>NW_004524737.1:5862808-5869925 GCF_000260255.1 Octodon degus | reverse complement strand
ATTGTCCTATTAATCAGCTATGCAACTGTCTCATGCATATTTATTTCTCAATAAAAATAAATAAATAAATAAATAAAAGAATCCTAAAGGAAAAAAAAAATAAAACAAATCTAATTTTGTTTGAATTTAAGATAACGATTGTGTCAGTGGATCGAGGACTCCTCTACTGGTGGCTTCTAGCTCAATAAATGGCAGAAGAATAATATAAGCATACAAATGAAATACCTGAATACCTTCCTCTTTTCACTACTCATTTTAACTACTTATTTATAATCAATCAGAGATTGTGTGCCAATCAAATTTTCTTTTAAAATATCCTAAATTTGGGGATGGGGAGATAGCTCAGTAGAATAAGCACTTGCTTGGCCAGCACAAAGTCCTGAGTTCAATCCCTGGTACCACAAAACAAAACAAAACAAACCCACAAATAAAAAATACTGAAGCAAATTCATTATCTCCCTCCTATAAAGCAGATACTCAATAAATGTTCACTATAATTATCATCAGTTTTGCTGTTTTGAGGGTTAACCATACTCGTCCATCACTATTATTGCTTGCCTGAACTTTTTCAGCGAGCTAAATTGTATTTCGTATCCTGACTTACGCTTTCAACTGCCCTCATATTTTCTACTCTGTATCCAAATGGCCTCTTTAAGTAAAAATCTAATCAAACTTCTTTTAAAACATCACATGCTATACTGTTTACAAAACCTCCTATACTGCTTACAAAACCACCATGTTATGGGGCCGGGGAGATGGCTCAGTGGAATAAACACTTCCCCGGCAAGCACAAAGGCCTGAGTTCATTCCCTGGTTCTGCCAAAACAAACAAACAAACAAACAAACAAACAAACAAACACAAACCGTGTTCTTAGGAGCATAAATACCCTGACTTTGAGTTTTATCCTTGTTCCTTTGCTTTACTCCCAGGGTCCTTGGCCGACTTTGTCTGATGGGCATTCTCATCTCTTTGTTTTATTTCTTCAGTCAACTTCTGTTTACGTTTTTCATTTTCTTTCTTTCTTTTCTTTTTTTTTCATCTCGTTTCCCTGGGAACTCTCCCTGATGCTCCTGCTCTGAATGGATTTCTCCCTGTTGTGCCATACCCTTTTACAGCAGCATTTACTTTGCCTTTGAAGTTGCAAGCATAATTACAATTTTACATATGTTTATGTGAATCTTTGATGGATGCCTCTCTGCTTTTAGGCTGCAAAGTCTGTGAGGATGCACACTGTTGACATTCAGTAGGTACCCACAGCGTCAATGCTGCTATGTTGTAGTTGTCTATTCATGAAAAGATGTAATAGCATGTAAAAATCACAGAATGATCCAAAAATACTCTCTGAGGTATGTGCTTTTCAGTATCTTTATTTTGCAGATACAGTTCTCGTATTCATGTAGGTTCCCAGGGAGTTAGCTGGATTTTTATACTTATGTCCTCCAGAAGGCATGAGAATTCACTATGTAATACCCACAGTGAGACTAACAGGATCTGTAAATTCTATATTTGATACTTTTTCATTCCCATTAGGAAGTAGGTTATCATTTTTCAATTCAAAAATGGGTGTATTGTGACTTATTATCCTTTGACAAGTGAAAACCTTATTCAAATGTTCACAAGTTAATGCCAAACATGAAGATTAATATCAGGATCTACTTTCTGGCTTTCCAGTGTACTATTGCTGGGGTTACCATGTAAGGGAAGTGGTGGAAACTCCATCCTCTGAACTATTAAGAATCCATGAACAATGGATTAGAAAACACTCTTGGGACCCATCTTTCATGGATTAGATGTGGTGGTGATTATGGGTTTAATGTTATAATCAGTGATCTATCTTCTAAATTTTGCAAGAAGAAATAATAGGACAAAGTAAAGCCAATGGAATAGCTTTAGGTAGTGTTGAATGGTGTTGTGAACCAAATAGTTGTATTACATGGAGGCAACATTAGCAAACTCTATTAGCCCTAGTGTTTCATGTGAACCAACAGAAAACCTATGACTTCTGCAGACAGACATCACTCTGCCATGAACTCATAATCCTGATGTGTATTAGTTATATGAGTCACTATTTTTTCATTTTCTGTGTTGTTTCCAAGTCCTGAAACCTTTCTTTGTTATCTGTATATACAGGATCCACCACAGTGCCTGTGACAAAGGTGACACTGTGTGCTTGTAGGTGACACAAATAAAGGGATAGATGGGTACATGGATTGATAAATCTATAGAGGAATGAATGATGTTACACATTATCATTCTTGGGAATTATACCAAGTAACTATAAACTTTTAAAAAAATCCCAAACTTTGTTATCATGCTGAATTCTTTTCACATTTTTTAACTTCTAATTTCTGACCTTTATTTTGTATTGTTTGTTTTTCTCATTTTCTTTCATCATTCTGATGGTTCTGCAATAGAGACATCAATGCACTTGGAGATATAAAACTCTGTTCTGACTCATAAAATCTGACAGGCTATTGTAAGCCATTTTTAAAATCTTAACATAGGTTGTGTTAGTTAACTATTGCTATACTTGTTTTCCAATTTGGAAACCATTGAGAGAAGATAACTTGTAATTGTCTTTGAACTAGGCAGCTTAACAGTTAAACCTAGTACTCAGAGGCTGGCATAGAGAAAATCCATTTTTGCCTTGATTTTGAAGAGCCAGCATCCATCCTTTGAGCCAATATAAAACCTATTTTTCATCGGAAATCTCCTTTCAACTTCACCGCTATATAAAGAATGTGCTCTCAAAAGACGGACCACAAATTGAAGTTTAAGTCTTCTACCACATTTTTTTGAATATCTTTGCTAATATAGTCCAACATAGCAACAAAACTTTTCCTTTGTAAACATGATAGTGATGGTCACTTTCTTGTCATATACTTGTTTTAAGATTATTTCCTTAGTGTAACATGCAAAGTGTATTTCAAATTTGTCTCTCTCAAATATTATGATAATTAAAATGTTAGCTTTTAAATTATAGAGTTTAATCATACCCATCAGCCTATGATGTGGCTGTCTTTTTCCTTATTATTCATATGAAAATACTGAGGCCTAGTGAGGTTATGACTTACACAAAGTCACTTTTAGAATATCAGGGCTTAGATCTTTCTAACTTTAAGCATGTTTTATAACAAAATCTATTTTATTTTTATTTCAGAGGAAATTTTCCTCTAAAATCTGTATTTAGTTTCATCTGTTTTGATAGCTGAAAGCCTTTATATAAGTTCGCAATGCCTTTTATTCCAGGACTGGTAAAAAATTAAAATGAAAGTATCCAAAAATACAGATAAGCTACTGCTATGTATGGTTGTCAGGGCTATAGGAGGGAGAGACCGGCTGGAGATTAAGCAAAGAACTCCACTCTGGTGATTTGGGATGTCCTTGAAGAAAACTTGCTGAAGTTCCGTTCTCTCCGTGGACAGGCACTGAGGAAGCCAACAGTAACAGCTACATTTCTACAGGGCCGAGGGTAGAACGCATACAATACGCCCTGTTCCAATAGTATGTCCACCTTCGCTGGTGCTGTTTATGCCTTGTTGTCACTAATAGTTAAATTTTACACATCCTTGAAAGTTATCTTCATTCTCACACCTTTGTACTCTGGCTCTCTTTGCAAACTCAATTAATGCATTTATAAGCTTTTTATTTATTTATTTTTAAATTTTTATTTATTTATTTTTTTTCGGAACCGGGGATTGAACTCAGATCCTTGAATTTGCCACTCAAGCGCTTATCCTACTGAGCCATCTCCCCGGCCCCTACAAGCTTTTTAGAATACTTACAATGTAAGTATCTGGAGTAAAAAAATTTTTACTGTTTAAAATATTTGAAATTTTATTTTAAAAAAATGCACCTCACAACCAAGAACACTGTTACGGTTGGAGGCCTTCTTGGTTCTCCACAATGATACCTGAGCATGCTAACAAGAGTTCCCATTGTTAAATCTTAGTTAAGCATCTTTAAAAGAAAGAAAAAAAAAAACCTCAGCACACTACCATTTAACTTGTTTTAGTGTTTCTTCACAAATGGTAAAAAAAATACTAAAATATAGACAAAGAATAATCATAATGTTGTGGCCAACTTTATAAATATGGAATTATAAATTGAAAACATTTTCTGGTTTAAAAAATAAATCTGGTAGTCAATGCAGATCTGCACGGTCTCTGCATCTAGTAGGGAGTGTCTCTTCACTCCTGACCATGCTCACCTTTGTCTATTTTCCCAGGTGCTCCAAGTCCATCTCTTCTTCCTCCCATTTGTTCCATCAAAGGTCCAGGAGGGTCCCCTGGACCACCTTGTCTTCCTCCACCAAAGCCACCTTGGTTTGCCATGTCCCCCACAGAAACCACCAGCCTCCACCAGGACCACCGTGGTCCATGAGGCCACCTCTTCCTCCCTGCATGCCACCAGGGCTACTTCTGCCATGATCACCACCCAGGGGTGGGAAGAGTGGCTGAAGGAAGCCTTCAGGTTTTGGGGTCTTACACTTTTTGCATTCTGTTCTCCAGGTGAAGTTCTGGTTTCCACAACCTGGATTGGAACATTGCCAATCTCCAGCTTGATGTTGGATGTTTCCTCCTCCACAGGGGTTTCCAGGGGAAACCCTTGGGGCCTCTTAGAGGGAAACCCCCTCTGTCTCCTTCATGACCTCTCATATGACCCATGGGTCCCCCAGGACCTCCTGGGCCACCTGGACTTCCATAGAATGGTGGTGGCATCCCTCTGCCCTCACGAGGTGGTATGCGACCTCGCATGCTGTTCATTGGTGGCTCCTTCTAAGCAAAGGAGACTTTAAGCCTGCTCCCTTAAAAATCTTTCCCATCAAACCACTCCACAGCATCCTTGGTAGTTGGTGGATCTTCTATAGGACACTGTGGCATCACCTTTGGGCTTTCCTGTTTCCTTGTCTAGATAGATGTGGATCATGGGTTGCCCAGTTCTCGTGTTAATCTTAACAGCTCCACATTACTTGAAGAAGTCTGTCTGATCATCAAGTGTCACATTGTCATTTAGTCCTTGTATGTAAATTGCACTGTTGTCAGAGTCTTCATCAGGATCTATGGGAGGGCCTAGATCAAGATCTGGTCCTTCATCCATGGGTCCACCAGACTTACTGAAGCCACCTTACTTTCCAGCTCCCATTCCACTGCATCCTCCTCCCCACCCTCCTCTGCTCATGCCTCCATGATCAAATCCCTCTCTTTCCCTGACCCAGTTATCAGGGCCACTCATGCTCTGGTTTTCTCCTGGTCGAGAAAAACTTCCAGACTCCTGCCCATGAAGCTGGGGTGGTCCTGTCAGAATGAACTCTGCTGCCCATTGGAGCCTGACTGTAGGATCCAGTCTTGGGGGGATAACTACTGGGAGGCTGCTGTCCATAGCTGCTTTGTTGTCCATAGCTACTCTGTTGTCCGTGGCTGCTCGGCTGCCCATAGGTGTTCTACTGAGAGTAACTGCTTTGATCATAACTAGTCAGGTGTGTAGAAGAATAGCTGGTAGGAGGACAGGATAGAGGTGTGGTGACTGACTGCATCAGGAATCTGGGGATAACTATAGTTACTCTGTCCATAGCATAGGCTGGGCTGGTTATAACCCCCTATGCTAGACTGATGTTGGCTAGTCTCAGTAGGCTTGTTACCATCCTGTAGTCTTGTGGGTGCAGTAGGTGCTGGCTGCTGCCCAGAGGCTGGGTAAGCAGGCTGAGTGCTGTATGCAAACTGAGCTGCATAAGAAGCCTGGGTAGTGGTGACTGTAGCAGTGGTGGTATCATATCATATCCATACCCCTGGACAGGTTGGCTATACTCCTGGGGGGCAGCTGGAGTAGTAGAACCAGTGGGAGGCTTTCCCTAAGAAGTTGCATATGCAGTCTGCCCATAGGTGGCAGGGGTCTGAGCCTGTGTATAGCTGACATCAGTAGGCTGTCCATAGGCTCCATAGCTTTGTTGCCCATATGCCTGGGTGGTCTGTGCATATCCTTGAGTTGGCTGGGCAGTGTAAGCACTGTAGCCCTGCTGGGCTGCAGCTTGGCTGTAGGTACTACAATGCATGGACGCCATTCTCTCTCCTTCCTCTGGAGTAATTAATTCTTATTGTGAATGGCTAAGTTGTAAAATTCTTAAGAAAAAGGATTGTGTTTCATTCATACTTATTTTTATTTGGCATAACATGTGGTTCAGAATACTTTATCCAAGAGATTTCCAATAAATCTTGTGAATTAATTATATCTCTACATTAAAACAAATGTATTAACTTCTAGGCTTCTGCTGAGAAATTTTAAGAAGTATTTTATAACTGTACATGACATAAACATTGAAAGTCAGCTGGTGCTCAATTCTAGATCAATGATACCAAAACTAATGGAGTATCATAACAAAGGATATACTGAAGATTGTCTAAGATTCAATAAATAACGTTTTTCAACTGGAAGGAGAAATATTAGCAAAAGAAAACATGATATGTATTTACAGATACCCTCAAATATACATTCTGCATGTTTTCAAATCAGTTACTGTTTTTAATATTATGCCTATCATCCAATTCATAAACATTTAATATTATGCCTATTATCCAATGCATAAACATTTACTACATTCAATAGCAAATATTCTCCCAGAAGTCCCTAGACATTCATGGAGAATATATCTTGGGGATCTTTAAAATATATCAGTCTCATAATGTTCTGTGAATTGTATGACAAAATTGTCCAAAGTTGTGGACCAAACACCTGAGGTCCACAACTTAAAAGAGGACAGGTTTCACATGGTTCACAGTGGTGGGGAATTCGATCTGTGGTTAGCAGGCTCCAAAGCAGAAATGTGATGGTCGATGGGTATGGCAGAAAAAGTCTGCTCCTTTCATGGCAGGTCACAGAGGGAAAAGGGAGAGGCTAGGATTAGAATATGCGGTCTCCGGTCGTGTCCTCAGCAAATTAGCCCCATTATACAAGTAGTTCCTCAAAGTGCCACCTCTAAACACATGAGATTTTGGAACCATTCTAGATCTGAATCACAGTACTGTGTTCCTGCATCCCAAGGGACTCATGCTCATCTCATGTAAAATGACTTTTTTTCCATCTTTAGCAGTAAGAAAAATGTTAACAGTTTCAGTATTG
>NW_004524737.1:5860552-5861588 GCF_000260255.1 Octodon degus | reverse complement strand
ACTATAAATTAGAATGAAAGTGATCAGCAATGTATATGTGGCAGTCTGAATGTTGGGCTGTCTATAGTTTCTTCTGCCAGATTAGTTAGTTCACTGTCTTTAATTTAAATCTCCTAAATATTAGTGCTAATTTTTGGGCAAAGCATAACTCACATGGCCTAGAGAACAAGGTCAATGGAGTCTTTGTTTTCATATGAAATCTCTTGAGACTTATCTTTTCTGTCTATGTCTCTTTCAATATTCTTTAACTAGAACTACTTCCTCCATCTTTGTTTATACAATTCTAAAGTTTCTCCATACCACATCTCTGGATAATGCCAAATTCTTCCGCAGAATAGTTCCAAAGGCTTCTGAGATACATTGTCAGATATAATCACAACAACCCTGCTCCTGGTACCAAATTTCTACATTAGTCAGCTTTTTGGGGGGGGGGCTGGGGTGGGGGGTGACAGCTGACACAATTTAAAAAGGAGTTTTTTTAAAGTACAAGGTTGGAAAACATAATGATTACATTTATTATGGGGAGCTGGTATATGTACATAGCACATCTTAGCACATGTAAATAAAGCATCTTAATTATACTTCTATTTTATACTTCTTCCTTCCTACTCCCCACAACACTTGATCCCCTTATCCTTTGCAGAAGCTCTATTTTGACAAGGTCTCTTTAAGTCATTTTCCCTCATCTCCTCTCCTTCCATACCCTCATTTTGTTTCTCTGTCCATTTGAAAGAGATCTCCCTGCTTTCATTTCTGTTTTCTGTTCTCTATTCTTCACACATCTACATGCACATTGTGGTCTATTTACAGCTATATGTTTATGTATATGTACGTTCACATGTACAAATATATGTATGTGTGTATGTATATGTGCACCTATGTCTACATACATAGTTATGAGAATCCACATGACACTTTAACTACTAAGTATAACTCTTATGGAAATCAGTATAGAGATTCCTCAGAAAAGTAAAAATAGAAATATTATTTGTCCCAGCTATTTTCCTTCTAAGTATCTGCATAAGAGGTAAGTCAT
>NW_004524737.1:5855113-5857143 GCF_000260255.1 Octodon degus | reverse complement strand
CCTAGTTACATCTTTAAGTATATCTGTAGTACTCCAAATAGGGATGATCATTTTGAAAGCATATATTTAATAAATAATCATTATAAAAACAATATTACAGATTTAAGTGATAATTGACACAAAACTGTTGCATATCTGTAAAACTATTTTGTCATTTACTGTTTCAGTCAAAGTTTTGCAAACATTTTCTGTGGACAATCTAACACTTCAATTATGAAAAATGGAGAGGTTGTTAGGTGAACATGAACTGAATTTATTTTCATCTTTCTGTAAACCCACAAGGAGGTTAAAAAAAAGAACAAACAAAGCTTTAAAAATCTTTCACAATATAATTTTATCAAAAAATGAAGCTACATATATTGACTTCTGGTGATAAGCTACTGTGGTTTTGGAAAACTAGAAATATAATTTCAGTATGTTAGCATATGCATGTAAAATACAACCTAAGTTTGAAACATAGTTTGAACTTTTATTTCACCAACAAATACATTGTCTCATGTATTTTACCCTTTTGGCTTTGGATAAAGGGTTGCAATTCACTTAAAGTTAGCAAGAAGAGGTTGAACCATTGAGAACCATTTTAGTACAGAGGTTGGGTTTCTTGTTCTAACAAACAACCCCTGCCCCCATGCATGTGGTGTTCATGGTCTTTCTCAGGACCTAAACATGTTTTTCATAGATAAGTACTGAATAGAGCTGAGATGGTGAGACATTCTAGAGTCTTCAAGGCAATCATTTCATGCACTGCCAGACATAAAAAGATGAAGTAATAAATTCATATTGTTATAGGAAGGGGTTCCTTCACTCTCCCTTCTATGTTTATTTTCCATTTCTTGGCTGGAGTAGGAGGGTGCCCGCTCACCACTGTAATTCATGCTCCATGTAAGTCCAGATTGCTCTTAGGCTCAGCTGGAAGCATATTTATTGTGGCAGCAAGAATTCAGCATGCTCTGAAGTGTGACTTGCCACTGGATAAGTGTAGCTTAGCCTTCTCTCATGGAGCAGTGGCCAGCGTGGTGTAAAGCTGTACTCAGCATGAGAGTCCATTTATAGAGAATTATAGGTTATTTGTGGATAGGCTATTTAAGCTCCAACTGATAAAATTTTATCATTGAGCTCTGTAATTAGAAAGCGAAGTTCAGTTTGATTTTCATAAATTGACTTACCTGTACCTACTTATTGTTCCAAATCTTCTAATTTACTTCTAATTTTCTTTATTAACTGATATGCCGTCATAGAAATGTTACATATCTTAAGTTATATGTTTAAAACATTGTATTTTTAAACAAAGAAAATCATTTAGGCACTTACAAAGTTATGCAACAATGCTTTGAATGGTTCTATTTTTGAAATGTATTAGTCACATAAAATATATGCCATTTCAACCTCCAAGATGTTTTCAGGGAATGCTAGTAAAAAAAAAAATATTTGCCTAAACTCTTTTCCTTGTTTATATACACAGAAGTAAAATCGCATATAAAAACCATATTGACATTTCAAAGCTTCTTCACCAATATTATTTACACTTTTTGGTTTACTGAGTTTTATTAAAACTAATCTTTTGATCTTTTGTTTAGCATCTTAAAGTTATTGGAGTGAAAAATATGTAACCTTCACATTCTATAATTAACTCTTACAAGATTTCAATGCCCAGTCGACCAGTACGCACTAGGGAGAAGAGATTTATTAAAGTTTAACAAATGATTTATAGTTGCATTTCCTATTGAAAAATGAAAGTTTTACAACTGCCAAGCTGAAGAACATCATATTTCTCTCTGAGCTGTGATATTTGTAAAAAAAAATAGAAAATTATAAAAAATGCCAGGAATTTTGGCCTATTTTCCATTTATGGATTTTGAAGATATTTTTAATATCAGCTATAATGTCAGTGAATCTTTGTCAGTGTTTTGCTTCCATGTATATCTAAAGAAATCATAGAATTCTGTTTATTTTTTAATTACTAGAGTAAGAAATTTTATAACTAATATTATAATGACCAATAATTTATGAATCATTTATATCTTACTTTT
>NW_004524737.1:5852413-5853648 GCF_000260255.1 Octodon degus | reverse complement strand
TCAATCATTCTAGGTCATATAAAACTCACTTAATTATTTGAATTTATGTTGAGTAGCTATAGAACAAGTGCCCTATAATCAAATCTTAAGCTGAAAATGATGCCACAATTACTTAGTATATTAAAGCTATAGACCTTTTATTTAACATTACCACTTACCGTTTATTAACATTTTTTTAGACCTGAGAAATTACTCTGGTTGTACTGTGAGAGATAGATCCTGACGGCCAAGAGAGTGACAAGAGAGTGTTTAGATCACAAATGCACAAATAAGGACGAAAAATAAAAATATCCAAAGCAAGAGATACAGACAGAATCTTGGGAAATATTAATGTGATATATGCAGTTGTATTTTCTGGCAGATTGAAGAAAAAAAGAATGAAAGATGATTTGTAGGTTTCTGAATTGTGAAACTGGGTGAGTAGAGACACTATCAATTAAAACTGAAACAGAGAGGAGACAGCATGGCTACGAATGAAGGAGTTCAGGTTGAGATATTTGAAGTGAAGATGATAAACAGAAACTCAGAGAACTTTTCAATTTAGAGCAGAAATCACACTGCATGTGCAGATTTGGTTGTCACCAGGACAAGGGGAGAGACATACCTGGGTAACACAGGAGAAGAGAAAGTGGTGGAGCCTGAAAATTTTTGGTACTTTACAGGGGAAGCAAGAACAGAAGACATGGTCAGAAATCTACTCATAGTATCAGGAAAGAGCAGTGTCATGGAAGACTGGGGAGGAAGGGAGTGAGTGAGTCACAGCGTCAGCTGTACAGACAGATGAGCCGCAGTGAACACCTGGAGGGGTTAGCCCTGGCTGATGATAGAAGTCCCTTGTGAAGCTCTTTCTGACACCCACCTCCAATGTTCTCCACTGATACGACACTGACACTGCGTTTGTCTTCTGAGACAATCTAGTGTGCAAATCTCTCTACTTCCTCCTGATTTTCCACCAGTTTCCTTCTACGGAGAAGATCCTTACTTTATGCTTCTTATTGCTTAAGACTGTCATCCGTGGTTCTGAGATCATTTCTCAGCATGCTTGCATCTTGTATGTTAGGAGCTGCTTCTTTAGGTTACATTTTTCTGCCCTGTTTCATCCAGAAATGCTGCCCTTCATTAGGTGGCATTTTTTCACAAGAGTTATGAAATAATGATCTGTGGAATATTCTTGAAGTGTCTATACTCCCTCTACTCAACTGGAGGTCTAATGAAATAGATACTTTGTCTCTATT
>NW_004524737.1:5843430-5851748 GCF_000260255.1 Octodon degus | reverse complement strand
TGCCCAGTCTAATATATGACTTCTGAAAAAGAAATTAACCTAAGATATTCCAACACTGACCAGTGATTATAATAATTTTATGGACAATGTTGACAGAGTTGACCAACATCAAGCAAACTATCTTGTAATTAAAAATGAGTCAAAATATTGATTTAAATTTTTATGCATCTTTTGGACCAAGCAATGTGGAACTCCTCTGCCATTTATTAAAAAATAAGAGGATTCAAAAAGTAACTTAAAATTTAGATTAAGTATAATAGATGAAGTAATTGAAAACTACAGGACAGTGAAGCACCAACCAGGACATCATTGAGATTTTCACTGTGTAGACTTTTTATTGAAATTATACCACCCACAGAAAAGAGGGAAAGGCCAACATGGCAGGGAAAATGTGTGTTCACAGAAGACAATGAGGCAAAAGAATTCAGAAAGAGAGGCTACACAGTCATGTCCAGATCATAATGTTGGATTGTATATTGAATATTTTAAAATACATCATACACAGAAAAAAGTATTAACACCATTTGGTAAAATTGTTCTTTTATATTTCTTACAGAAGTGGTGGAGAATATGCAATTTTTTGTAGTTCTGTATTTAAATATTTAGACTGGCAATGCTTAAGGATGTTAATTTAGAAAAATAGAAAACAAAATTTAAGGATGGTCTTGCTTGGTGGAAGGTAAAAGAATGCCTGATATCAAAGGTCATCTTTCTCAAATAGTAACTATGTTCTTTGAATAAGCACTTAATGTTGAGAATTTTAATCATCCTTTTTATGTCTAAGTCATAGTAGCACTTAGCTCATGAGTTGTTATAGATATTTCATTATTTAATATACACAAAACACCTTGAACAATGTTGAGCATGGAAAAAGATGTGTACATGTTTTGTCCTGGTAGTTTCTATAGTCTTGCACTTCTGTCCCCAACCATACCCCCTGATTTCTTTCTTATCCACTTCTGTTTGACTTTGAAACAGCTTGCTGAATCTTAACCATGAAATACATCTTAAAAATTAATTTTATGTCCAGGCATAGCCCCAGTTGTATGTGTCATCAGTCTAGTAGTGATCTGAGTAGATTTCAAACTCCTAGGATTTTATCAATCCATTCTATATTATTCTTATTGAAACTATACTGTTACTGTGTATAAGTAGCATGTGATTACTTTACCTGACATTTGGAATGACTGACTACAGATTTTCCCACTAAAATGTACATGACCCTTCCAATGACTATGTTGCCTTCAGTTTTTTGAACAGTAATATTGAAGAGCAAATTGGAGCAACTCTTCTAAATGCACAGAAGAGAAATGACTCCATCTCCGTGACATCTGTTATAGGGTGAAATCTACCATTTACTTCAGCTGAAATGCCACTGGAGTATTAGTGTTTATGCTACATTTGACTCGGAAGCTCTGAAAATTGTTTAAATTACTTATAACGAGGGCCGGCCAAATAGTTCAGCAGATTAAAGCACCTGCAAGCTGGCACAGGGGCCAGGGGTTCGATCCTGGGACTGCCATATTGCCCTCCCCCTCCCCTGCATTGAGATGGCAACTGAGACTGGGCGTGGTGGCATGTGCCTATAGTCTCAGCTCTTGGGAAGCTGTAAACAGGAGGATCACTATGAGTCCTGAACACCCTGCAGACCTTTCCCTAAAATAAATAAATAAATAACAATTACTTATAATGGAATTTCCTGCAAAAGAATTACTTACAATGTAATTTCAGCAACACATGCATGACTATATAAGTTTGGGGTGTAGGTAATGGTAGCTGTCAATGAGATGATTTTATCCTAGCAAAAGAATCTCTAGTTTAGCCTTCCCCACCCTTGTGAAGATGCTGTCACTCTTTCAATACTTCCCCACGCCTGTTAAGATGTTGTAACTCCTTCATTTCTTTCCCACCCTTGATAAGGTGTTCTAAACATAAAAGAAATAAGAGGAAAACAGAATTAATTACAAAGAAGAAAAATCTCATGACTTCTTGAGTCAACAACCATGGCATTCCCTTGTGGTTGCCATAGAAACCAAGAAGGTATTTAAACAGAGGCAAAATAAAGAATGACACTAGGATTGGGGAAGCACATGCAGATGCTGGACGTTTAAAATGTGTAACGTGGGAAGGGTTTGATGGCTGGCTTTCTTAATAAACTGCTTTTTCCAATTTTCAGACTGATGTGGAAATAATATTGGCATTTCAGGGGTAGAAAAGATCTTTATAAATGTAATGCACACGATAAAAAGTTTTTGATAAAACAAAAATTCAAATTATGCATTAAAGTAATTTGAGACAAAATTTTGGCAAGAAGTCAGAATAAACAATCTTATTGTGACTTTTTTCTTACCCCATGGGAAAATAGTGTTTCTAAAATAGTTCACAATTTCAGAGGACATTTGAATGAGTATGTTTTATTGATATTATAGTATCATCTATGTCTATATCAATATCTACACATATACATCATAAATGTTTTGTGTATTATATATACAATGTATGGCTCTATTTTTAAATATAATTATTAGCTTATGCACATTTTTGTAATTTTTTCAAATAGCCAACTGATGGTCAGAATTCAGTGGTCCTTCAAAATTTTCCGGGAGGCAAGTGAGATGAGAACAAAATCAAGAAAACTTGCTAGTGCATATTTGCAAGAGAAAAATGGGTACCATCTGTGAGAAGATTTCATTTACTGCCTAATTAATTCCCATATTCCCTGGTACAACAATGCAAAGCTCATACATGTACTTAGAAAAGGTAACAGATGGTGCCTTTTGGTTACCTATTGACTACTGTGATCTTCTTGCTAATTAATCTAAATAAAGCACCCATTATTTAATCTTAAGTAAATTTGAACCAACTAAGGTTTTCAACTATTATTAAGAAAATGTTTTCTTTTGTTTGCATGTGCACATAGAATCCTGGTATTTACCTTGACAAGTCTAGACTCAAAGAAAGTGCAGACCAAATCCATAGTAGTCAAAATGTTTGCTGCATCCAATACTTCGTATGTGGCACCTCAAGTTTTTAATACCAAAGCTGTAATCTAGTGGGAGCTGTCACAATTTCTTTTTGAAATTAATAAAGACAACCAAAATATAATAAAAAATATACTCTATTTTAAACCCAAGCAACATTTCGTTAGCTAGACTCAAGACCATAAACTCAGAAATTAGATGATTGAGATGCCAATTTGTGACTTGCTTCTAAAATCTTAATAACTGTTTCTCCTTTAAATTACTAGATCTGTGTGCTTGAAAAAAAATTTCCAACTCTAACCCTAATTTCTAACTTTTACAATAAAAAGACTGCTTTTTAAATCAATTTGAAGATATCGTCAAGCTTATCTTCTTGTTTCCTATTATCTTCATTTTTCACAAATTGGAAATTACAATATCTGCATGTTTAGAGACTAACTTGTACTTAAAAATACTTTATGATATTTTAGTGAGTTATTATGTGACATGTATTCAATAAATAATGCTTAAGTATCATATGAGTCACTTTTTTCATACTGTAAACACATTAATAATTAAGATGATTATATAAATAAACCTGACATAGCCTCAATTAGGTATACAGTGGACTCCTGAAATTTGGGGGAGTTACATGCCTAGAGCACCTGTGAATTGTGTGAAAACGCATATTTCAGATATGGCCAGAAACATGCTTGTAATTGCCTATTTTTATTTTTTAAACCCTAAATATTCCATGTCTTCCTCAGTTATACAACTTATTCTAATAAAGTACTGTATCAATAAAGACTTAGTAGGTGCAGGGCATTTTGGTGGCATCTTAGTTACCTTATGGCTTTAAGAAGAACAAGACTGAGAATGCTGGAGATACCTATGTGTGGTACTGCAACCTGTTCTGATGTCATGCTGATGTATCTGTGGGTTCCAAACAGCAGCTAATCAGCAGCAAGTCAAACTGAATAATGTTCTCAGATTGGTTACTTGCAAATTTCCACCAAAGAAACAACTATAGAAGACATTTGCTCTTTCCTAGGAATTGCAAGGCTACTACAAAGTTATTAGTTAGGTTCTAAGGAAAAATCTGGGAACAACTGAGGCTGTAAACTCTGACCTGAAAAAAAACCAAAACTCTGAGCTGTGACTTTGTAAAGGGATACTGTAATAGATGCTTGTGACATAAGTCATAAATCATATTTATGTATATGTTTTACTCTACTAACAATATTATCCTAATGGGAAAGTATGCATTGGTGTGAATATATTTTAACAGTAAATAATTTGGGGGTTTGCCAGAAATGTAAGATATTTTCATGTTCCCTGACCCCAAAACAAGAACGTTTTCAGCAACTCATGCATTTAAAAATCTATTTACAGTAACATTTTCTTGGCAAATAAAGAATTGATTCCTTAGATGTTTCATTTTTGTCTATAGTTCAATTGTGGCACTTATTGTACTATATTTCTGTTCATTTTTTTTGTACATGACTAGCTCTTTCATAAGTCTGAGAGGTTGGTTAAGGAAATTACAGATCATATCTAATTTATTTCTTTAACCCTAGCATCTGGAGATGTGCTCGGCACATTGCTAGAAATCAGTAAATGTTGCTAAATGGGTGAATGCTTAAATTCACCTGAAAGAGGGATGATAGGATGCAAGAAAAGGTTGAAATTCATTTTACTTGGGGGAAGAGTAAAGAAGCTCATTATTTGGTGGACATGAGGAAACCCACAGTATTTTTAAGAAAGTTTCATTTATTTGCATGAAAAAGTTTCACCCTATTGTATGCATTTTCATTTTTGCTTCAGGAATTTAATAAATCCTAGGACTGCTTTGCGTAAAGCTTTTAGATTTGCATTCCTATTAGTTTTATATATCAATAAATTATAGTAGAGAGAAAGCACATTTGCTTTTCTCTCCTCAGCTATTAGGACCAAGGGCTGGGGTTGCCATCTCTTTTACCTTCCACTAGCATCATATCTTGAGCTAATAAATGTCAGATCCTTTGTACACAATCTGAAATATCATTGTTTTGTCTCTGACCACAAATTAAAGACTGGCAAGATAGCTCAAAGAACTAAACCACCTGCTTCGGCAAGTTTAGGCAAGCACAGGGACCACTCAGGCTGCACCAGCCCCGCACCCAGGGTAGGCTGAGCTGGTCACACACACACACACACACACACACACACACACACACACACAAATTAATATGTGTTTAGGACACAGACATAATTCTTACTAGATTCTCAACCTGTACAAGATTTTCATACATAGGAATAATTGAAATGCCAACAAAAATGAGTAAAATGTTATCTTGGTTATATTGTTGCCTATTTTAACCATTCTTCCAAATTGATCTACAATAAGTTTGGAGGATAATATTCCAGATTGTGTTTTAATCACTAGGCTTGGGTTGTTGTGATGCATTTCAGTCTTTTCTAACACTGTGCTTACAGATATTCTTCAGAATAATAATATAGGTGCAAAAATAAGCTGACTTAAAAGGGACTAAAAGGGACTTCTTGATAACTCAAGTTACCTGGCATCCAGAATTTCCAAAAATATCCTTCATGCGGGCAGGTATTAAGAAACACTTAATGGGTGAGCAGTGTTGGAAGGAAAATCTATACAGGTCATTGTCCTCACTCATGCTCAAGTTAGTTAATGGAGCTCAAGTAGGCTAGCATTACATTTGGGCCATATAAATGTAGACGTAATTTGAATTTCCTTTATTCAACCAAAACAACACAGCAAATATTGCAGAAACAAAATCTGACAATGATGAAAAGGAAATATTAAACTACAAATAAAAAAACCACAAGAAAATGTAAATAGTTAAAGTAGAAAAAAATGTTGCGGGCTGGAGAGATGGCTCAGTGGTCTAAGGCACCTACTTAGAACAAGCTTGGCAAAGCATCAGGGACCGCGGTTCAATCCCCCAGCACCACATGCCAGCCAGCCCCGCCCCCTGGTGGGCTGAGCTGACCACACACACACACACCCCTCTCTCTCTCTCTCTCTCTCTCTCTCTCTCTCTCTCTCTCTCAAATAAATAAAAATAAAAAAAAAGAAAAAACTGTTGCTTCATAGAAAAGAGCTATGCATATAACTATATTTAGGTGGATAAGTAAATGAATGAACAAATGAATAAATTCAATTTTGAAGGATACTTGAAATAGAGAATAGAGAAATAGGTGCACAAGCAAAGAAATTTCAGCCAGTGGCAAAAATCAGAGAAAGGTTCAATACTTGAAAATGTCTATTTACAATTAAGTACACTCATAATTTTGAAAATATATATGAAGCATTAAATTACAAATTGAACATTTAATTTTGATATTGTTACCTTTTGTATCTCTCTCTGGAAATTTTTTGACAATTTAATCCTTTAAATCAGTGTAAGAAAATCATGCTTCTATTGTTTAATTGCCCTTAACTCAATGATTTTTGGATACTATGTTATATACATGGACATTTACCAAAAGAGATTGATCACATCAATTAAAATTGAACATTAAAAAGAGCTATTATATTTATTAATCATGTGCTATGTGCTAGGCATTTTGCTAAACATGTTTTTTTTATCAAGCTATCTAATCTTCATAAAAATCTATAAAAAGAGAAATTATCTGATAATCTACTAAGTACTAGACATACAGCATTTAAGTAATGGAGTAAGTTTTCATGTTACACAGTGTACCTGGGGTTCAAACACTAGTAGACTGATTCTTGAGCAATAGTTTAGAAATAAAATATCATAGTGGCTTCAAATCTGTTGTAGGGAATCAGACCAATTTCTAAAAGGTACATCTCTCTTTTCTATTACTTTTGCTCATAAAACATTTGGATCCAAATGTACCAGGGCCAAGAGACAATATAAGACAGTAAAAGGCTGAGGACGGTGGGAGGTTTAGTAAGTAGTAATGCATTTTTGCTTGTCTTCTGTTTTATGGATAGGAAATATAGAAGACAGCACCTAGATGAGCAGTCCTCCTGTCCTGGTAAGGGAGATCTCTCCTTCATTTGCCCATTTCAGGAGCGATTGCCCTTGGGTTGCGCTGGGGTCCTGCTTATTCCTGTAGCCTTGGGGACTGTTTTCTGCTTGGGCCCAGTCCAAGCTTGAAGAAGCCTTTGAGATTGAATCACCAGAATCCAAACTGACTCACACGGAAGAGTCAGGAAAATCTAGTGTAGAATCACTTGGTGCCTGGTAATTCCAAAGGATGATTTTTACAGAGAGAGAAAAAACTAGTTTTACAAGATATGATTATTTTTTGTCTTATGTCAAACCAAATTGAGCCAACAAGACAGCAAACAAATAAATAAAAGATCCCCCAAGCTAAGCATTCCAAACAAGTCTCATTGCATGGTAAAGGAAAAAAAAAATCTCAACTTAGTTTTGAGGTTGTAGGGTGATGTCCGAAGGACGTTTTGTCATTCCAGATTTTTCACTTTACACATTCTAAGGCAATGTCAAAGAAGCAATTTATTAATATATGTTGGGGTAAAAATACATGCTAATTAAATGTGGCCAATTAGACTTTTTAAAAGTTAAAAGCTAAAATCATGTATGTTAGAAATGACCAAACAAGGGCCAGCAAGATAGCTCAGAGGACTAAGCGCTTGCTTAGGCAAGCACAGGGGCCAGGATTTGATCCCCAATGCCAAGTGTACTGGCCCTGCCCCTGGGCACCCTGAGATGGCTACCGAGACTGGCCATGGAGGCACACACCTGTAATCCCAGCACTATGGGTAGGAGCTGTCTAGTGAGACCCTGAACAAAAAAGAAAGAAGAATTGAAAGAACTGAGCAAAAAGCCAGCCCAAACTGCATCATGAGACCCTGTCTCAAAAAAAAAAAAAAAAAAAAAATGAGCAAAGAGTTGGAAGTCATTCCTGAATATTGAGTTAAATTTGCAAAATTTATTTAGGGCAACATAGTTGGATCAGTGAAGAATAGAAAGATAAGTAAGTTATACTTCTGACTCTTAATGTTATAAATCCCTGAATAAATGAAAATGCATCCACTCAAGTATGGTGACTTTCACCTGGGTCTTAAAAAAGAATCAATTTTATATAGCAAGAATTTGTGCTCATCTGAAGCCCAATTAAAATGACATCCCTAGTCTCAGTTGCAAAGGATGTACAAAAGAGTTTATAAACACACAGCTATTTCAAAATTGTAAAATCCATCTTCCATTTAGGAAGCTTATTAAACTTTTGGATGATTAAGCCAAGAAAGAATTAGAAACAGCAGTTTTCTTTTGTTTCTACAGCAAATTCCTAATAACATTTTTATAGCCTGTCTAAAGCAATGGCTTAAATCCTATTTTATCTCAA
>NW_004524737.1:5838751-5842914 GCF_000260255.1 Octodon degus | reverse complement strand
CAGGACACTGTGGTATTCCAGGAAACCAGAGGGAAAATTGAGAAAATGCTGGCTGTCTTCACATTTAGCTTTCACTGATCTCCAGAGCTGTAAGCACTGGCTCAGGACACATGCCACACATATCAACCCTTCTTGCAATGCAAGTGCAGTCTGTGGTTAAAGGACGCTATGAACAATACTACATTAAAATAAGGTAAGTTTTTGGGAAGACTTACCCCATCAAGATAATGAACAAAAACAAATAATATCATCAACTGTGCTCTTTTTTTGCAGCTAATTGTGCCCTTTATCTTCTATCTTTGTCCTTTTAAATACTTGTAAATGGAAACTCATTAGGCAGTTAGTACTTATTATAGTAAGGCCTTACGATGGTTTCCATTCACGAAGTTCCCTCTCTACTTCATAGTGGTGGTATTTTCTGCCTTTGGTACTCAAGGTGCATTCCTTTGCTTGACTGCTATAACAAAATGTCAGATGGGTGCTCAGGCAACAAAACGTATTTTCTGGAAACCAGACATCCTTGTGCCTTCATGCTTGGCTTCTGTTGAGGTTCATCTTGGAGACTTACAGCCACCATCTCCATGGGAACTCACTTGGCTTTCCCTCCCTGTGTTCTTTGATGTCTTTTCTCCTTACAAGAGCACACCTGCCCTACCTTATTAGAGAATGACCCTTCATGTCTTAACGTTATTTCCCTTAAAGGTACTTTTTTGAATTCATTGGGAGGTGGCTTTAAAATAGGAATTTTGGCATGGACACAATTCAGTCCATAACCCAAGCTTTCTCACCTTTATTTATTTTGCGAATCACATTTTCTTAACCTTGACTTTAAGGGTTGCGGATGCTTGTGTCTACACAGTTTATTTTTCCTGAAAATTCTTGCCAAAGAAGATAAAGCTATTTACTCACAGGTGACTCCACTGCTTCAGGAAATTCTTGCAGACCACATTGTCTGCCAGGCATCTTGACGATACGGCCACGCAGCTATTTTTAAAGTCCCATATCAGTTTGCTTATTCAAAGTTATGTCAAAGCTTCAGCTCATTGTGTTTACCAATTCTAAACTGTTAGGTCATGAACTTTTGCCAAATTTCTATAATTGTTTCTCTTTAGGAGATCTACCTTTAGTTTATTCAGTCTGAACCAGAAACTACATGTGTTCTATTTTTACATCTCCAAATAATTTACAGAATTTGTCTAAGTGGTAGCTTGCTTTGATGCTGTGGGTTTCATCTTTGCTTTCTGCAACTCACAGAATTCTTTACTATTTTTTTTTCATTTAGTATGGGGTCTACAGGGTCTCACTACATAGATTGGACTCGCAGTGATCTTCCTGTTTTCAGCCTCTCAAGTGCTGGGATTACAGGCCTGTGCTACCAAGCCCCGTCTCAATCACTGTCTCAGAGTGCCCCAAGGGTGGGGCCGGCACAGCATGCCTGAGATTGAACTTCCAGCAGCTGCTTCTGCCTAAGCAGGCCCTTTAACTGGTTGAGCTATTTGGCATGCCCATCTTTGCTAACTTTTATAGGCAACTGACTATAAATGCTTTCCAGTAGCTAAAGAGACTCTTAGAATAATCAGTTTCCAATTTAGTGGAATCTTAAACATGCTACAGAGGTTAAAAACAAAACAAAACAACGACATCAAAAAAAAAATTTCTCATTTGCTTGCTAACACTTCTCAACAAGCAGAGAGAATATTCATAAAATGGAAAAGGAATTGATTGAAACCTGTTTATTACATATAATCAGCATGTCTCATTTTTGCCACTCTGGCTCCTCCAGCTTATCATGACTGTATGTGTCACAGGGTGCCACAGTTCCACTAACCTTCACTCATGTCTATTTTCATTGTTGATCCACAAGAGCAATAATTCAAGTACCTTATTTTGAGGGAAAGCTGATCATCCATGAGCAGGTTTCAGGGTTGCCTAACAGGGAGCTCTGGAGAAATTCCCAGTGGGCTGACACTGCTTCTAGAAAGTAATAAGTCACTATTAGGTAGACAGCCACCCCAGTTGATGTCCATTATTGGCCTAATGGAATAAGCTATAAATAATTGCTACAACAGTATGTATTCTTGCTACCCCTTATAAAGGCTATATGAGGTGGGTGGGCTTGGGGGTACAGCTATGACAACTGCATAAAACTGTGGAAGCAGCTTTAGAACTTGGCAATGGATCGAGGACGGATGGAGTTTGAGTTCCATGGCAGAAATACTTGTGTAAAGGGTGGCTTCAGTGAGGACTTAGAAAACAGGGAAGCTAAAGAGACTATATCACTTTTTATAGAAAATGTATAAATAATCATGCACAGAATGTTGGTAGAATTATGTATGTTAAAAGCTATTTGGATAAAGCCTCAGACAGAAATGAGAACATGTTATTGGAAACAGGGGGAAATACAATCCTTGTTATAAAGTGACAAAAATACCTTGAGTAAAATGTGTGTGTGTTGTAGTGATTTATGGAAGGTAGAACTTATGAATAGTGAAATTAGATATTTAGCTGAGGAAATGTACAAGAGAAGTATTGAATGGACAGCTTGCTTTTTACTGTTTGTTAACAGAAAAATAAGAGGGAGAGGGGGAGAGAGAAAGATAGAGAGAGAGAGAGAGAGAGAGAGAGAGAGAGAGAGAGAGAGAGTAGAGAATTCAAGAAAGAATCATTATATAACAAGGAACCATAACTTTAAAAGATTTGGAAGATTCTCAGCCTATCCATACTAAGAATATAAGAAATCTTGTTCTGAAGAAAACATTATGGTTACAGTTCAACAACTACTCAACAAGAAACTTAGTATAAATGTGAACCATAAATCTAATCAGTCACTACAGCACAAGCAATGCCAATTTAAACTAAGGATGGAGACAGCAAAAAAAAAAAAAAGAAGCAAAGGTCTTGGGCTTTTAGATCATGTAAGACTGGACCATAAACAATTTGGAGTTTTATTTAATGTAAGAAAAGCCTGATCCCCAAAACACTCAAAGGTCCCCTCTTTTGTTTCTCAGGCTGGGTTAAAGAGGATGTCCTCAGTTTCAACAGTACAAATCATACCCATCCTGACTGTTCAGTTCGTCACTCACAGAAGTGGGACTCCTACCACAGTAGGGCTTGCAAATGAGAATCTTGGCCAAATAGAACCAGATGGTACAACATGAAACCAAAGAGGATTATTGTTCAGAGCTGAGATATGACATAATTTGTGTTATTGGCAGAACAGAAATGACAGAACATCTACGTGCAATTATGCAAGGGATTTTGTCAGTGAGGCTTACAGGATCTGAAGCAAGAGGTTCCAAAATGGCTCTCTGTGCAGAGCTGGAGGATTCAGTAATTCCTCAACCCAAGAAGATGAAAGCCCCAGAACAAGAGGGATCAAGGATGTGGCACCGCTCGAGGGCTGAAGGCCTGAGAGCTCAAGGGGGAGTCACTGATTTTAGTCTGAATTAAACAGCTGAAGAAAATAGGGACAGATTTCTAAAGGTGATGACAAGAGACTCACCTGATCAAACAGACCAGAACTTTCTGAAAACACCAGAACTTCCTTCTTCTTTTCCCTTTTTATTCCATCTAGGCTTCAAACCTGTGGTGGATGGCACTTACAACCCATCGGGCACAAGTCTTTCTTTTCAAGCTTGTTGCTCTCCATGCCAGTCATCTCCACAGACCAGCCAAGGACTGCACTTTGCTAATGGGCCAAGAATTCTTAATCCAGTGAAGTTGACTTATGATGATTGAATATCACTTTACCTTTTAGACTTCTTTGTATCTGTCATCCTTTTCTTCGTTCCCGTCTCTCCCTTTTGGTGTGGGAAGAATGTTATCTTATGCTTGTCCCACCACTGTATTTCATTACTACAAGATTTGCCTGGATTTCTTACTTTCACAGTTGAAAAATAATTTTGTTGCAAAATGGATTATACTTCAAATTATGCCCAGAAATATTTAAAAACATATGGATACCTTGAAGCTTAGTCAGATTGATACATAAAATTGTCTATCACAGGGATTCCAATAACCTAAACATTATAAGAAAATATTTTAGTGTGTTGGTCTCTATTGGGCTCTAAAAAAATTGAACAGCATTTCCAGATTTTAAAAATATCTTTATTCTCCACTCATATTTTTTCGTTTCCCTCAGAAGGTAGAAAATGCCTAAACCT
>NW_004524737.1:5828186-5838651 GCF_000260255.1 Octodon degus | reverse complement strand
GAGAGAGAGAGAGAGAGAGAGAGAGAGAGAGAGAGAAATGTCTTTAATGTTTCAAAGCATGGTAATGAAAATTCACTGACATATTCCTATTCTGGACTATATTAACCTGTCCTGTAACACCGACCCTCCACCCCTGCCCGACATGGATCACTAGGTGACAGTCACTGTTTGCTCAGCCTATCAGTCTGTCTCTAACACAAAATATGATTTTCCTTTTCATCTCCCATAAAAGGTAAACAACTTGACAAAATGGAAAAGATACGCAGAGTGACAAGAGGGGACTGATAATCACGCTGCTTGCTCCTCAGAGCTGTGTGTTGGTGGCTCTCGATTCTTCAGTGAATTGTTTTCATGGCCTTCTAGTTATATGACACAATATTTACCTCACAATATCGCTTCTGTTTATGTCAAAACAAATAAACAACAAAAGAACAATTCTGCATAGAAGTTAAAATGATAGGCACCTATCTTGTTCAGCGTAAACATATACTGAGTTTCTGGTTGTATTTTTAGTGTTGATCCATAAGAAAATTTGAGAAACAAGTGGCCTTTATTCAGGTATATATGCCTTCTTTATTTCGATTTTGGTGTTTGCTTTGTTTCTACACTTTTGGATTACAAATGTATGAGCTGTGTCCTTTATGTATTCCTGTGCAAATCAATTCCTAAAAATATATCATCATAAAACTTGTTCACCTATTCTTTTTTTTTAATGTCTTTTTGAGACAAGGTCTTGATAAGCAGTTCAGACTGGCCTTGAACTCACTTTGTAGCCCAGACTGGTCCTGAGCTTGCAACGGTCCTCCTGCCTCAGCCTCCTGAGTAAATGCTGTGATTGTAGGCGTGAGTCACCACACCCGGTCCTTACCTATTCTTATACCGCTCTGCCTGTCTCCTTTGTAGCCAAGCGCTGTGTTCACTGCTAAGAAACACCAAGAAGTCAAATATGCAAATATTTCACGCAATATGGAGCTGACTGAGCATTAATGACGTCATAGTTCATTGTTGTAATGTTTTCAACATATTTGCTAATATAAAGTTCTTAATAATCTAAAAGGCAGGATCTGATAATAACTATTTTTCAATTAAGAAAACTGAGATGTAATATGATTTTAGATCTTTGCCGTTATTACGCAGCCCAACCACAGATAGATTGAGATCAAAGTGATTCAAATCTGTAAAACAAATTATTAGCAAATATATTTTAGGAAATGACTTTTTAAAGTATTTTTCTGATTTATGCATTTACTTATTTGGTACAGGTTCTCACTAAGCAGCTCAGACTCGTAGTGATCCTCCTGTCTCAGCCTCCTCAGTGCTGGGATGATAGGTGTGTGTCTTTATGCCTAGTTTCAGGGGCAGGCATGGCATGGGGCATGCATGACATGTGGTACAGGGGATCGAACCAAGATCCCTGTGCTTGCCAGGCAGGCACTTAGACTGCCAAGCTATTTCCTGTTCCCAGAGATAAATTACTAACAACAGTTGAATTACCACATTTGAAAATTTTACTTTTTGGTTAAAAGGTAATAGTAAATCTGAAACCAACTGAATGGATTTCAAGATTTTTTTTGTGGTACCAGGGATTGAACTCAGGACCCCAATGCTTGCCAGGCAAGCACTTATTCTACTGAGTTAGCTCCTCTGCCCAAGAAATTAATTTTGGGGCTGTGGGTATAACTCAGCAGCTTAAACACCTGCTGGGCAAGCACCAAGTCTGGTGTTTGATTCCCCAATGCTGAAAAAAGAAAATAATTTCATATATCAGTATAAAATAACTTCCTTGGACAGGGAACAATTTGAAGTGAAAGATGAGAAGTACATACCTTGCATCTTGTAAAAGGACAGGGTACTTCTCATCATGCTTACATATATTTCTGTCCCACAAGTCTTTCAAAAGTGTATGTCTTTCTTATATTCCTGGCCCTGGGCTTCCTAGAAAGTGTGGCATGGTGACACGTCACTTAGCTGTGAGCACTTCAGTGCTCTTGAGTGTGTGTCAGTGGGATTCAATGTTACAGCGTTGATCTTTGTAGCTTTTCTCATATCTTGAAGTATGTGGTGGGAGATGTATGATATAAACCAAGTTCAGAAAACATTCATTCAGGCTTTCACAGAAAGAAAATTGGTCAAGCAATGGTCATGACTTATTCACATGGCTGACACCAACAAATGATCTAGAAAGTGCGGTACAGGGTTTCAGGATAAGTCCTGAGGGGACTTGACCGACCTTGTCAGATACAAAAGTTAAATTTCTTGATATATAGGTCTTGTTTTATCTTAGTCTTAACCATCCAGCAGAAAAGTGTAGAAACGAGGTATGAAAAGTGAAGCTATGTTAATATGCAGAGCTGTGGAAGGCTCAAGTCAACAGATTCAGACATTGCCATTCCTGAGGAAAACCCACTACTATTGTGGAGTACTGGACTATATTAGATTATTTTGCTGAATTCACACACCTACAATATTTGGGCAATGGAATACCTATCTCTGACAAAACTAAATAAAAAAGGAGATATAAATTAAGGACTATTTTGTATCTGTATATACAAAATAGTTAAGATAGATGTATAGTTACTTTCTCCTAATTCAATGAGAAGAAAGATTTGTACTAATAGGGTTTGAACAAGATATCATGTCTGGGTCTGGGGAGATGGCTCAGTAGAATAAATGCTTCCCTGGCAAGCACAAGGACCTGAGTTCAATCCCTGGTTCTGATAAAAAAAAAAGAAAAGAAAAGAAAAAAAGAAAGATATGACTGCATCTTGTGCTATGAATGACTACTGCAAAGATAACAATATGCAATGTGTTAAATGTTGTAACTCTCCTACCAACTTGTTTTGAAACTGCCTCATTGCAATTTTTTTCTCAATAAAATTAATAAAAAGAAAGATTAAAAAAGAACTATTTATGGGGGCAAAATCATCCTAACTCAAAGGCATTGCATATGAAGTGTAAGGAAAATGTGGTGCTAAGATGGCTCTTGTTTAAATCATTCTCTAAAAAACCTGTAGGGACAACAGATTTGAGAGAAGACGAAATTATTTTGAAGACAACATTAAGTGAATATCTGGAGTTATACTGCCAAATTCACAAGAAGGGTCTGGATAAGAGATAAGCACATCGAATTTACTGGCAGTATGTGGTAAATAAAGGTTTATGTGCCATTGTGCAAGGTACAAAGGTATGAAGGATTGCAGATGAAGCGACTCAGTTGATATTTTCACGTCTCTTCTACTCCACTTTGAGATATGTTGTCAGGCAGTAAGGAATTTAAAAGCATCTTCTTAAATTGCTTCATGTAGTGCACAGTAATTAGATGCTTATTATTAATGGTTAAATGAGGAGGACTGGGAGTGGCAGTGCATGCCTGTAATTCTGCTGGGAGGGTGAAAGTGAGAAGATCACTAAGAGAAAGATCTGTGTAGTGGGACCCTGTTTCAAATACATAAAAGTATATATATACATAAAAAGAATATCTATCTATCTATCTATCTATCTATCTATCTATCTATCTATCTATCTGGAGAGATAGCTCAGCATTCTAAGCATGTGCCTGGCAAACACAAGGTTTGATTGCTGGTAATCCATGCTGCACTGGCTCCATGCTGTGCAAGCCACTGAAAATGGGCATGGTGGTGTATTACTGTAATCCCAAAGCTGGGGAGGTTGAGATAGGAGAATCACTATGAGTCCAAGCTGCATAGCGAGACCCTGTAATAAATAAATAAATAAATAAGTAAATAAATAAATAAATAATTCTTGTCTTATCATACAGTAAAATGTGTGTCTCATTCTCTTTCTTGTTGAAGTAACAGAATGCCAATAACTGGTTAATTTATAACTGTTAGGATTTTGTTTTGGGATCTTGATTCTAGAGGCTGTGAAATCTAAGATCAAAAAGTCACATCTTCGGAGGGCCTCATGCTGCTTCAACATACAGTAGACAGAGAAAAGGGAAAATAGAATACATGGAAAAGAGAAAAGAAGGTCTAAATCCTGTAATAGATAACTCATTGCCAAAGGAAACATGTTAATAGTTACACAAGAATTTCATGACCCAAACTCCTCCCTTGAGGCCCACTTCTCAACATTGCTGCACTGAGAAATTATTTCAGCATATCAGTGAGTACAAACCATGTTCCAATTTGGAGTTTTATAATTTCTTACACTAACAAATCACATTGCAAATGACTCATTTTCTGATCTCATTGCATATATTACCCATGAAGTGAAATGAATATTTTTTTCCTACACTGCTCCACTACAAATTTTCTGCTTCATTGAAAGTCTAAGGAAATGCACCTGGTCAGCCATGTACTGAAATCTCTGAAACATTGAGACATAATAAAATTTTCAGCAAGATATTTCCTTTGAAAACCTTGTACATTCATAGGTGGCTATTTTTCAGAAGTGGCTGAATCTAGAGCATGTGGTGCTGTGCTTAAGAGTGTGTGATTGCTAAATTAGTCCACTGATTGGTTTGGCATAGTCCTGGGTATGATTATGGGTGCCCTAACCTGGGTAGGGTTTATACCCATACCAGTGGGAAGAAGCCTTGATAAATATAGGGGACAGAAAGAGGGCTGCTGCCATTGCTTGCTGCCCTTTGCCTGCCATGAACTTTTTGTCATTTGCGGTGCCTCTCAGCCATGCTGTCCTTCCTTGAAGCCAGCCAACTATGGACTGAAACCTCTACAAACCATAAGTCCAATAAACCATTTCTCCTTTAACTGTGGGTGTTGGGTATTTTGGCTCAGCAATGAGAAAAGTAAGCCAGTACTAAAGATATATTTCTGAATTTTTTAGTTCTGTAAAAACAAAGAAAATATAGCGACTATTTCTAAGACTCACTCAGCCACCAAGTCAATGCTTAATGTGGAGAAATAACCTTCCCCTATTTGGATAAAAGTCTACTTGGAATAAATTTGGTCTGCTAGATTGAGAATCAAAATATCATTTAAAACATTCATTCCAATAGTAACATACATGGAAAGTTATAAATAGAAATAACTATATTTTTAAAAAGTTTTGCGACTGTCATTTTTATCAATTGATATTTCTTAAAACTGTCAAACTCCTGGTAAGTTTGGTTGTATTTTACACATACCCGTAATTTTTTTTTTTAATTTAAGACACATTTTTGATTAACTCTGTCTATATCCGTTACAGAATTTGGGCTTATATTTCTGTTTCTGGGAGTAAAGTCAACAAAGAAGTGTCAAATGGAAGGGATGGGTGTTCTTGCCATCTGGGCCTCTGGTGACCTTTCTTGACCAAGGAGGCAATGCACATGGCCAAGCTTCATGGGACCCTCTTGTCCAGGGCATGGATGATGAGCCTATCAGGAAACAGTGATGTGTCGCCCTCATTACATAATTAGTTCCGCTAGTTGGAGAGTTCCTACTATCTCTTAAATTCTCAAAAGAACTTTAAAAATTTATGTGCCTAATCTCATGATTTTAAGCTAACGTTTACATTTTTCTTTCATTCTTTCTTTGTTCTGTTTTGTTTTAGGGTTGAAGGTGTGGCTCAGTGGTAGTGTGCTTACTTACTACTCTTGAGTTCCTAAGTTCAAAGGTCAGTACTGCAAATAAATCATTTTAATACTAGTAAACTGCATAACTTCTGTCATATTATTAATATTTTAAAATAAAATTTTTATTGTTTTTAAAAATATGTCCAATGGAATCTAAACAAATTACTGTTTATCTTCTTCACAAGTATTGATGGTAATTCAAACATCTTGCAACCTTGCTGCCATCACCTGGAGGATCCCAGCTGGGACTGCTTTGTGTGTGACTTTATCAAGTCTTACAGCCTTCAAATTTATCTCCACATGTGGAAAAATGCTACCATTGAACTACATTACAGGTAAACCCTGCAGGGATTTGACTGACTTTGTCAGATACAAGAGTTACATTTTTTGTCATATAGGTCTTTTTTTTGTTAATAATTGTTTTACTTTATTTGTTTTTCAAAGTTTTATTGATAAACAGATAGCAATGAGACAGTTTCAAATCAAATCAGAAGTATCATATAGGTCTTGCTTTATCTTGGTCTTAACATTCCAGTAGAAAAGTATAAACACAAGGTATAAAATGTAAAGCCGTATTAATATGCTGAGCTGTAAAAGGTTGAGTCAACAACTTCTGACTTTGCCAGTCTTATGGATAACTCACTACTATTATGGTCTACTGGATTATATTGGATTATTCTGCCGAATTCATGCACCTACAATATTTGAATGACAATGGCATACCCTTCTCTGACAAAACTAAACAAAAAAAGGGATACAAATGATATATATATATATATCTGTATATACAAAATAGGATATGTATACAGTTACTTTCTCTTAGTTCAATGAGAAGAAAAATTTGTACTAATAGTGTTTAAACAAGATATGTCTTTATCTTGTACTCTGAATAACTACTACTAAGACAACAATATGCAATGTATTAACTATTGTAACTGTCCTACTAACCTGTTCTGAAACTCTCTCATTGCTATTTCTTTCTCAATAAAATTAACGATGAAAACTACATCATTAGTGAAGTTATTAAAAATTAATCCCTTTCTGTCCAAAATGTTTTCCTTCATTTTACTTTATAACAAAGCACCTTAGGATGTTTTGTAGGAAGCATTTTTTAAAAGTAATGAAATTATGAAACAAATCACATTAAACGGAGTATAAAAAGTAATTAAGATAATATGTTGAAGATTTAATAAAATTTTATCTGAACATAAAACAAGACAAAATAGCAGGCTATTTATAATTACCCAAATAATAATTCAAGAAAACTTGCAACTAAAGCAGATTATTTAGAGAGTGAGAAACGTGAAAATTAATATTATATTTTGATTACTCTGAACTTTTATATGTTGATCTCTTGTGTTTAGCTTCTGGGAATAAACTAATACAGATAAAAAATAAAATTAAGAATTAATGTATTTTAAGAACAATATAATTAATATTTTACCATGGACTTAATGCAAGTTATGTGGTGCTAGAAATTAATTGACCTGAAAGTTGAATACAGTTCTGTTTTTTGTTACTAAGTGGTAAATACTCATTCAACGTTTTAGAAAAGGAAACAAAATATTTAGTATATTGGAAATAAATAGTTTATGGTATGATTTCATTACATTGATTTTATTTAAGTAATATACAGCAAGTATGAAGAAAATAATTTTTATTGGTTTATTTTGCACATAGATTTTCTTAAAATATTTTGCAGTTCCAGAAACCATTCTGGCCTTATTTATTCATTTTTCTGTATTTTAGGGAATGCTTTACAGGGTGTTCAGGGTCTCACTACTAGATCATACTCTTAGTGATTCTCCTCTTTACAGCCTCCCAAATGGCAAGATTACAGGCATGCGCCACTACACCAGTCTCAATTGCCATGTCAACGCACCCCAGAGGTGGCGCTGGCACAGCAGGCCCAGCGATGAAACCCCTGGCTCCTGAGCCTGCTTGCAGGCGCTTTAATCCACTGAGCCATTTGGCTGGCCCTCTGGTTATATTAAAAAGACTTAGCTGCATTAACTTCTACTGCTTGGCAGAGATTGGAGCTAATAATGAATTGAATGAATTCTAAATGATGAGGATTAAAGTAGCTGAAGAATTGCTATGTTTAGGATAAATCCAGGTTTTGGGAACCCTACAAACTTTAGTTTGGTCTTTGAAAGACAAAACATGTAAGTAAAATTAGGTATCAATATGAATGCTGAGAATACAAAACAAATAGTCACAAATGAAAAGTTTACAAACCTGACAAAGATGCAAAAATCATATATATTATTATATTTTCCTTGTCTTCCACTCTTCTATAATTAATTTTTAATTATTGTCTATGCATTTGTTGATGGCTTCTTCATATAATAAAAATTTTGTGCTATTTTCTTCGAAAAATGTTGTTTTCTATAAGAAAATATATTTCCTTGTGATTTCAGCAGATTACACTCACAGAGCTTACTTACATTTCTTTTTCTGATACTGACCCACATTAACATTCTGCTTTGATACAGGATGTCCCTGAGTTACAAAATTGCCCAAGCTGAGCTTGAACTTTCAGTCCTCTTGTCTTTGCCTCCTAGAGCACTGGGATTGCAGGCCTGTACCACTATTCTTGGCTACTCCATAATTTTTATAAACATACATGGCATAGAAACACAATGTTTGTTTCTGTCCTATAGTCACAGAAGGGCCCCTGCCAATGCACGGTCCTCAGAGTTTAAAATAAACTGATACAAGGTGGTTTACAAATCAACCTAAGAGAAGGTTCAAAAGCCCAACTAAAAGTTTGTTCAAAGACTCTGTCATTCTCTTCCTTGATTTTTCCCTCTCTTTTACTTCTCTTCTTCATTCTTCCTTTTATTTTAGTGGTTGTAGCAGATTGCCTAAGAGTTTATGAGATTTCTGAAGTTTCACAAAATGGCTTTTAGGAAAATCCATGGGAATCTAAATATCAATTTTCTAAAAATACCCAGAGTATCTGTATGCCTTGGAGAGTCTGCATACTCCATTCCAAGACATTTTCCATTTTTGCATACAGGATCTGACATAAATATTTAGGTTCTGAGAGTCACAATTCTCTGTAGCAACTACTCTCCTCTTCAGTTACAGTGTGAAAATAGACATGAACGATGTATACATTAATGAGGACACCTGGGACTCTTTATTAAAAGGAAAAAATCACCATGGTTTGCATTTGGCTCCTGATCCTTATTTACTAAGTGATTATAGCTTTAGATTATCAACAGATGTAATGATGAGTGGCATCAAAGACCAACATTTCCAAAGAAACCACTGGATATTCTTCAAATCCCAGACCGGCACTACATTTGTATGCATATTAGTCTGTGACCCTCAGAATTAATCCTTCCAAATAAGCCTTCAATGTCTATTTGTAGATAATAAAGGTGTACAATATTATATAAAAAGTGTATTTTGATCATTCACAAAAAGTCTTTGTGTTGGATTCTGAGTTTAGAAGGATTGAATGACGAATGCATGTAAACAGAATCTGGCAAAGTTTGTCAATATTACATAAAGGTTCAGTTCAGACTGAAAGTACAACAAATCAGTGGTGTTCAATCAGCACCTTGTACTGAAGTCACACTTGGAAACTGCCAGCATCCGCCTCAGCTCACGCATGATTTCTTCACTGTCACATACTTGTTATCAAGTGACAAAGGTCCTTTACACACAAAAAAAGTCCTGGATGATTCCTCATCCACCAACTGGAGCTGTGTTTATTGTAACAATAACACCAAATTCTGTAAAATCACAACTCTGTAAGAAGTTTGCTGTGCATTGTAAGCTAAAATAGTGTCACTGCAAGCAGAAGAGAGGAAAGATTCTAGCAAACATAGCTAGCAGACTCATGATAAAGATAACCATAACCCAAGGAACGTTGAACATTGATTGAAATTGTGCTGGACCTCTCAGCATTGCTTTGCTTGGGAAAAGCCATCTGTGTTCCTCAGATCAGGCTGGTAGGCCACTCAAATCAGGCTTTAACATCAGTTCAAATGAAAGATACTGCATTAAAAATAATCTCAGACACTTGAGGTAATGGCCAGAATGTTCAGTGAGCTTGGCATAGAGTGACTGACAATTTAGTTTTAGCCATATATCTGAGCAGGCAAAGCTTAATCTCATGTAGAAATATTTTCCATCTGTGTATGGGTCTTTGATGTGCTGAAGAAGTTACTAATTGTCTCTGAATATCTGTCTGTGCCACAGTTTTGACAGTGTTTCATGGTCTTAAAATCAGAGATTCTTTTATTTGCCTTAACAAGAAAGAAATGACAAGAAGACTGTATTTTCTTTTCTGCTGGGCAGATTTTATATTTCTTTAAAAAATCAATAGAATGTTTAATAAATCCTATTAATCTCATTAAGAACTGTGCAAGTTTCACTTGTCTTAAAAACTTCCTCATTCTACTGCAAGCTTTTTTCCCTAAGTGATCATTGTTGAATGAAATCCTGAGGTTCTGTCCAGATTTAATAGCTGAACTTTACTAACTACTTATCACTTGCCTGGCATCACTCTAAGCATTTTTCCAGTTGTGACCAATGCAATGTTTATATGATCCTTCTACCTGGGGTTGCTGATGTGCTTTGATGGGGTTCGGAGCATTTTGTGACACCTCAGAGATTCCAGAGCTGGGTACTGCATAGCTCAGATTCAGCTCCAGGAGGGTTCACTTCAAAATCTGTGATTTTAGGTAGCTTTTGCTCTATCACATTTTAGAATTCATATTTTATCTGAGCACCCCCTGCCAACATTTTACTAAAACCCTTGTTTGGACCATACATCTGTTCTATGCACTCAGAAAGGCAGATGTAATTTGTTTTCTGTTTGCCATTATGAGAATTGAAACTTCCTAAAGATTTTCTATAGAAGAAGTAGCAAAAAGAAAGAAATGAAGGATGGAAAGAAGAAAATAAGAG
>NW_004524737.1:5822940-5828052 GCF_000260255.1 Octodon degus | reverse complement strand
AAGAAGAAGAAGAAGAAGAAGAAGAAGAAGAAGAAGAAGAAGAAGAAGAAGAAGAAGAAGAAGAAGAAGAAGAAGAAGAAGAAGAAATCAAAGTGTGCCCTGGCATCTATCTTCCTTCTGATTATCTTTTTCTTCCAGTTAGAAGTTGCTCTTATTGCATGGCACGGCCTCCCTTAACCTTAGCTCTTTGCCCTTTCAAATTCTGTCCTCTGCGGTTCTTAATCTACATCAAAGAGTCCATCAGATCTCACAACAGTACAGGGTCAAATGCAGGGCTGTTCAGATACATTTGCTTCCTGTAAAGGGCAAGTTTACGCTATCCTGTGTTTTACAAATGTATTTAACTTAACAAGGTTCTAAAACAGTCATAAAGTTATTCACTGTAGTTATCTGGAAAGAGTATCTCTGGGAGCAAAGCAAACTGTTCTTCACATCCACTCATAGCCTGAAATATTCATTAATGCTCTACTTTTTTCAAAGAATTTTTCACCACGAATTTCTTGAATTTTCAAATTTAGCAACATAAAATCAACTTTAAAAATATCCACAAAAGCTGTTGTAACATACAAGACCCTTTGTTTCTTAACTTTACACTTTCCAGAATTATACATTTTTGTCTTAAGGTCATAGGATTTGGAATCTACCCATGTGGATTGGACAGAGACTCTCACCAGAAGGTAACATGAACAATTGTGTAGAATTTGTCCATTTTACCTTGTGGAAGGCAATATGTGGAAGACAATATATAAGAAAGAGATATTATGTGGTTTACAGCTGAAGGTGTGTTTCCCTGGGCAACTGACTGCTCCAAAGCAGGTATCTTTAAAAGTGTTATTACGTCAGAGTTCTTAGGATCAGAAGTCTAAAATCAAGGCATTCACAGGCTACGCTGCCTCTAAGATTTCAGGTGAAACTGTCCTGGCCCTTTCCATCTTCCAGTGGTTCCAGACACTTGCAGAAATGCAACAGTCCAACCGCTGCCATGTCCTTCCATGGCTTTCTTTCTTGAGTCTTTCATTGAATTTTATAAACAAGGAACTGTAATTTGATTTAGGATCCCTGTTAATCTAGAGTGATCTCATCTCCATAATCTTTGTTAGACCTTCAAAGGCTTCTATTTCCAATGAGTCTTATCCTGAAGTTCTGGGCATGAAAGGAATACACATTGTTGAGACCTAATTGAATCTACTGAAAACCTGTTCCTTTTCCTATTTATATATTTTTTTCTAATTGTCATCCTTCATTATGGTTGCAAGATTTAAAATATTCTTTATTGTATAAAATTGTACTAGGCAATTTGTATTCATATGTGTATTTATGCTTTGTGTATAAGTGTACATGTGCAGTAGTTTGGATCTGAAAGTCTTCTCAAAGGCCTGTGTGTTAAAGGCCTGGTTCTCACCCGATGGCTATTGGGAGACAGTGAGATTTTTAAGAGGTGGGGCCTAATGGAAGGAAGCGAAGTCATTAATGACATGCCCGTGAATGCAATATTAGTACTCTGGCCCTTCCTTTCTCTCTGCCTCCCAGTGGTTATGCAATGGTCAGTCTTGCTCCTCAAAATGGTGTTCTATCTGGGCAAGATGTCGAAGCAATGAAGCCATCTGACCATGGACTGAAACTTCTAATTTATGTGCCATATATACCTTTCCTCTTTCTAGGCTGACCATCTCAGGAATTTTGACAAAGGGACACAAAATTTACTAATACAGTATCATTGTGCTTTCTTGGTAAAATTAAAAAGTGATAATGTAATATCAGTTCCTAAACATTTTAAAAAAATGTTCCTTTTAAATTAATTTTATTGAGAAACAAATAGCAATGAGATAGTTTCAAAACAGGTTAGTAGGACAGTTACAATTGTTACTACATTGCATGTTGCTGTCTTTGTAGTAGTTATTCATAGTACAAGATACAGACATGATATCCTGTCCAAACACTATTAGTACAAAGAGAAAGTAGCCATATATCTATCCTAACTATTTTGCATATACAGATACAAAATGGTCCTTCATTTATATCACCTTTTTCTTTGTTTAGTTTTTTCAGAGATGGGTATTCCATTGCCATTTAAATATTGTAGGTGTATGAATCCAGCAAAATAATCCAATATAGTCTAGTAGTCCATAATAGTAGTGGGTTATCCTTAGGACTGGCAATGTCAAAAGTTGTTGACTCGAGCCATTTATAGATCAGCATATTAATGTGACTACAAAAATGTTCTTAAGGGGCTGGGGAGATGGCTCAGTAGGATAAGCACTTGCCTGGCAAGTGCAAGGTCCTGAGTTAAATCCACGGTTCTGGAAAAAAAAATTTCATAAGTATGTGATAGCAAGATGTAATTAGAAAATTATGCCTAAATTTCTAATCTTTTTTTGAAGATAACAGTACAGAATATACTAGCCATTGTTACTGTTCTACAGTCTTGCTTTGAAATTTTACAACATTCTTAACTGTTTATTTTTCTTTAGAATAAAAAATAAATTAAAAAGAAATAAAGCACAAGGTTTCTACAATACAAAGCTGCTATTTAACTCATTACTTTTGTTTTGTAGTAACTGAAGGACACAATAAGATCACAAGTATAGTAACAAGTAATTTCCTATGACAATATTTTCAATAAACAGTATCATTTCTGTAATTCCTTTTTTGTATGTTGTTTATTCTAACTATATTTACTGAAATATATGTTCAGCCTAATAAAAAGTTTTTGTTTTCAAACATTTTCTGATATATCGTTATCTGCAGATGAAAAAGATCTTTCATTCTTTCTATGCTTGATTTTATAATAATCTGCACATTTTTAGCATAATACTTAGAAACTTCTTAACTCCTTTTGTAAAACCCTAATGACATCTTCTTACGACAGAAACCCAATTGGTATTTGAAATTATTGTTTTCCATCCTTTGACTTTCAGCCTATGAAGCTCCTATATCACCCTACGCTGCCTGCCACCCCCATAGCTAATCAGGGTGTTTTTGCCACCCTTTTTGCAGTCGGTGCTGTGGGTGGAATGTTCGTCCTCTCTTTCCCATTCCTCGGTTGAAGACTTAATCACCAAAGTGATGGTTTTTGAGATAGAACTTTGTAAAGTAGGTACGGTGGAATTAGTATCTGAGGAGGAAGAGACCATGAAAATATAATTTTATTGTTTCTTCTTTGTTTCCTCTTCCTCCATCTTTCTTCTCTCTCACCCTCTCTGTCTCTCTGAGTCTCTGTCTCTTTCTTTGTTTCCATTTTTGTCTCTCTCTATCAGATAAAGAGAAATGAAAAGAAAATCAAGAAAAGAGCCCTTGTTAAAAAGTGAGGCTTCTGGTAGCTTGAACTTAGAACTCCCAACTACAGGGTTATTAGAAATAAAGATTATATTACTTTATTGATTCAATTCATAGCAAAGTTTCAAACATCTCAAACTGACTATGATACAAGTTTGTAAATCCGTGTAAATATTTTGTTTGGAGCCAAACGTATTTTTAAAATATGAAAATGGAAATGTGAAAATAAGAATTGAGACAGAGGAAAATACTAGGTGGGCTGAAATGATAACTCCGGTCTCAGTAGGGCAAATATCAGATTTTGCTTATGCAAATATGAGTTTAGTATGAAGGAAAAATGAAAAAAATAGAGACTATATAAATGGTGGATAAAGAGTAGCAGTTAATATATCTACAAAGTGTGTAAGGTTTTTTTCTTTCTTTTTTTTTTTTTGCCAAACCGGGGATTGAACTCAGGCCTTTGTGCTTGCCAGGGAAGCACTTATTCCACTGAGCCATCTCCCTGGCCCCAAAGTGTGTAAGTTTTTACAGATTCCTTGTATATCTTGAGTGAAATCATACCTGCATGTAACTGCCATTTTTATTTTCTGAATCTTTCTTAGAAATCTACTGTTTGCCTCTGTGGTCATTATCTCTGTAATGATATCAATAGCTGTAACAGTTATAATATTGGGAGCATCAGAAAGCAATACCATAACAGTTATAATCTTAAATGATATTACATGCACTAATGTATTAGGTACAGTTTATTAAGTTCTAGAAAATGTTATTGTTTTGCATTTGTGATATAGTCTTCAATTTGTAATAAATCCTCAACATCCATTAGTCAAGTGGAGTTATTTTATTGACTTGTTCAGTAATTTGATTCTTATTTGTAAGTTTCATTTGCCAACCTAATAATGAAGCTCTTTAATCCAAAATCAGATCCCAGGAATAGATAGCTCAATTTAACCCACAGATAGTTAATGATTATTTTACTCCAGGTAGTTTGAATTTACTATTTTTCTTCTGGTATGTAATCACCATCCCTACCATTTGTTCTTGCTTTGCAGCCCAGTACCTCACTATCTTATGTTGAATAAGCCAGAAGTCATTTGTACTTGAAGGTCTGCATGAGTAGCTAGGAAATGATGAGATACATAAAGTCATGGTAGTGAGATTTATCTCTTCAGTTCTGAGGTGTTGAGGCTGTCTAGCACTCAACCACAGAATGTACTTGTTCAGGATTTAATGAGACATAAGACTGAGAACTCACAGACACTCTGCTCACCACGGAGTGATTGCCATCTGCCTGCAGTTGTCCTTTACACACCAGCAGAAGGACTCTACTTTCTGTAGAGCTCTTCTTCATCTTCTATTGCTTTCATTCTTTTCAAATGCATAATTAAAGGATCACTGGGTGAGTTGTTTGAAGCTTGCATTGTAAAAGTAAAAATATAAAAATTATAGATCCTTTGCAGAGTCCATATCAAGTGAAATTACCAGGTTCTAAATCAAAGCCTTCTTTTAATCACACTTATGTGTGAAAACTTGAAAGCCCGTTGTGTCTCACAGGTGTGTAGCTGTGCCAGTCTACTCTCCGCATGCCTCCTATTGTTCTTGCTCGATGGTAGTGGAGTGGAATGGACTTGTGCTTTGTTCTTTATGCCCTTGTTCTTAGAAAGTGTTTTATTTCAAGCCCACACTACATTAGCATACTCCTGACATAGATTAACCTGTATTCCTTTAATATAAATGTGTGGATGGCCAAGAGGGGATAGAAACTTGGGTCAAGAAAGTCTCAAAAACATAACCTCAAGATAATTCATCCCATTGTTACCATTTAAGTCCCATTTC
>NW_004524737.1:5820164-5822535 GCF_000260255.1 Octodon degus | reverse complement strand
ACTAGATCAGACTCATAGTGATTTGCATGTTTACAGCCTCCCAAGAGCTGGGATTACAGGCATGTGCCACCATGCCTAACTTGCAGCCACTTTAATCCACTGAGCTATTTGGCCGGCCCTTTCACATAATAATTTTTTAAAAAAACATTTGTTCTCCCATTTTGTTATTAGCTCTAATTCCATTTTTTAAATAAAATGAAATGGTGATGTTCATCTTATTGAATTAAGGGGGATAATTAAATGACAGTGCAGATAATGTATGATTTGAGAGAATTTTTTGTTAATGGTACTTTGCCTTTTGTAAAGATAAACTCAAAACAAAGCCTTTTGTGTATTTTCAGGAAATGTGGAATTAAGGTGTTATATTTTAAAATAAAATAAGACTTATCTGAACTCTTTCAGTTGTCTTTTCCATAGTCAGTAGCTGATATCAAAATATAAGTATCAAAAGAAAGTTTAACCCAAATATGTATAGAATAACTCTGATAATGAATCTTGTGAGTTTTGTATAGTTTAAGCATACATCAAAATTTAACTCATTAAGGAGAGAGGTAAAAGTCTGGTAAATCTGAAAAACATCTCAGGAGCAGCAGTGTATAAATCGCATTGTAGGAAGGTATACTGAAATATTTTATCAAGTTAGGTTTTGCCTTTTCCGTATTTCATAACTTTTCCTCTTGCTCTCTCTTTGTTGTTCAATCCTTAAGTTCTTCCTTTCCATTTAACTGTGTCATACATTTCAATTTTTATTTCTTCTCTTGCATTCTTACACTAGGGAGAGAATGCAATATTTACATATGTGGGTCTGGTTTATCTTACTTATGAGCATATCTTCAAGTTGCATCCACTTATATATGAAAGCTTCGAGTTTATTTTTCTTTATAGCTGAGTAATACTCCACTGTATAAAAACTGGGAGACGGCAGGGGCAAAACCATACATTGATTGTATAAAAACACCACATCTTTTTCATCCATTCCTCAAGTGATGGCCTTTTGGTTGTTTCCAAGATTTGGCTACCACAATTATGCTGTAATAAACATAGGGGCATTTTCCATTCTTTTGATATTTTCTGTTATTTTGATATTTTCATGATATTTTTCGTTCTTTTGGGAAAATTCCCAAAAGTGGGATAGCTGGACTGAATGGGATATCTGGTCCAAGTTTTCTGAGGAGTCTCCACACTGATTTCCATAATGGTTGTATGAGTGTTCATTCCCACCAGCACTGGAGAAGGGTTTCTTTTCCCCTGCAGCTTCTCCAACATTTGTTCATGTTTGATTTCTTTATGATATCATTCTTTCTGGAGTGAGATGGTACCTCAGTGTTGTTTTGATTTGCATTTCATGGATGGCTAGTGATGTGGGGTATTTTTTCATGTGTTTATTTGCTTCTTGTATTTCTTCCTCTGAGAAGTGTGGGTTCATCTCAGATGCCTATTTTTGGATTGGATCTTTAAATTTTGGGGGCCTAATGTTTTTTTAGTTCTTTATAAATTCTAGATAGAAGACCTTTTTTGAGTGCTTATTAGTTAAGATTTTTTCCAAAATTGTTGGTTGTCTTCATTTTTGACATGCAAAATCTTCTCAGTAAGAAGAGGTCCCCGTTGTTAATCCATTCAAGTAATTCCCATGCAGTTTAATTTTTGTTCATGAACTGTTTTCCTACACCTGTGTCTTCCAGATTTCCACCTACTTTCTCTTCCAGGAGATTTAGTGTTTCAGTTTTAATGTTTAGATCTTTAACCCAGTTTGACTTTAATTTAGTGCATGGTGATAGACCTGGATCAAATTTTAGTTTTTGGCATGTAGATAGGCAAGTTTTCTACCACCCTTTGTGAAAGAGACTGTCTTTCTTCCAGTAAGCATGTTTGGCCACTTTGTCAAAGGTAAGGTGGCTCAGTGTGTTTGTTTTGGCTTCTGCATCTTCTAATCTATTCCACTGATCTTCAAGTATATTTTGTTTCCAATACCATGCTGATTTTATCACAGTAGCTTTGTAGTATAACTTCAAGTTAGGAATTGTAATGCCTCCTGCCTTATCTTGTCTTTGTTGCCCAGAACTGCCTTTCATATTCTATATTTTTTCTGGTTCCAAATAAATTTTAGAAATGATTTCTCTAGGTCTGTGAGGTATGTTGGTGGTATTTTTTCTTTGTCTGTTGGTGGTATTTTGATAGGGATTGCATTAAATCTGTTTAACATATTTGGAGTATGGCCATCTTCACAATGTTGATTCTTCCTATCCAAGAACAGGGAATATATTTCCATTTTCTGAAATCCTCTACAATGTCTTTTTTCAGAATTCTGCAATTTTAATTGAATGGATATTTTACTTTTTTAAATATTATTCGGGGGAAATAGCAGAAATTA
>NW_004524737.1:5813571-5817917 GCF_000260255.1 Octodon degus | reverse complement strand
GTTGATTCATTGCTTTCAGCTGTGTGATTTCCAATTTGTTCTGTGTTAGTGTCCTCTGCACTTGTTACAGGTGGGCTTGGGTTCTGAGGTTGCATTTTGTTCTTTCTCGTCATTTTGTGTAGCACTGTCTTCTGACCTTTTTTGTAGATCTTTGCTGTAATTATAACCTTCATACGTACTGAAGTTCAGGTTGAGCTCTACAATGTTTGGACTTATCCAGCTGCATCTGGCTTAGGTCTGGCTGCTGTGCCCAGCTCCTTCCCACTGCGGACCTGGGCTGGGACTGGGTCTGGGGGTTCCCGGAAGTAAGCAGAAATTCCTACTCCGCGGGCGGGGTGGGGGAGGTACTGAGGAGTGGTGGGGGGTGGTCCGAGGTGGTGGGAGAGTGTCCGGCCCACGCTGTGCCTAGGCTGGGACTGGTCCCGCCTGCGCAGGGTAGCAGGAAGCTCTCCACACACTCACAGGACCTGGGCTAGGACTGGGCCTTTTACTTCTTTAGATAGATTATTCCCAGATATTTCATTTTCCATGGTGTTATTGTTAAAGGTATTGTTTCTCTAATTTCTCTCTCAGTGTGTTTGTTATCTTTGTAGAGGAATGATATTGACTTTTGAGTATTGATATTGTATCGTGCTACACTACTAAATTTTTGTATTATTTCTAATAGGTTATTCAGGGATTTTTTTTTTGGTCTTCCAAGTAGAGTATCATGTCATCTGCAAATAATGATACTTTAACTTCTTGTTTACCTATTCTTATTTCTTTTATTTCTCTCTCTGGTATAAGGGCTCTAGTTAATGACTCCAGAAGTATAACTAATATGAGTGGTGATAGAGGAAATCCTTGTCTTGTACCTTATCTGAGAGTAAAAACTTCAATTTTTGTCCATTTAGAATTATGCTAGCAGTTGGATTGTCATAGATGGCTTTTATTAGATTGAGGTATAAGCCATCTATTCTAATTTTTCTGTAACACTTCGAACATGAATGAATGTTGGACTTTGTCAAAAGCCTTTGCTGCATCAATTGAGATGGTCATGTGCTTTTTGGGTTTGACTCTATTGATCTAGTGTGTTACATTTATAAATTTGTGTATGTTGAATGATCCTTGCAAACTTGGAATGAATCCTACCTGCTCATGGTGTATAATCTTCTTGATGATTTCCTGTATTGTATTTGCTAGGATTTTATTGAGAATTTTTGTATCTGTGTTCATGAAAGAGATTGTCCTGTAGTTCTCTTTTTTAGTGGCATCTTTTTCTGGTTTTGGTATCTGTATAATACTTGCCTCCAGGAATGATTTTGGAAGCATCATTTCCATTTCAATTTCACTGAGGAGTTTGAGGAGTATAGGGATCATTTCTTCTGTGAATTTCTTGCAGAATTCAGCGGTGAATCCATCAGAATTGGGACTTTTCTTTGTTGGTAGGGTTTTTTATTTTTAAATTTATATTTTGAATTTCATTGGCTGTTATTCGATGATTGAGAGTTCTTATATATTCTTGATTCAGTTTTGGTAACTTGTATCTTTCTATAAATCTGTCCATTCTCTGTGTCTTCTTTTCTGTGAGAGTAAAGATTCTTAATATAGTTATTGATAATCTTCTGAATTTCCACAGGGTCTGTGGTAAATTCACCCTTTAAATTCCTTATTGACTCAACTTGAGTTTTTCTTTCCTCTTTTTGATGAGGTTAGTTAGGGGCTTATCAATTTCATTTAATCTTTCAAACAACCAGCTTTTTGATTCATTAATTCTTTGTTTCATTTTCTTTGTCTCAATTGCATTACTTACTCTCTAATCTTTATAATTTCCTCCCACCTTTAGGCTTTGGGTTTTGTTTGCTCTCTTTTTCTGTATGTTTGAAGTGCAGCATTAGGGTATTTATTTGATCCCACTTTGTTTTCCGAGTGTGTGAGTTCACAGCTATAAACTTCCCTCTAAGTACTGCTTTTGTTGTATCCCATAAACTTCGATAAATTGTACTTGAGTTTTCACTGAATTGTAGATATTGTTTAATTTCGTCTGTAACCCATTGCTTGCTGAGGAGGGTGTTGTTTAATTTCCATGTATTAATTTTTTTGTGGTTTATTTTGTCATTTATTTCCAGTTTCATTGTACTTTGATTGGATAATATGCATGGGATAATTTCTATTTTCTTGCATATACTTAAGCATGACGTATGGATTACTATGGGTCTATTTTAGAGAATGTCCCCTATGCATCTGAAAGCAAAGTGTATTAAGATGTGGTTGGGTGGAACACTCTGTATATGTCTACTAAGTTCATTTGTTCCAAGTTCTGGTTCAATTCTGCTACTTCTTTACTAATTTTCTGTCTGCTTGACCTATCCTTTAGGTATAAGGGCATGTTAAATTCTCCTGTTAGGATTGTGGTATTGGGTATTAGACTTTTCATGTCCATTATGATTTCTTTTATAGAGTTGGGTGTTCATGTGTTTGGTACATACACATTTGTGACTATTACCTCTTCCTCTTGTATTTTTCCCTTAACCAGTATATAGTGTCCCTCTTTATTTTGTTTGATCATTCTTGGCTTGACTTTGATACTGTCTGAGAACAGGATTGCTACCCCTGCTTTTTGTGAGGTGCTGAGGCTGGAAGTATTGTTTTCCATCCTTTGACTTTCAGTCTATGAATTTCTTTATGAGATGAGTGTGTTTCTTGTACATAGCATATTGTTGGATTGTGCTTCCTAATCCACTGTGCCAGTCTATTTCTTTTAATTTGTGTATTAAGTCCATTTACACTGATGGTTATAATTGAGATATATTGACTTATGATTGACATGTTACTTACCTGCTGTTGTATACTCCTTTTTCTCCTGTGTTTGTTTGCCCTATTTTGTGGTTTCTTTCCATTCTCATTCATGGAGTTCTGGTCATTTTGGTCCCTCTCCAGAATATCTTGTAGTAGTCTGTGTAGCATTGGCTTTGTCATCATGAAATTCTAGGTTGTTTTTTTTGTCATGGAAGCTTTTAAATTCTCTATCAAACTTCAAAGATAGTTTTGCAGGGCATAATAGTCTGGGGTGGAATTTGTTTTCATAGAGGACTTGAAGTACTCTGCTCTATGCTCTTCTTTATTTCATGGTGAGAAGAAGTCTGCCATTATTCGGATGGGTTCTCCTTTAAATGTGATCTGTTTCTTTTCTCCCGTGGCTTTGAGTATATTGTTCTTGTGTTGGATTTCTGGAACCTTGACTATTATATGTCTGGGTGTGTTTTTAATTGGGTTGATGTTATTTGGAGTTCTATATGCTTTGGTTACCTGAATATCAGATTGTTTCCATATTTGGGAGGTTTTCTGTTATCACTTCTGCTTTTTTATATCATTTGTATTGACTCCTTCTTTCTCATTGATACCTATTAGTCTTATGTTGCTCATCTTTGCATCATCTTGTGGATTTTGAGTTATTTTTTCTTGTATCCTAGTTGTTTTTAAGAGATCTTTTCTTTCCTTTTCACTAACTGCAATGGTATCTTCAAGTTCTGAAACTCTATATTTACTTTCATTCAAATGGTTTTGCCAGCTTGTGATTGAGGTTTTAATTTCCTGTATATCTCTTTGAATCTGTTTCATGCATTCTATTTCTTTTTTAAATTGTGCATCGAAGGATTCCATCATTTTTATCTTCTTCTTTTTTATCAGTATGTGCTTTAGAAGCACTTATTAATTCTTTCATTATAATTATCATTTCTGTTTTTACTTCTGTGACTATTTCTGATCTGATATTTTCTATAGCTTTCTGCAGTCATTTCTTTACTTCAGACACTATTATTTTAGAGATTTCAGGAAAGTGGTTTTCATTTCCTTGAATGCTAGTGTCTCCTTCATTTATTCTGGGTGAGTTCGGGGCCTAAGACTGTTTTGTTCCTTCTCTTTGTCATTTTGTATTGCACTGTCCTCTGATCTTTGGTGTGGTGCCTTGTTGTGGTAGTTACTTTAGCTCCTACCAACATTATTAACGAAGGGAGTTTATTTGGTTAGGACAGTTGCAGTTTTGTATTTACAGTACTACAATTAGTATCACTAATAATGGGTAGTGAGATTTAGCGCTTAACAAACTTTTGTAAAAGATGGGTTTGTATTTTAGGCCCTAAGGGCCAGCATCATGACTGTATAGCTAAGCAGATATAAAATTGGGAGTTTCTATTTAAAAGAGTTCCCCTGAGTTCTGTCTGATCATCACCTCCCCTTTATGTACCCATAGACTTCCAGACAAACTTTTATTCTGGTTACATGTTGCCCCCTCTCCTGTGAGGGAGGGAGGGAGGGAGAGAGAGAGAGAGAGAGAGAGAGAGAGAGAGAGAGAGAGAGAGAGAGAG
>NW_004524737.1:5806718-5813334 GCF_000260255.1 Octodon degus | reverse complement strand
GGGGAGGAGAGGAGAGGAGAGGAAGGGAGGGGAGGGGAGGGGAGAGGGAAAGGGAAGGGACAGGAAGGGAGGAGGGGAGGGGAGGAGAAAAGAGAGGATGCTGTCGATGTTCTCATAAAACTGGGTCTAGCAGTGTGTCTCAGCTTACCAGATCCAGATCTACCAAGTTTGACCTCGTTCAGCTGGACCTTTCTTGAGGCTGCTGTGTTTGACTTCTTGCTGTTGCTGCTTAGGAAAGTGACCCTGCTATGCCCCTCTAGCAAGCTGTTCTACTCCTGGATTAGCTGATCGGATCTTGTTCCTAGCCACTCTTCCACTAGTTCCACTGCTGGGTTCCATACAAGGTCTGACCGCTGGTTGGAGGTGGGAGCTCTGGTGGGGTGCAGGGCCTGGCCACTGGCTGATGTTGGTCGGTTGGTCCCAGATTTCTTAATGATGTGCTTGTCATGTCTAATTACAATGAGATTTATTCACCAATGTATGACTGTAAGTGTGGCTTACACTGTAGAATCAGTTATATCCTGGTTAAAAAGATGTTCAAATTCTGGTAGGAAAACAAATTTCCAAGAAAAATCAGGTAATAGAACTCACACATACACCTGGACATACGCACAGATTCTGTGCCTTGTGGGTATGTGTGTGTGCGTGTATTTGTATGACTTTGCACACATTACTGCAGCAGAAAAAGGCCCTCTCCCACTTCTAGTCTGTTAGTTGCCTAGGCAGAACCAGTCAACAACAGCCAAATATCCTTTCTGCCTTTGTACACCCCTCGCATGCCCCATATAAGCCTCTCTTTATGGGCCTCCAAGGCCTGGGTGACATTTCAGTGTTTCTGTTTGCTAGAACAGTACCTTAGTTATCATTACCCAAAGATTAGTCACCACTAATTCCATTAGACAGTAGATAAAAGTTTACAAGTTCAAGTTAACTAGGATTTTGGAAATAATATTTAATTAGATGCAATTAAAAATTATATAAAATGTTTTGTAGCACTATAAATTAGATACATATTGGTCTAATTAATTTAAGATAGTTCATGAAAATACTATTAGTTTATCTGAACAGCCGATAACACAAAAACGTTTAGACATTCATATATATAATGTCTTCTTAGGAAAATAAACTGAATATTATGATACTAGAAAAATCTTTTCAAGAAAATTTACAAAACATGAATGTATTCTTGTATTATATACAGCAATTATAGCTGTTTTTAAGCCAATATTACAAAGCAACCCAAAGATTTATCTTGATCAGTATATTAACATGTTTGTGAAGAATACGTCTGAGCATTCATTTTCTGTGAAAATGATATTTTCCCTTACATATTCAGTAGTTACTTTAACTTCAGTTCTCTCATTGTCTCGGGATTCTAGTAGTAGATTAATGCGAACACTTAGAACTCCTTTATTTTGAGAAAGTTTCTGATTTAATTTATTCAGGAAATACTTCATATTTCCACAAGAGACAGTATAGAGCTTACTCCATTATGGACATGGAAAAAATGTACCTCCAATTTTGTACTTCTTTTTTTATACATTTAATACAGGTCTCGCCATGCAGCTTGGACTCATGGTGATCCTCCTGTTTTCAGCCCTCCTACCACTGGGATTATAGGTGCGCGCCAACATGCCAGGTCTCGGTGGTGGGCTCAGTATCCTGACGTGGTATATGGTGCTGGGGATCAAAACTCTCCTATTGTAAACTTCTGAAGATGTCAGAGTTGGGACTTCAAATGAAGTCCTGCTGTTCAATGGGTAGGAAATTCTTCAGAATTTTGCTTTCAGTTATATTTGTTTTCAGACAGAGGAGCAGATAGACAAAATGAAAATTACTAACAAGCTGAGTGAGGTATAGACAGTTTAATAGGCCTGACCAGAAATAAGGGAGCAGAGAAGCAGCAGGAAAAGTTAGCAAGCACAGAGCTGTGGCCTTGCCTGACATCCACATCTGGAATTCAGGAAAGATGTCCTGAAGTTTAACTAGCTCACACAGTGATTCTTCTACAATTTTCCTTTAATTGGCTTTGGCAGTTGAATCGATTGTATCATGTGAGAGGGATACCCTCCAAAGCCACCTATATGTAATTTTCAAATGTTAAAAATACAAATTTTATGTAAATATTAAATAACAAAATGCCAAAATTAATTTAACTTACTGAGTAGAACGATTGAAATGGGAAAACTGATTCAAAAATCCTGACACAGCCTGAATACAGATAGATCACAAGAAACATCATACTGAAATACATTGCCTACATTAAAGGGAAAACTGACTAGTGTTCATATATTTCTCTATTTCCAAGTTTTGGATAAGTTTTTTCATAATTTTGGACAACTACAATAAAATCTAGACAGAGCCAAATCTTTCTAGAGAAGATTAATGTTTAGATTCCTGAAAGTAAGAATTTTAGATCCCTCAGGATATAATGATTTATTATTGTTTAGTGCCCTATATGATCAAGAAAGTAGAAAGTTCTGTGCATTGTATAAAAATTTGATGAAGATCTCAAAGTGGGAATAGTTTTGGCCTCAACAATATCTTACCCTTTTATAGCAAGAAATCAGAGTCACTGGAAAGTGTCCAGGGCAAATATCTTTCCTCCATTCATCCTTTTGCCATTGTAACTGTTTATAATTAACCCCTTTGGAAAATTCTGCACCAATTTAGATTCCACACTACATGCTCAATACACTCACTTACAAAGTGTACATACTAAATCTAAGGCACGTGTATTTAATTGAAGAAAGTGAAGCTATTGCCAAGACCAGACCTTTTAAGTGTCAATTTACGGAATGGATTTTCTTCAAAACAACTTTAAATGATCTTATTAGATACCTGATAAACCTCACACCATCTCATATACTCACTCACATTGACATACATACACATCCACCCAGAAAAGCCAAATCACAAACCTCTTAGAATTAAACTGAATATTTTTATTTTATTTTATATACTATCTGCTCAATTCTGGAGTTCCTAATGAATATCTGTTATTTGTTTAATTGGATGTAATATTAGCTAGCCATTAGGAGTCTTTCTTCGTTTCATTTTGATCTCTTTCAACTTCTACCTGGTTTGATATGCTACACAAAAATCTCAACAACAGTGACCAAAATTCCCTAGTCAAGTCCCTAGAACACCTGCAACTGGTTTGAGCTTGATTTCAGGCAGCTCACCCTGATTGCCAGAAGAGCACTCGCTGTTTCTTCTTTTCAGATTTTGTGAATAACTCATAAAAATTAGAGTTGAACAAGACCCTTTGGGTAAACCTTCAATTGTCTCATTATTGTCCTATTTCCTAGATTACTCAATTTAAGTAATGAAACTAATATTTTGCAAATATATTTCTTTTATTTAAAAGTGATCTGGAGAAGTAGTTCTCAGATTACTAAAACCCGTTAACGGAATTTATTTCAATTTTTCATTAGATTCCTTATGAAGTTAGAATTCCTTTTTTTTCCTTTTGTATTTTGGGGAAGGGTCTACAGAGTGTTCAGAGTCTCACTATTAGATTGTACTCATAGTGATTCTCCTGTTTATAGCCTCCCAAGTCCTGGGATTATAGGCATGTGTCACCACACCCAGTCTCATTCACTGTCTCAGCACACCCCGGGGGCGGGGCTGTCAAGGTAGTCCCAGGGATCAGACCCCAACCCCTGCACCTGCCCAGCTATTTGGTTGGCCTTTATTTCTGCTGTATGTAAATGCAAATGTAAATATTCCTGCCAAAAAAGTCTGAAATCCAAAGTGCTACAATATCTGAAAATTTTGGACATAGCATATTACCACAAATGGAAAATTTTACTCCATGAACTTTTGTTTCATGCACAAAGTTACTAAAAATATTGTATAAATTTACCTTCAGGGGTAAAAGTTGCATAGAAACAAATGAATTTCATATTAGAATTAAGTCTCATGCCTGAAGCATCCCTTTTGTGTATGTACATATACTAAAATCTCTCCAAATCTCAAATCTGAACACAATCTTCTGGCATTTTGAACCTGCATGTTTAGTGTGTGTCTTGAGTTTGGTCAGCCATATGACACCTACTGAAGTATGAACCTGAATTTACAGTTTAGGTATGTTGATGCCAGCAGTTAGTTGCATAGCCACTCCTGAAGTACCTCCAGAGAAAGATTATGTTGTCCTTATAGTATTGTGTCCCTTAAAAAATGTATTCCAACATTTAAAATGAATTTGTAGCTTACCAAATTTTGCAATATGCATGACTTAGGGTAATTGGGGCCACTCTGAAGCCTCTCAAAATCATAGAATGAAAGCTTCTGGGTTGAGAATTTTAAATTCAGTGAACTTTAATTTTTGATATTCCTTCCTAGGAGGGAACTTGCACTTGTTAGGTGGCATGGCTGAGGCAGGACTGCGTAATTTTTCTGAAGATGCCTATGTCCCACCGTAGTAGTCATTTTTCTGTTTGACTTCTCCTTTGATTTTGCTTCAATACTTTTTGCATTAATGGCCAATATTATGAATTATAACGCATTCGACAATATTTTCACATGTCTGTGAATTCTATCAGTGGGGTATTTTTGTCTTGTCTGGAGTGAGAAGGGACTTTCTGGTTTCTCCACATTCTCTCAGCATGAAAGCATTTCTGAAAGTTTTGCCCAGAGGTGTTAAGCTGTTCTGAAATAGACTTTAGAGAATGGAACCAGAGCAGAATGCTCACATAAAAGTGCTAGGTTGGATAATAATCACATTTAGTACTTAGATAGCAGTTTTCATGTCCCAAACACTTTACAAATAGCAATTAAATAAACCTTTCCCTATCTCCATTAAATAGATAAATAAGCATTATTATGTTTGCATTCTACTTGGTGGAGGAAAACATCTTTATGGGTTTATAACTGCAGGAAGAGATTATTTCAGAATAATGACTCCAACTTCTGTGTTTGTAAGCCAGCCTTTGACTCTATGTGGCCGTTTTTCTTCTGAGGGAACTGACAAATTGGTGCTCATGTGGGCCATTGTGAAAGTGCAGTCAAAGCCATTTCTCTTGGACATTGTAAGTTCAAAGAGTTTCTAAGAGTTGAGAGCCTGGGAAGTTTCAATCAGATGGCTGACTTTGGGAAGAAAAAAGGAAAACACAGACTTGGAATCTATGAAGGAAGTTAGTTAAAGAAGCCTGCCTCCATGAGCAAAATCTCCCTTGGCTAACATTAATGATCTCTTGCAGGCACATAATTAAACCCTCCCTAAGACCTGGTGGCTGCTGGAACACTGTTTGCATTTGGCGTACTTCAGAAATGACAACTCTTCTAACAGCTAAGCACATTTTCTTTCTTATGTTCTCAAGCGTACAGAGGATCACTCATTGCCTCTTCTAACGCCAGGACAGAGTTTTAGCAGGTTTTCTACCTGATTTTATTTATGTTCTACATTTTTCTTTTTCTGATGAAAAAATTCTCTTTTTGATGAAGATATATACATATGCTCTCTTTCAAATGCAATACTGTTCATTTACAAAAATTAGCAAGGCACAAATTAACCATTGTATGTCACCTTTCATCATGTGATAACTTTGTTCTTAAAAGTTCGATGTAGTGAAGTTTTTATTTATGGGCTTTCTATTTAAACTAATAGCCTTCTTAAGATGAAAGGAGTGATGGCCAAATGTGAAGATTCTGGCATCAAACCATATCACCAAATAGGTTAACTCAAGACTTAGTCTTTCAGAGGTAAAATGGGATCATTGATAATAACTGCCTGAATACTTTTCTAATAGGATAGAGGGTATGATGTGTTTGAAGATGGAACCCGGTAGTATAGGGAGTGATGAGACGGCTCAGGCATATGGGCATCATCTCTGCCATCATCAGTATCATCATCCTATTCCTCATCATGATTTGGCAATGTTGCAGCTTAAAAACAGGAATGAAGATTTATTTTAGGAGAGGCTGTAATCATAAACCTGAGTTTAAATGGAACCTTTAATATCTAATTTAGGTTTACTTCATCTCTTAGGAATTGCTTCTGCCAAAATTATAGTAGGATAATGGATTTCTAGCACTTAGAAACACATTGATATTATGCTAAATAAGCCTTTAATGGAAAATGCAAAAGGAATTCAAGTTAGTTGTACCTGAACAGCTGGGAACCCGAAGGAAATGAATTGACTACATTTCTGTGTGTGAAGTTCTAAGACCAAGAATAGGTAGAGAGGAGCTTCAGGCAGTGGCAAGGGACAAAATAAATACTTCCCATCCTCACGAATTTCAGAAGAAGGAAGCAAGTTTCTCCACAGACCTTGGATAGTCACAGCATGTCACTGTCATCGTTAACGTGCACAATGCCCCCATCTCCTGTGGTCTCCTAGAAAGCCACAAATTGAGAACTGGGTTGATGTAAGAATTGAGAAAACCTCACTAAAGATACACAAAATAAAAGAACATAGGACTGCTTGGGATATTTAAGTATCCTATTTCTTAGAGAATCTAAGACAATGGATAAACTGTATAAAGCTTTAGACTTTTGAGTAAACTGGCAGGCACTTGAGAGTATTGTTATTTATAATCTTATTTTTTTCTTTGTAAATGTTGTCTTTGGATATGCAGTTCAAAAACATCCCAGCCCCTCGGGCCGCCCCCC
>NW_004524737.1:5789271-5799555 GCF_000260255.1 Octodon degus | reverse complement strand
TCATTTTAAGTTAATATATTTAGACCTCTACTAGGTGCCACAAAATGGTTGTACCATAACTTGTTTACTAGTGAGTTTGTATTTTCCCAATGTTTATCAAATTTAATAAATAATACATAAAGTTATTTTATACATCATTGAGCTTGTATAAAGTAGACTTGCTAGGTCATAGCAAGAGATATATGTAATTTTCTATATATTGTTAAATTAGTTCCTAAGAGATTTAACCAATCTCCAATTCCATAAGTTGAGGTTGAGACCAGAGGACAGGTGAATATTTTGGGGATTTGATGACTTTTTTCCACATGGCATACAAGGTTGGTTTAGAATCTGCAGTTACTAATCAAAGGAATGTGTGTGCAATCCGTGCTCTAAAAGCTCCTGTAATATTTGATTCTATCACTTCTATAATAGGTTTTTCTCTTTTATAAATGTAATGATGAAATCTTTTCATTTGCATTTTACCAGTTTTTTAAAAAGAGAAAGCCAACATCCAGAAGGAGTAGGTGAAAAATACCCAGGGTTTTAAAGGATGTCATAAGTCATCTCACCAGATTTCACAAGGTATCTGGCAACTTAGTATTGAATGAGTATTTTTTTCCACTTTGAGAATTTGATGTGATGTGATTCACAGATGACAACTGACAAAAAGAATGAGAGATTCTGAGGTATGTAGAAGGCAAACAGACAGACTGGGAGGAGTGTGACACTTGAATGCAAAGGTTAAAAGATGCATGAACCATTAAGAAAAGTGGAGTTAGAAGAAATCCTTAAGTAATTGAAGTATAAGATCCAAGCACCCATGGCATGTGTCCCTGTATGACTTTGACTCGGTGTTGGGCAGGTCAACACAGGTTCAGGGTGGACCAGAGTTCTTTACCCAATGGGCACAATTCTCTTCTTATTTCCTAGAAACTGAGATCAAAATATAGTAATAAAATAGGCCACATGAAAACCCCATAAAAAGTACAGTGGTGTGGGTTTGACTGTTCTCATATTGCACATTTTCGTCTTGCATTCCAGGATCTTTCTGATGTGAGAAAGGATATCAGAGGCATATTCCATTTATAGGTGGGAAAACTGTGATGTAGAAAGGACAATGGCTTAGAAAAATTACATCATTAAGGTAGAGAGGACCTATCCACATAAATTTAGGCTTTCAGTTTCCCATCTCATGTACTTTCCAACATTAATATCTACCTGCTAGATCAAAGGAAAACTTTTATGTCAACCCAGTCCTTTTAAATATTCCCAAAACCCTTACCATGACCTTATTATTTCCTATAGAACTGAGTTCAATATAATGGGGGTCATTTTTGCACTTTTACATCAAAAGACTTAGTTATTGCATTTCACAAAGGATCCTGTTATGGGGCTGGAGCCTACAGGGTACCTTAACAGCATGGATCAGAGGAGAGTTACCCTCAGAAGATTGCTCCAGGCGAGGGAGAGTCCCACGCTAGATGAAGACCCAGGCTTTGCCTGCTTCTATCGCAGAAGGTTGCACTGCCAGATCTGCTAAATTGACTCTTGTATAATTTCCCTTGGGCTGTGCTTGAATATTTCTTTTCTAAGAGCAACCATATATTTGCTTTTCTAAGGCATTATGGGTATTTTATAGACTTAATTTTGTTTTTCCTGAGAGTTTTAAGATTTTTTTAACTAGATTTTTTGCAAATCCATACTATGTGATCTCTGATCACTTATTTTGTGCCTTGGTGGGTAGATACTCCATATAAACCCAATAGAAAGAGTTTGTAGAATTTCTCCTTTTTGAGAGACAAAAGGCACATTTTTTAGAGCACCAATTGATTGGTGCTGAATCAGAATATCAGCAATTAGGGCCAGAAACGTCATACATTTAATATGTCTGCTCAGTGATTCTCATATACATTAAAATATAAGAACCACTAATCTAGACCATATGCCTACAGGCAGAGGCTTGGTTTTCACTTTAATATTTTATGTGCTATCTAACCCAGAACCAGCCTCATCTTTTGATAAATGTCATTGACCAGCTGAAGTGATCAAACTGAACTTTTAGTGCTCACCCTTTGAATTTTTCTAATTATTTCTTTGTGATGTCATTCACATTATTTCCCTAAATTCCTTTAAACTGGAGGCCAGATTTCTAGGCATGGTTGGGTTCAGGTTGATAATTTTTGCAAGAACATCTGAGATGGTATTGTATGCATTATGTTTCCTTATGTATGTGGGCATCATGCGTCTGACTTTTCTCCTGGTAGCATTTCCATTTTTGATTCCAACATTAAAGTACAGCCTTGTAATTAGATTCAACCATTGTAAACATGAGCTTTCTTCTTTATCACAAAACAACGAGACTTTAATAGTAGACACTTACCCAATTCCCCAGTAGGCTTTCACCTCGGGGTTTTAAAATGGTGAATCAGTAATGAAGACGTTATTTTATGAAACTTTGTAAAATTACCCTTTTATTCTATAAATAGATTTTATATTCTATTATTTCTTCTTCATCATTCTGTTTCTCTAGAGAAAGAATAAACCTTTAAGGAGGTGAGTTAGATCGTCTCATGCCTCCTTTAACACTCTGTTCCTAATAACTTGTCTCCATCAATAATTTGTCACCCTTCCCCCAATGGCCAGTGTCCATGCTGACTTCAAGTCCTTCATTCTGCCTTGTCATTGCTACTCCTGCACTCTTAATGGAAGGCAGCCAGTGTTTCCATAAGCACAGCTGTTCTTTCTACCAGAATGCTTTCCCCTACTTTCATTCAACTCTTGTTTCAGGTTCCTTCTCAAACATAAGTTCATCAATGTGTCACTCTGTCATTGCCTTATTTAAAATATCCATCCTTCCAACACTTCCATGACCCTTTCTACTCTATGTTTTTGTCTCTAATGCTTATCATCAGTTAACATGCTATGTATTTGTTTTCTCACTTCTTTGCAATTTCAATGTGACAAGTTAAAGATATAAAGGAATAGTTATATCCAAAGAGTCTAAATAGTAGGTGGGATGTCACCAGATTGATTGGGAGAAAGGAAATAATTTGGACAGATGTCAGCTCAGAATTGGCATAAACAGCTAAATATTCATTTTCCCTTGTTGAATATAAGCAGTCTCATAGAATGCAATATCAGACAGGGTCATTCTGAGACCCCAATGAATTAAAACAAACAAACAAACAAACAAACAGACAAAAAACAGATCTTTCTCTAATCATGACCTAGCACAGACCAAACAGAAAAACTATGCAAATCAAAAAATATCCATGTACCCTTAAGTCAGCTAAATCTTAAAACTGCTGCTTGCTCACCGACAAGAGCTTTTGTCCTGCTACAACTCTTCTTCTTTCTAGACATACATGACCAAGACATCTACACTGGTTTCCTGTGGCTGCTGTAACAAATTACTGAAAACTGGTGGTCTAAAATAGCATCAATTTCTTCTCTTGCAGTTCTTGAGAGGAGAGGTCTGAAATCAAACTCTCAGCCTGGCCATGTTCCCTTGCAAGACTCTAGAGAAGAATTCATGTCTCTTGTAGCTTCTGCAAGTAGCTGGTAAGTTTCTTCAGGCTGTATAATTCCAATCTTTTCATCTGTATCCACATGACATTTTCCTATTATTTCTTACTTAAATCATCTTTAATGATGATTTTTTTAATATGACACTCCTGATTACATTAAAGCATCATCTGGCTAACCCAGGGTGATCCTTCCATTACAATGTCCTTAGTTTAATCACATCTTCAAAGGGATTTTTGTACCTAAATATCTTTGGAGAAGGTACTTTGTTTCGCTTTTCACATACACATTTAGACATAAATCAATGCAAACCAAAACGTGTCTTTCTGGAGCCAACATGTACTTTATATCCTGGACAAAGTCATTTACTAGAAATCAAAATAGTAAGACAATAGTTTCATACTCTTTTCAATGACATATCTTGTATTTTCCCAGGTGATATGGTTTATTTTGTTACAAATAAGCAATAAATAGAGCTTTGTGTGATACAGGTAGGTTTTTGGATCCTGGCTGGTGGGTGTGGGCAATATACATACATATATATATATATATATATATATATATATATTCATATATTACTAGACCTCAGTACAGTATTTCAATTTTTGCAGATTTTCTTTATTATTTAAAATATAAATCTATGGTACATCTAAATTAATAGTTTCTCCAGGGCATGGAGAGTTGTCATGAAAAGAATCTTTCAATTGTTGTATAATTATAACACATTTGAAGGCGTTCTATTCTTTTAAAGAATCACAAAGTATTGTCCTGGTTTCTGCTATTAGATATAATTTAAGTGTTCCTACATGCTTGAATCAGAGGTGCAAAATATGAGGTTATTTTTAAAACTTATTCTGGAGCTTTCAGCTTACCTCTGTCATGTATTGCCTCGGGTGAAGGACAGAGGCCATTATTAGAAATGACATTTTGTATGAAGTAATAATGCATTATTTCTCACTCTTGTAGATTTTTCTTGGAACTTTCATCACCTGACATGACTTCCAGTAAAGGCTTTTAAAAGCTATACATCTTTGAGGTGTATGCATTAAATTCAGTTATAGGAATGTACTTTAAGACAAAAACAAACTGGCATAAAAGTTTAAGAATATTGCATTAGTACTGGTAAAGACGATTGTATAAAACAGGATGATGAACATTGTATTCACTTAACTAGAAATGCTATATATTTGGGAAAGCTATAGAAACATGGATTTTGAGGGGCACACTCATGGGAATACCCATTTTAAATCATGGCATGGACAAGATAAGTGATTAAATGTATCTCAGTTATTCTGTGCTTTTCTCCAGGATGGGAGTGGTGAGAGTATTTACTTACTTGTTTTTGTTACATTATTTGTACATTCCTTTGCTTTAAAAGTAATTGAGGATACATAGTGTTGTGGGTGTACATGCATATGTTTATACATTGATCTGTACCTTAAGACCATGAATATCTGAATATTTTTGATAGTTTAGCATCATTGTCAAATTGAGAGATGCCTACAGATTCATGAGACACACCATGTGTGCCTATGAATATGTTGCCAGAGACATTTGATACAAGGGGACCAGTGAATTGAGGGCAAAAGGCACACTCTGAACATGCGCAAACCCCTCCAATGGGCTGAAGGTCTGGGATGGGACAAAGGTGGGTGAAAAATGAAGCACATTCAAGTTGCCAAACCCTATGCTTCTTGAGAAGGTGTGTTTTGTGTCCATTGCCCTTGGATAGAAGACTCCAGCTTCTTGAGGCTTTTAATGTTGTGAATCCACAACACTGACTCCCCAGATAGATGCCAAGCTGGCAGCCTCAGACTGGAGATGAATCATGGATTTCTTTGGTCTTGAGGTTTCTGGATTTCTGAATTAAGAAGCTACTGGCTTCCCCAGCTCTCCAACTTGTGGATGAACACGGTAGAACCATCCAGCATCTGACCTTGTAAGCCAACCTAATGACTTTCCTTTTATATATTGTAGTGAAAGTTGAGATTGAAAAATACACTAAGGGGGCCTTCCCTTTAGCTCAGTTCTCTAAGTGACTGATTCAACAAAGCAATCAGGCCCAGGTTGCTGGGGTTTGATCCCCACAACTCAAGCCAGCCAAACCTGCCCTAATGGCATTTGGAGCAAAAAAAATACACTAAGAGATACTGCTACTAATTCCCCCAATACACCCCCTGGACACACTTATCCCATTGTTCCTGCCATTTTGTGAACTACTGCTGCAAGTCCTCCTGTGTGGATATGTTCATGAGGTATGATAGGAAGTGTGGTGAAGGAGGCTGCCATGTGGCATCTCAAAGAGAGGCAAACTCATAAGAATATTGCAATGTAATCTTCTGTCACGTACCTCATGCACTATAGCGTGTGCGCGTAACTTCTGGCTCCTCCTAAAAGGCAAAATGACTGTGAAAGTACAGCTAATGGCCCTCACGAAAGAAGACAACCAGGATGCGTGACAGGTTGGCAATTACAGTGTGATAAGCATGCTGGAAGCAAGGAAGGTATATTGTAAGGGAGACTTGATATTTAAAAAAATATTTATTTATTATTTTTAATATATTTGTTACAGGGTCTTACTACATAGCTCGGACTACTAGTGAGCCTCCTGCTTTCAGCCTCCCCAGTGGTGGGATTAAAGGCATACATCACTATGCCTGGACTCTGTGGCTGGCTCAGCTCACCCCGGGGGCAAGGCTGGCCAGTCATGAGGTGCCAGGGATTGACCTGTAGTCCCTGAGCTTGCCTAAACTTGCCTAAGCAGGTGCTTTAGTCCACTGAGCTGGCTTACCAGCCCTTTGATAATGTCTTTATTTTTATTTGCAACCCTATTTTCAGATCAATCCTAATATAGGCATATGTTTAGTATATACATAAAGATGTAGTATATATTCCATTAGAGAATCTTGACTAATCCAAGAACCCTATGTTACAGAGGGTCCAACAATTCATGCTACAAATATGTATACTACAGTGTTTGATTAAGACCTTTGAATATTGAACATTCTCTATCAAAAGTTCTGCTGATCAGCATAGGGGTGTTAGAAATAAAATGTTTTTCTGCTTGGCTAGGAATATTGCAGTAGTCATGGCATAAAACTGCCATAGTTGATAGAAGTTTTTATGTCTAGGGAAGTTTTCCATTTAGACTTTTGCTTGTAATAGTTAAAAAGCACACCAATAACTAATCGTTTCTTGGAACACTTAAATCTGATTCCGTGAGGATTAGGATTGGGTTCTGTGGGCTTATCACCAGTATTATGGCTAAAATTTCATAAACAAAAATGTGAATTATTGAAACCCAGATATATCATGATTGATTGTAGATGAACTAATAGAAAAGTGGTAAGTTGACCTGAAATTGAGAAAATACTGATCTTGTTGGCCTATGAAGGCAAATCTGTTTAGTATATAAGAAGAAAAGTTAGGTAGAGTACTGATGTGTTTTGAAATACAGAAAGGGGAAAAAACAGATTAAGAAAATCAAAGCTCTTTCATACCCCACCAATAAGCAGACTGAATGGTGCTGCTTTGTTAATTTCTAGCTAGTTTACGCATTACCTAGGGGAATATAGATGTCATCTAGGAAGTGTCACATGACACAGAGAATGTAGGTACAATGTAAGGAGGAAAAGAAACAGGCCAAAACATGGCATATGTGAATGTTAAGTGTGTTTAAAAGGCAGCAGTAAAGAGGCCGGTGTGACAAGTGACTCACACTTTTTAATAAATTTGATGTCCAAATTCCCAACAACTGTTTCCCAGGAAACAATGGTGAGAAGATTACATAGGACCTTTGTCAAACCCAAAAAAACCTGTTTTTATACCATTATTGTCTGAAAGTGAGGTCAGGGAACTGCATATGTTCCTTACCTGTGACTGGCCAGAACAAAATCAAGAGAGTTCAATAAACTATATGCAAGTTATAACACCTCGAACGTTGGAATTTGATGCAAGAGCTCATCATAGGGGCTGTGGAGATAGCTCAGTGGTTTAAGGGCCTACCTAGGCAAGCACAAGGACCTGGGTTTGATCCCCAATGCTGCATACTACATGCAGTGCGAGGCCCGCCTTGTGTGCACTGAGCAGGCCACCAAGACCTGGTGTTGTGACACATGCTTATAATCCCAGTGCTGAGGAGGCTGAAACAAAAGGATCATTATGAGTCTGAGCTATGTAGTGAGACACTGTACCAAATATATAAAATAAAAAAGGAATTCATTATATGGCAAAAATTATGTTGGAAATGGCCAACCAAGCATTGGCACGTTTTAAACATGTCATAGCAAGTTCATGGAAAGTGGTCCTGATGTGGAGAGCTGTGAAAGGTCTTCTACAAGAGATCTGAAACTGAGTCTAAGAGGAAATAGGCAACAGATTGCCTTCTCTTAGAGATTGAGATGAGAAACCACCAAAAGGTACCACTACAGAGCCACAAGTAACGATATCCATAGAAGTGGCTGAAAGAACTGTAATCAGCCTAGTTTGGAAGAAAAATTCTCTAATGATCAGAAAGGCACATGAGGTTGCGAAAATATCTCAAAGATGATTGAATGGAATTTTTCCCAGCCAAAGTGGTAAAATTAATTCTCTAATGAACTCTGCTGCTTCAACAAAGTAGGAAGATTACTGAAAGTATCTTTAAAATGTAACCAGTAGACCAAGATCAACCAAAAGCTTCTCATCATCTAACCCCACTGGAATGCTAGTAGTGTAAATAATAAGTAAATAAATTCATTCATTCATTACGCAAATAAGTACATAAGTCTTGTCAAGGAATTTAAAGTAGTGGTAGAGACGTAATTAGGAATAAAACATTCCACCAAAAGCAATGAATTTTTATGAGGTAAATGTTAAGAAGCCCCAGATAAACAGACTATTAAAGATGGACTGAAGAACTTTAATATTTTCTATGTTTTAGTTTGAAGAGAATAAAAAACATAATGGATAAAACATTAGACATGATACAGAATTTCAAAAAAAAATAGGACGGTAGGAATTCAACAACGGTTTTTGCATTGCACATTGCTGTCTTCGAAGTTGTTGCTCAGAGCAACTACTTTGGGTAACTCTAAACATTTTTTTACAATTATTTGGTTACTGATTTAGAGAATTCTGCAATGGTCACAGTGACAGGTTTGCTACCCACTGGGAAATTTTGTTTAATGTGTGATAAATGTGACTAAGTGAAGACCTTATTATGTGGGTCCTTTTCTAGTGTCGCTATGGATACTTAGGCTGGTCCCTTTGTGTCTATCTGTGTGACACATGTCAAAGCTACATGTATGAACTCTTTCCATGTGTTATGGTGATCCAAAGGCACCATGTAGTGGAATCACTGCCTTAATTTCATCATCACTGCAGTAAAGTACATATATCTTATAACACAAGTCTGTGTCCAAGCACAACAGCTTGTCTCTTCAATGTGGACAAAGTGAAGTGTTCAGATAAAAGACAAAGACCAAATATTATGAAGAGTTTTCCAGGATAATACTGTTACAGCTTACATAGGAAAAGTTATAATTTTAATTCAAGTAATAATTTGAATTATCCAGTCAAGGAAGAAAATGCCATTTTAACTTGACACTAATTTGGTAAGTACATCTCATATAGTTTGTCACCATATTTTTTTTTCCTTTGGAATTACTAACTTACACCAAAACACTGACAAATCAAAAGGATGCTTTTGCATTATAAATTTTTTTTTTTGTATTATCAGCAGTGGCTTTATTCCGAATGAAGTATTACGAATGCCCACACATAAGCTCATCCAGAAAATTTAAAAGGACAATTTCATTATGAGTCACAGCAACACAATTGTGAAAAGCAAAATAAGCTCTAAAAGACCCCAACAGTCTCCTAATAAATTAAAGCCTTTATATTAACAGTTAACAAAAATAAAATTATTTTAAAAAATAAGATCTGACCCTTCCTAGCTCCTCTCATCAGACCAGTCACCTGATGGCAATTTTGTTCCTTCTTTTGTTTCCAGGAGTTGCCAGTGAAGGCAGCAGAGTGGGCCTTGAGCACAGGGAAAGAGGAAGCAACCTGGGAGAGCCGAGTGAGGATGTGACCTGAACGCAGAATGTGTGCATCGAACCCTGAGACCAGACACTTGTAATCATAGAACTAACCAAGGCAAATCATGGGACAGGGAAATGATGACACATAGCAGGACAAAAATACACATGCTACAGGGTGAGAAGATATTTTCATATGAAATTCATTTTGCAAAATCACAGAATATAAATTTCTCTTTAAAGAAAAGTTATGGAAGATTAGAATAAACCAAAATTTAAAGAAGCTGCTTCTTCCTGTATGAACATGACTAGTGGGTAATAATACCTTTCTCAGTTTTCTTTCCACTATAGCATTTTTTTTTTGGTACTGAGGATTGAACTTAGGACCCTGTACTTGCCAGGCAAGTGCTTATTCTACTAAGCTATGTTCCCAGCCCACCAAGATAACATATTAAAAATAAAAGGTAACAAAATAGGTATATAAGTAAAAAGAAATAAAATGAAATATTTTGATGAGCATAATAAGAAATTAAAAGGAAAGAAGACAAAAAGTTATATAGGTGAAATGGCAACTCTTCATGTAAATTAGGATTCTGTGTAGGGAGACTAACATAAAGGAATTAATATTTTAAAAAGAAGAAACTGCCAAACATAAATACATGATAGGTAAACTAGAATAAAAGCGAAAGAAGATATTTGGAAGTGGCTTAAATTCAAAAATAAACCAAGAACTAAATGATATTGACCATGGCTTGAC
>NW_004524737.1:5778298-5782528 GCF_000260255.1 Octodon degus | reverse complement strand
TGGAGTGGTGGGGGGCGGCCCGAGGGGGTGGGAGAGGGTCCTGCCTATCCTGCACCTGGGCTAGGACTGGTCCCGCTGGCGCAGGGTAGCAGGAAGCTCTCCACACACTCCCCGGACCTGGGCTAGGACTGGGTCTGGGTGTTCCCGGAAGTCGGCAGAAATTCCTACTGGGCGAGAGGGATGGGGTGCGGCCCGAGGGGGCGGGAGAGGGTCCGGCCCATGCTGCGGCTGGGCTGGACTGGTCCCGCCCGGCGCAGGGTAGCAGGAAGCTCTCCACACATGCATTATAAATTAATATTCAGGATCATTAATGAATCAGAAATGAAAAATACTATTTAATTTAAGTATAACACTCCAGAAAATCCAGTCACTCTCAGAAGAGCTCTGGAAAAGGCTGTTGTTTTTCAACTGACAAAATAGAAATTATTGTACATTGGCAGTCAAGAAGTTTCAGAGCCAAGCATATAAGGACTCTACATTATTTTGTTCAAAAAATAGAATTACATGCACATGTTGATTCACTTAATCATTAGTTTATCTGTTAGATGATTTGTTAAATATAATTCTGTGTTTACTTCTGTGCCAGGCCTTTTCTGAGTACTGGAAAGCAGGAAAAATTGGGGGCAAAATTCTTGTCTGCATGGAAGTTTTATTTCTAGGAACTAGGAGAGATAGGTGCTAGATCAGCAACCATGTGAAATAAACAGTGCGTTTTCAATGTAAAGTGGTAGGCAATGAGGGTTTGGAGATGCAGATTTGAGATAGTCCAGTCCAAACATGCCTCCTTGGGGAAAAAGTGAAGCCAGTGTACATAAATAAGAAAGCTTTTTTGTTGATAGGCTTATTTGTCAGAATCAGATAGAGAAATATTTCATCTAGAAATTTTTAATTGGCAGCTGAGAGATAGAGATCTGATCTAAATGTACACAATGGAAATACATGGAAAATTTTCCTAGGAATTGTGTTAAGGATGATGCTTATAATTATAATTCATCCAGGTATCAATTAGCAATTAATATCATCAATTAAAGATGCTTCTGTGTTCTGTACTCCCACTTAGAAAATGAATTGGAAAAAAAATTAGTCCAGCTATAAAGCACTACTATTTTTGTGGGACATCACATGGATATGACAGTCATTTGGTAAATCTCAAGTCATGGTGCACCCAATCTTTAAACCAACAAAATATATTCTGTACCATTTCAGGGACTTCACAACTTTCAGGACAGGCTAGGCTTAAAGACCACACTATACATTAAAATGACTGCATGGATGGGACTCGCTCTTACAACCGAGATTCACAGTTACATCAATTTAGCACAGGTACAAGACATTGACAATTTTATTTCATTTAGAAGTCTCTGAGTCTCCTAACTTAATCAGACATCAAACCAATATTTTATTGGTGACATTTAACAGTACCCACAACACGTGACCAGGAGAACGAGCATCATGACGTGTTAGAACTCCCTGGATACTCCTTGACTGCCAAATTCCATTCTTCATGTTCACGGCACCTATTTTTAAAGCATCACAAGCTTGCAGAGAGTCTGTGGCACAAATCCTGTCTGTTACTGTCTGGTCTGTCTCAAGGGTAACGTTGGTTAGCTTAGAAAAGTTATTTTATATAAATTAGGATTTCAGCAAGTAATCAAAAGCAAAATGATGAGCGCTCGTAATTACAAACAGAGGAACAGATGATTTTGAAGGCTATTTTATAACAGCATCCTGTGGTTTTATGGGGATGACTTCTTGGCAGGGATGTTCCATCTCTGGAGTTCATACTTTAATGGGTATTGGCTGTTTAAATTATTCTTCAGGCCATAGAGAAAAGCGTAAGTGGGCTTGGCCAGATGTACAAGGATGGCACCAGAGGTGTTAGACAGAACTGAAAGTAAATATTAGCACTAGAGCATTATAAACTTGTGAGACTCAATCCAGAGCACAATAAATGATATAATTGAAATGTTTAAGATAGAATTTGGGAATACTCTGGCAGAAGGGTGGTATTAAATGTACTGAGCACCTTTTTACATTGGGGTATATGGGTTTTGAGAATAAAACTGCCTGGGGGATGTAAATATTAAAGATAATTTCAGTAACAGTATGCAAAAAATTTGGAATATGATAAATATATTTATTTTATCCAAGAGAGTTATTGCAAAACAGAACCAGAGAGAACTGTAAATGAGGCAGCATTGATTAACAATGTGGAATTAGACTTCATAAATGAAGGGTACTGAAAACTAAGTTTAAGTATAATTAAATGAAGTGAATGAAAGTTATCCTGCCTCTCTACTGTGCTAGTAGGTGGAGGACAGCACAACATTGCAAAGACAGTTGGTGTACAGGAAGTAGTATAGAGGCCAGAGCAGACCTGGAAACCACAATGTACTTCTCAATCCCTGACATACAATGACAAAAATATTTTGGGCAAAGACAGTATATGATAGCAAAATAGTGTTAATCATTTACATCTAGTTAAAAAAAAATAGAAGCACAAACTTATAATGGAGAGATAAAACTTCCATGTCTTTATTCTGTGTTTAGTTCTAGCTTTGATAATGGTGAAATTACATATTTATCCATTGTGTTGTACAACATAAGGTGAAAGTAGTCATTTTTTCTGTGCTTATGTTAAAGATAATAATGAGAAGAAAGATTTGTACTAATAGTGTTTGAACAGGATAGCCTGTCTGGTTCTTGTACTATGGATGACTACTAAGAAGAAAACAATGTACAATGTATTAATTATTGAAACTGTCCTGTTAATCAGTTTTTTAACTGTAAAAAAAGATATTTACCATCAATCAAAACGTGTTTCTTGTAGGAATTGCACTTGAAGCAGAAAAAACTTTCCATATTATCACTTCCTGATATTCACAGTGTACTATTTTGCCATCCTAATGAATGGCCTATATTCAGTGACTTATTTTTAATGAATAAAATTCAATGGGGCTAAAAGGATATAATTATTATGACTGGATTCCAAAAACTACTGTAGTTTTCTATCATTTTTTCACTTTGATAGAAGTCATCTGAGATGTTTTGAGTTATTTATGAGGAAATTTTAAGTTTACACAAAGACTAAGTGTATTCTTCTGCGAAAAGACCCAAGGATTGAGGCCCATTTCATAGTAACCTGTAATGAACTGAATCCTGCCACTAATTGTGGAGTGATTTTGAAAGAGCACTCTATTTAGCTATGTTGGGTCCAAATTCTCATTGTAGAAAACCTGACATAACAAACTTGCTGTTTCAAGATGAAAGGTCTGGGATAATTTGTTATACTGTAGTAGAAGCCAATTAATATCATCAGGAAGAATTCAGACAAACTGGAGTGTTAGGGCAGCTTACAAAATATATTCATGTATTCTGCGTCAAATCCAAGTGGCATAGCCAAGAGAACTGTCAAAACTTGAAGAAACATAGAAAACAATATACTGATTTAATTTTTTCTAGAGAAAGACAAAAGATTTTTTTAACCCTCCCCTATACACCCTCCCCAGTGCTGGGATCACGGCATGCACCACCATGCTCGGACTTGGTCACTGGCTCAGTGCACCTGGCGGCAGGGCTGGTGAGGAATGTGATGTGGGAGACGGAACCCCGGTCCCTTACTTAAGCAGGTGCTTAGTCTGCTGAGCTATCTTGCTGGCCCAACAAAAGAGATTTTTGAGCTCATTTAAATAATGAATATGGATTAGGTATTGAAATATATTAACAGATTATTCATCTTAAGATACTGTTATTATCACTCTGAGAAATGCTTTCTTCTGTACATATATTTAAAAGTGAAATATATTTTTAATATGTATTTAATACTTAAACATAAAATGAACTGATGTGCTTTATTTCCTTTGACCCAGTAAGCCAGAATTTGAGGTATTTAGTTTATTATTTATTTATTTGATATAGGGTCTCACTATGCAGTTCAGAATCCTAGTGATCCTCCTATCTCAGCCTCCTCAGTGCTGGGATTACAGGTGTGCACCACCACCCCAGGTTTCGGGTTAGCACGCACATCCAGTGTTCCAGGGCTGGCAGCGCATGAGGTATTAGGGATCAAACTCAGGTTCTTGTGCTTGCCAGGTAGGTGCTTAGACCGCCGAGCTTTCTCACCCCCCCAAGTCCTGAAGGACTTCAATTGTATGTCTTCATTCTAGTGGTGGCCACAAATAATATTACAGAAGCCTATAGATGGTAGTTTATTTTTAGTTAATGAATATA
>NW_004524737.1:5762373-5778198 GCF_000260255.1 Octodon degus | reverse complement strand
GGAATCGGGGATTGAACTCTTGTGCTTGGCAGGGAAGCACTTATTCTACTGAGCCATCTCCCCGGTCCCCAAAATAAATTTTACTGGGGAAGTATAAGTGATAATGAAAGACTTTGGTTCAATCAGGGTGAATGCCTGTGGTTCACCATCTTACCATGAAAACGGAACATTAGGTATTCAGGTAATCCAGATGCCAAGTACCTTCAAGAAGCATTTGTATGACAGATTCCTTGATTCCCTTAATAGCCTGGTGCATCCATAGAGCTGACTGTTTTCCTGATGTACCAAAGAAAGTATCAGCTTCACAGTGGATATATCATAGCTTCTGTCCGGGGTTGAAATTTTCATTTCAGCCACTTGAGGATGGGAATCTGTCAGGCTTGTTAAGAGTTTCATATTTGCTTTTGTTGTATAAACAACCCACCTGGTATCTAGGGTCTAGCAGAGGGAATGCGTGATGTCTGGCATTTCCTACTTGCTTCAGGATATCTGTATTAGTCAAGGTTCTCCAGGCAAACAAAACCAATAGTATTTTTGTTTTTGTACTTTTTTAGTAAGGGTCTACAGGGTCTCACTATGTATATCGGACTCATAGTGATCCGCCTGTGTTCAGCCTCCCAAAGAGCTGGGATTACAGGCATGCACCACCACATTGAGTTTCAAATGGCATCTCAGTGTGCCCCAGGGGCAGGGCTAACCCAGCAGTCAGGGATCCAACCCCAGCCACTGCATATGCCTAAGCAGGGGCTTTAATTCTCTGAGCTATTTGGCTGGCCCTACCAATAGTATTCTTTAAGTACATAAAATGAAATAGGGTATGCAGCAGGAATTAACTCATTTTATTACCGAGACTGATTACTCCTACAATAAACTCTACAAGCTGGAGAGTGCAGGAGTTAGGCGGTACAGCTCAGTTCATGTCTGAAGCCCTTGGAATTAGAAAAGTCAGTGGTAAGATGGTCCATCTGACAATGAAGGACTGAGAAGTGGGGAACCAGTAATATAAAGTCTGTCGCCTGAAGGCTAGAAAACCTGGAGTTCTAATGTCCATGAGCAGATACAGACCTGTGGCCCAGCTCCAAAAGGAAATGGGTTTGCCTGTTCTTCACCTCTTTTTTGTCTGTGTGGGTTTGTGATGCATTGGGTGATGTCCCTCCACAATTCATAGAGCAAAGTTTTTTCACTCATTGTTGGAAAAACTCTCATTGACATATCTAGAAATAATACCGTACCAACTAGCTAAGTGCCTCATAGACTAGTCAAATTGAAGATTACAAATATTCAACACAATGCCAGTTGTGAAACATTGTTATTGTCTGTAAAGTATTTGGCTTTCTCTTTAATAGCACAGCCATATGACTTTCTCTTGGTAATGAATGTGGCCCACACAACATCCAAGCCAGAACTCTTAGAAACAGTTTGTAATTCATTAGACACATTTGCTTCAAGTTCCTCTGAAAATCCAGAAGGGTATGCCAAGATTACATTTCTTTGTGGTCTGATGCCCTACTGACAATGGGGACAGAGATGCTTGTTCATACATATACATAGATGATAATAATGAAAAATAAACTGTATTGTTTCCATACAAAGATATTTTTGTTACATTTCATGATTTTGACTCTCCAGACTGACCCAGAAAACTTTATTAATGGATTTGTTCACTAGTTTATGGCTGAAATAAGTTTCAAAACCAATTCATAGTGCATGGACAATGAAACCTGGAAATGAATAAATTTAAAAGTACTTGAAAGAACTGGAAGAACAGCAGAAAGAATTAGTTCCTAATAGCTTCTATTGGAGGAATAATTTCCTTCTTATGGTTTAGACATATGACTTCTTTTGAACTTCTTTCCATTTAACTAGAAAATATGAAGCAGTAAAAACAATTTACACATATATTTACCACCACCTTTGTCTGCCATTTAGCCTCTACTCAAACTGTCTTTCTTATTTCTATTAGACTAGCCATTCACTTGTCTGAGATCAATCTACACTTGTGCTCTGAGTCCTTTCCCTTCTGACCTCCTTATGTTCAGCAATTTTCCTGCCCTTTTTGTATGTCATTAATTTCTCTCCTTCTGGCACTTTATTCTCTTCAGCACTGAATGTGGTTCTTGTGTCCTATCCTGGTACCACTGTTAATAGCTTCTCAGAACCTCTTGGTATCAGCTAAGTGCACAAGGTCCTGCTGTGGTGGTGTGCATTGAAATGTTAACCATCTCCCTCCTAAAAATACAAACACAGTTTGTCTCCAAAACTATTCATCCATGAAAATATATAAAAATATCACCTCTGTAAAAGTTTGATTTCTCCCAAGTAGAATTATTTTTTCTTTTGATTCTCCAACAGTCCTCCTTTCACTCAATAATTCACCATCTATTTTGTGGCTACTAATGCAAGATAGTAAAGACATTATTGAGAAAATGTGGAAATATTTGGTGAAATAATCATATATACAGAAAATGCATTCTGAATACACTTTAGATCAAACTTTAAATGTAATATACTGTGGATAACAATAAAGAAATATTTTATGACTGCTTTAAATATGCTTATTATAACTCTTATCCATCTTTCATTGTAACATAAATATTTTGTTGTATAAAAAAATCTTTCTTCACTCATCGTGGTTTTATTGAATATTGAGACAGATATGTCGTTTTTCTCTCCAAATTATTTTATCTCTTTGTATCATTAAAACTTGGATTTAAAAAGGAAGTAAACAATCAAGTGGGTTTATTTATGGAAAAAATGAAATCATAATGAAAATTGACAAAATCCAGAAATTTATTAGCAACTACTGTACAAACACATATGCCAAATAATCAATTAAAAAGAAATGGAGAGACTTCTGCATACATATGAATTGGCAAAACTGTACCAAGAAGACTCTAAAATCTGGAAAGCCCAGTAACAAGCAATTAAATTGAAGCAGTAATAAAAAATAATTCACCAACAAAATCCCAGGACTGATGCATTCACAAGTCAATTCTATAAGAATTTCAGGAAACACCTAACACAATTTCCTCAAACATTTTAATGAAATTAAGAGAGATGGGGTAGTTCCAAAACCATTCTTGAAAGATAAAATCTTTGGGCTGGGGAGATAGCTCAGTAGAATAAGCGCTTGCCTGGCAAGCTCAAGGTCCTGAGTTCAATTCCCAGTACTGAAAAAAGAAAGAAACGTAAAATCTTTATTCCAATACTAGAAAAGTAGTTCCAAAACCAAAAAAAGAACCATAGAAAAATTCTCTAGTGAACACAGGATGTGAAAATTTTTAATAAGAAATAGTGAAGAGAATGTGACAAATCATCGGAAAGAAAATGCACCATGACTAAGTAGGCTTCATCACAGGGATAAGGATGTTTGTTCACCACATGCAAATCAATAAATGTGATCCATCACATAAACAGAAACAAGGATAAGAATCACATGAACATCTCAATAGATGCAAAAAACCCTCTTAATAAAATTAAACACCCATTCATGATAAAATTCCTGAAAAAAATGAGTATAAAAAGTCCATGTCTTAGTATGATAAAAACCATTTATGATCAACATATTGCCAATATCATATTAAATGGGGAACAATAAAAACCTTCATTGTAAACCAGGAACAAAAGAAAATGCCCATTATCACCACCTCTGTTCAACACAATCCCCAATATATTCGCTAGGACAATTAGGTAAAGAAAATAAGTAAAAAGGATATATATGGGAGTGGAAAAATTTGACATTTCAATATTTTCAGATGACATGAGTCTTTACTTACAAAACCCAAAAAGCTCCACTAACATACTATTAGACTTGATAACCAAATTCAGCAGTGTAGAAGAATGGAACACAAGCACACAAAAATCAACAACATTCATATATACTAAAAGTGACCTCACTGGAGAACCAATTAGGGAAACAGTACTCTTTCAGTTACTCTTCTCTTGTTGCTGAGACAAATATATGATACCCAAAATTATAGAAGGAAAGGCTTATTTAGCTCATAGTTAATGGAGGTTTCAGACCCTACTAAACTGGCTGCGAGGCAGAGGGCACATGACAGAGAGCAGCCATTCATAGTGATAGCGAAGAGAAAATGGGAGGAGCATTGACAACAATTGCTACTGAGAGGAAGTCTGTCTGCTTTATGTTGCATTCAAGCTATCTACTCTAGGCTGGGTGTAGTACTCACACCCATAATCCCAGCAGCACTCACATCCATAATCCCAGTGGATCATGAGTTATTTACAAATTGTACAAGTCCACCCCATGACTACATGAGGCTTTGGGGGGACAACTGGACACAAACCATAGCTGCCCACCCCAGGGGCCCCAAATGTCTCATGCATACCCCTTTGTGCAAAAGGCATATTACTCTATGTGTAATAGTTGCCAAAGTCTTAACAGTTTCAGTATTGCTGAAAAGTCCAAGGCCCTAGTATCCTCCAAGACCTAAGGAAAACTCTTAGCTGTGAACCCCTGTACAAATGAAAAGTTAAACACTTCCAACATTCAAAGGCAGAAGCAAAGCATTACTGTTTCAAAAGGTACACAGTGCAGGGGAATACAAAGCATTGGGACCAAAGCAAGTTCAAAATCCAATAGGGCAAACATTAAAACCTCCAGTTACATGTGGAACATCTGAAGCAATCTATGGCAAGTTGTGAACTCCATGTGGGTCCACCCCTATGACACTCTTGGTGGTAGCTCCCATGGCTTCTCTATTAGGCCTGCTTTGATCACTTTTTGCAGCTCTTCTTAGATGGTCTGTGTTCCTAGCTTTTCCAATTGTCTGGGGTTTCCACTGCATAGGCCTTACACTCACAGATTTGCATTCTGCCCTCCCAGGGGCACACTACCTGGCCTCCCAGGCCTGCTGAAATCTAGGTAGAAGCCTTCTTAACCTCAGAACTCCTGCATTCGGCAAGTGTCTAATATCAATGTCACGTGGATGATGCCAAGGTTGGCTGCCAGCTGGAGCAGTAGCCAGGCTTCCTACTCTCTTAGCTATAGGAGTTAAGTGCCTGGATCACTGAACACACTGAACCTGATTCTGAGGAACAAATTCTCTATGCCAGTGCCATTCTGGAACCTGGTGTGGTTGCCTCCTCCATTCTAGAGCATGGGGCTCTGCAGATTTTTCTCAGGGCAAAATCCCTCACCCTTGCAATTCTGAGGCTGCAAAGGGTGGAGACCTTCCATTCCAGTGATAACTTCAGGCCATTCTTTCTAGTATCTTGTTTCTTTTCAGCAATGGAGATCCTCTCTATATATATTTACATTCCACAGCTTTATTGGAGCTTTCTTTCTAGCCAAACACACAACAATCTAAATCATCCTTTTGGAGTCTTTATTTTTGATTCTCAACATCAATCTGACTAAAAGCTCCCAACAATAGCCATGTCATTGCCTCAGTATTGTACTGTTTTGAGACTTCTTTTGACAAATTAATTAATCTTCCATGCTTTATCTGAGTCTCAGGCAAAGTCTCTGAATATAAGCAAAATTCAGACAAACTTTCTGCCAAGCCACAACCCAAATCATCAGGAGTCCAACAACAAATGCAGTTCTTCTTTCAGTAGAAACCTGCTCAGTCTAGTCTTTACAGGCAGGATTTCTATCAGCCTTTTGGTATTCTGAGCTCTGAACAGAATCTACCGTACAGAACAGCCAAAGCTATTCTAGCACATGTCATGTAGGTGAATTTCTGAACCTTTCTTCTTTCTTCCCTTTAGGAATCTCCATTCTGTCTCAATTACTCTTCTTTGATTGCTTTGACAAATAACTTGACACCCAAAATGATAGAAGGAAAGGTTTATTTAGTTCATAGTTAATGGAAGTTTCAGTCTATACTGAGCTGGCTCCAAGACAGAGTGGCACACGACAGAGAGCAGCCATTCGTGGTGGTGGCAAAGAGCAAAACAGCAAGAGCAAATAGGAGGAGTAGTGGCAACAATTGCTACTGAGAGGAGACTGTCCGCTTTATGTTACATTCAGGCTAAGCTCCTCCACATCCAGGCTGGGTATAGTACACTCACCCACAATCCCAGCAGCACTTACACCCATAATCTCAGTGGATCATGAGTTAATCACAAATTTTAGAAGTCCATCCCATGACTGCATGAGGCTTTGGAGAAACAATTAGACACAAACTATAACAAGTACCATCCACAGTCACATCAAAAACTTACATATTTAAGTGTTAATGTAACTGAGGAAATGAAAGACCTTTACAATTAAAATGACATGAGTTTGAAAAAGGATATTAGAAATTGCAACAATATGCATTGTCCCTGGATAAGTACAGCCAACATAATCAAAATGTCTCTGAACTCAAAACCTATGCACAGATTTAATGCAATTTTAATCAAGTTATCAACACTGTTTCTCAGAGAGATAAAGAAAACAACCATAGCATGTGTATGGAGCCAGTAACAATCCCGAATAGCAAAAGCAATCTTGGTTAACAAAAGCAAAACATATCACAATCCCAGACTTAAAGCTATACTATAAAGCTACAGTTATAAAGCAACATGATACTGGAACAAAATAGGCATGAGGATCCATGGAACAGAATAAAAAAGAAATAACCCCAAGAATATGTAGTTCTTTTATCTTTGGCAAAGGAGTCAAAACATAACTGGGGGAAAAGATAGCCTGTTTAATAATGGTGCTCAGATAATTGGACAGTTATGCACGTAAGATTGAATATATATATTATATATTGAACATATACATATATATCACCATATTCTAACTTGAAATCAAAGTGATCAAATATCTATTAAAATTGAAACACTTAATCTTTTGGAATATTAAATATATACAACTCTTGAAGACATGGGCATAGGGAAGGAATTTTTGAGCAGAAACAACACAAGAAAAAACACAGACAATAATAATTGGGTTCATATCAAATTAAGAAGTTTCTGCACAACTAATAACCAAGGGAGTGAAGAGACAATCTAAAGATTGTGAAAAAAATTTGCTAGCTATTCCACAGACTGAGAACTAACATTAAGAATATATAAAAAGAGGGCCAGCCAGATAGCTCAGTAGATTAAAATGCCTGCTTAGGCAGATACAGGGACTAGGGATCAGTCCCCTGTGTGCCATGCTGTGCCCACCCCTGGGGCACTTGAAACTGCTATTGGGACTGGGCTTGGTGACATGCACCTGTAATCACAGCATTTGGGAGGCTGAACACAGGAGGATCACTACTAGTATGATCTGCATAATGAGACCATGTAGACCCTGTGCTAAATATATATATATATATATATATATATATATATATATATAACCATCACTAATAAAAGACTCAGTTAAAAAATGGGTGGCTTACATGAGCCAATACATCTCAGAAAAAGATATACAAATGACTAATAGATACATGAAATAATGTTCATCATCCTTGGCATTCAGAGAAAATTAAAACTACACTGAGATAGAATCTTACCTCAGAAGGAATGGTTGTCATCAAAAAAAAATCTAAAAATAATAAATGCTGGTGGGCATGCAGAGGAAAGGGAGCTTGAGTACATTGCTGTTGGGGATAAAAACTAGTACAGCCATAATGAAAATAGTGTATGGATTGTTCATAAAACTAAAAATAGAAATTACATTTTGCTCTGCTATCCTCCTCCTGGGTATCTTCCCCAAAGAGTTTAAATTATCATAAGAAAGGAGTAAATAAAACCCATGTTTACATCATCTAGGTATTAGAATATTTATAATAATTAGGTATTGGAAACATTGTGTATGCCTATCAACAGATGAATGGATAAGGAATATGTTGTATTTATGCACAATGGAGTACTAAGCTACCATAAAGAAAGATAAACTTGAGGCATTCATGGTAAATTCATGCAACTAGAGAACACAATGATAAATGAAATAAGTCAGGCACACAAGTTGAAATGTTGTGTGCTTTGTCTTATATGAGGAAAACTATATATATATGAATAGAAAATAAGAAGGAGTCCAAACATTTCTCCAAACGGCATATTCTATTATTTTAGAATATTTTAATATATGTGTTAATTAATTTCATGTATATTAAAAGTTTCTCTTAGTTAATTGCAAAGAAAGTTTGCATTATCTGTTTTCTTTTCTTTTTTGTAGTTATCTCTTTGGTTTATGTCTTGTACTGAGTAGCTACTTTGAAGATAATAATACACAGTGTAGTAAAGATTATTTCTGTGATATTATTTGGCTATAAAAATATTTTCTATTTTTCCATAAAATACAATTTTGGATTTCTTAGTTACCCAAAGTACCATACTTATGGCAAGGATCAAATGTGCAATCACTTAGCAGTTTAAGCAAACTTTTTAAAACTGAGTCAGTTTGCAATAGCCATTTTCCATTTACCATTACATTATCGTTTGTTTTTCTATTGTTATCCCCACATTTATTTTACTATGGCTCATGTATTGGGCATGTAATGGACACTCATTAAACTTTCAATAAATGACTAAAAGACTGAGCAAATGCATGTGTTACCATGTTTATAATTTTCTCATTAGGAATTTAGTGTCATATTTCCTGATTGAAGAAAACAATTGGGCCAAGAGATAGCTCAGTGGCAAAAGCATCTGCCTGGCAAGTGCAAGGCTCCAAGTTCAATCCCTGGCACTTCAAAAAGAGAAAATGGTTAAAAACTAAAAGCACAATCTTATATTTTATTAGCGTATATTTCCAGCATGTAACAGTTAGATTTGTTTCCAGATATGGAACCCATTAGGAGTGGAAGTTAAGTTCAGGGAGTTTTAACGATCAATTCTAGAATTTTCCAAAAAGAACATCTAAAATATTTTGTAAGCAGTTGTACAATTGTGAATTGGACAAAACATACGAAATTTCACCATTTTCTTCTATGCGTCCTAGAAAATATTTTCTAAGTGGGTAATGTCCAATTCTTACCATCCGGGAATTTCATTCCATACTCAGTATTTTTAATCTTTTGGTAGAAAACATATTTCCATCATAGAGCACTACTTTGAGTGTCTTGAAACCTACTAGGCACCTTGAAAAAAAACCCTGGCAGTTAACTGGGCCTCCTTGATGTCAATGGGAAGAGTGTAGATCCCAGTGACAGTCAAGAGAAATGGAAGGATTCACCTCTCTGGATCAGACAATTTTAAGTCCTTTTGTCACTTTCTGGCACCTTCACCTCTCTTTACCTGGCAGAATATGAGATGACCCCAATTGAAAGATCTCCAGAAACTTTTTTTTTTCACTTTAGGATTCCAGACTCATTACTAGCCCATGGCAGAAACATCTATTATTCAATAAAATTTTATGCTTTCTTACAGAGAGTACAATCATTGCCCAGACAGATGTTCCATTTGCCAAGCTGTATTCCATCGGTGTAGAACCATATGACTGGCTCATGTCATGGAACAAGAAGGAGTGATGTGTACCACTCTGGGCGGAGAAGAATAAGAAAGTGTCAGTTGATGGATTACAGACCCAGCAGGCTGCAAGAAGGCATGTGTTTAAGATGACAGAGTCTCCTTGAGCCAGAGACCTTGAATGGTAGAACAAACAGAGCACACCTTAATCCTACTAAGTGTGAGTGCTCATTTGTCTGTCACCGAATGAATAAATTATTGGATTAACTGACTGGCACTGGGACTTTGTCTGCTCTGGTAACTAATCTCTTAACGTTTACACCATACTCCCCATTGTTTATGTGCCAAAATAAAATAGTCTCAAGGAATTAGTTACATGTAGGAACAATCTGTGACAATTCCATTACTCTTAATGCCACTGAACCAAACACTTTTTTGGAATCATCTGGGCCAGTATTTAAAAATGACTACTAGTAGTTCTTTACTCTGAAACCTTTCTAGTTATCCCCAGCAATCAACAACTTCAAATCTTAGTAACTTCCTTCTGCAAAGGAGGGAAGATTAATTTCCTCAGAAGTTAAGAAATGTTTAGTACAGTTAGGAACTATGCCTTCATCTCCTTTGCCACCTATAAGTCTACCCTTCATGTTAATACTTAATTAAAGTAGGATGGCAAATCTGCTGGTTTCAAACATTCCTTCAACCCTCGTTCAAAAATTGCCAGTATGAAGTAGGGCATGCTATGGTTTAGATCTAAAATGCTGCCCCTCCCCAATTCTCAGATGTTTAGAGACAGGACTTTTTATTTCTTATGTAATTTTATTTATTGGTCCATTTTAGATATACATGAGGATCACATTCATCCTGGAGAATTTGTTTCTGTTGTAACTTGATTTATTTTTTTTTCATTCCTCCACCCTCCCTTTAACCTCTACTTCTCTCCTAATTTAAAAGCTTTGTCTCCACTTTTTCCTTCTTTCACAAATATTTACTTTTCCCTTCTTTTCTTTTGCCCTCATGCCTCCCTGTTCCCACACTCCCCATTTGGAACATTTTCTTCATAGAGATAGGACTGTGGAAGCTGCTTAGATCATGGGAATGCGATAATCATCTGTGGGTTAGTCCATTCATAAGTTCACTGTTGAACATGCTTTCAGGAGGCAGGGCCTGGTTAGCAGCAGATCACAGGGTCATGACTAGGAAGGATGGCTTCTTGTCCCCAAGCCTACACTTCTCCCCATCTCCTGGTTGCTACAGTTCAGCAGCTTTCCTTTGTCAGGTTCTTCCACCATCTGATTCTGCATTGGAGTCAGATGACCAAGGACTAAGCCCTCGGAATCTGTGAGTCAAATAAACCCTTCTTCTTCTAAATTTTGCATTTTGGATGTTTTTATTTTTTGAAGTGAAGGGACAATGACTAAAATAAATTATAATCTTATGCTTTTAAAGTCTAGAGCATAAAAATAAATACACAATGTGTGTTCCTGCTTTGAATGTTTGAGGTGATGTTCCAGATACTGTCTGCTGCATTTAGAGTCACACGGTCACCATACCTGAATTAATCTGCTGTTGCAAGTATGGTGGCTTTAGAAGGTGTAGCTGCTGCTTCAGGGTTTTGTTGTTATCATTATAAAAGTCATTGCCATTATAAAGGTGGAATTGACACAAAATGGAATCATAATTTTCCCACTGCTACCTCAGCAAAATAAAACAAAAATAAAAACAAAGGAAAACACAGCATTTTAATCTTAACCTTTGCTTTTGGAAATACTGATTATAAAAAACAGACTCTAACTCAAAACTTGCTGCTAGATAACAAGCAATTTCGCCAATTTCAATGTGCTGTACATGTTATTTTTATATTGTAATAACTATGCTATGTTTTATTCATCTTAAAGTTGTAAAACTCTGCTCACTTCTATCTAAAACTACAACTTCAAAACTAAGCTTTATACTATGGAAATAATACATTGTTCTTATAAAAGCAGATTTTCATTGACTTGTAACTTTTAATTCTCTTTAAAGGCTATCATGGTCAACATAATTACATACTTTAAGAAAGCATAAAACCTTTTTCCATGATTAAATTACATATGAAAACTTGTGACATATTTTGAATCAGTAACGTATTAAATTTTTCAAAGAAATAAATGGTAATAGAATTTTTTACTGTATAATAGATTAAGTTTTACTACATAATATAATGATTTTTTTCTTCTTGCTGAGATCTGATCTGTATTTGGGTCCTTCCCAAATTTTTATGTTAAAATTGAATACCCAAGGTGGTGCCAACTGTAGGTGTGACCACTGCTTGCCCTGATGGATGCAATTCATACTCTTGTTAGAGATTCTGTCAGTCACTTCTATCTCCACACCTGAGGGTGGGTACAAGGAGAAGGGACCATTTTCAGAATTGGAAAATGGACAGGCATCACATCTAATAATGCCTAGATTTGGACTTTATAACCTCTAAAACTGTAAGAAATAAATTTTTGTTTTTTATATGTCACCCACTCTGTCGTATTCTTCTTATTACAGTGCAAATAGACACACAGAGAAAATTAACATCAAAAAGTCAGAGGGCTGCTCTAATGATACCTGAACATGCAAAAGTGGCTTTGAATAGCAGGTAGGGACAGAAAAAAGTCTTGCAGTACATACTAGAAAAATTGTATTTTTAGGTAAACAGGATAATAAAGAGGGAAGGAGGAGAGCTGTAGATAAAGCATTGATTTTCTTATAGAATCCCTTAATGATATTGAAAGAATATGGATAGAAATATGGATGCTTAAGGTCATTCCTCTGAGTTCTTCCTGGAAAGTGAGAACTATGTGATTGGAAGATGGAGGAGAAATCTTCTTTGTTACAAAAAAGGAAGCATTTATTTTTCTGCATGGTGATCATATCCTATCATTATGGAGAAGGTAGAATTTGCAGAAATAAAATGCGGTTTTGGTGGGAGAAAGTTTTAAGCAACATTTTAAAGTTTGAGCTTCACTTCTCTTGGGTATTTATTGTAGATTACAAGAAGAGGAAAAACAGTTTAAAGATGGAATTATTTATCAAACAGGAAAGAAACATTACTTAGAGCTTTGGAAAATTCTTAAAGAATCAATACTCAAAGAAACAAGAAAGATTGTTCAGGCAAATGAAAGGGTTTACACGAATAATCTTTGTGCATGAAAGGATTAGCTTGGATCTGCCATCTAAACAGAAATCAAGACTTATTTTCCAAGACAGTGGAAGAATGTTCCAAAAAGAATTTCAGAGAGTACCATGTTACCAAATGCTCATTTTCATGTGTTCAGGTTACTTAGCTTGTTGTTGAACAAATAGAAATTCATTTGTTTTAGTTTAAAACAAAAAGAAAAATATTCAAATCTAGCTTTGAGAAGATGGAGAGGCTCATTTGTCTCAAATTCCCATCTCTCTGGGTACAGGTGGGTAACGGTGTTTTATAGTAAGGAACAGAGATGACAGGAAGCATAGAGTGTTAATGCCAATCTCTGCATTAGCATTAGCATTCAGCTCATCTTCCTCTGTCTCCTGAGTAGGAAATGGGCTTTGGCCCTCTTCACTTCTCTCATTTCATTTGGGATGATCTGGGAAGGGAATGTTGGCTATATTATCAGCAGGAAGAAATTTGGAGAAGTTGCTTTTCTCTAAAAGAAAAGAATCTGCCTCCTAAATAGTGCCATTTTGTGGTGCAAGTTATAGTCGGGAGTGCGCCTCCATAGACACACAGTACAAGGCCTGAGGACAGATGGGCATGAAAACTCTGCTCCTCGCACTGTGTACCACACTGCTCACTTGCATCAGTTTCAGTCTCAGTGGGCCCATGTGCAGTGTGGACCACAATGGTCGTCTTTCCAGAAAGCACAGACTGTAACCCTTGGTGACTTCCTTTATTGACATCCCCATCAGCTCCAGCCAGAGTACATGACCCTTAGACATATGAAACTTCCTCTCAGATTTCAAGGGTTGGAATCCCTTGAAGCAGGGGCATGTAACCTATAAAGATGGATGCCGTGAATAGATATACAGCATAGAAAGTCCTTAGATCAGTGCCTAAAAAGACCATGGGAATGGAGCACACCTCAGATTCCAGAGTAGTCCACAGCTCTCATCTGTAACCACGGAAATCTACAGGAATCTTAATCTTATCATTGAGAACTCTATAGTGTGAACTGTATAAGGTAAAGTCCTGGGTGTGGAGGATGGGAAGTCAAAGAGCAAGCACTGTCACACTTGGGTTTGGTGAGAGCCTGTTTCCTGGCTTATAGAATCCATCAGCCCTGTTACATGTCTTCACACAGTGGAAAGGGGCACACAACTTTGCATATCCTCTTTTTATAAAATAATTGATCCATTTCATCAATTCTTCACATTAAGTGACTCAATTACCTCTTGGTTCCTATAAATCACATTGATAGTTAGATTGTAACATGAATTTTTGAGGACACATTCAGTTCATAGCATTTTAACCATGTCCCCTCAAATTGTTTTTCTTATATGCAAACTACATTCATTACTTCCTGAGAGCCTTAAAATGTTTAATCTACTCAAATGTCACTTTAAAGTCAAAGTCCTAAGTCTCATCTAAATATTATGCAAAACAGAAATGGATAAAACCAAAACATATGTTTTCCTTATTATCATAATAGGCAATGTTCCCTTTGCTTCTAAACTATGAAATCAAACACATTTTTGCTTCTAAATCTTAGTGGCAGACAAGTAGAGGATAAACATTCTCATTCTTAAAGAGAGAATAATGAAAGTAAAAAGGGATAACACATCTCAAGTAAGTTCAAAACCTCACATAAAAAATAGTACTAAATCTCAAAAGTTGAAAATAATCTTCTTTGACACAGTGGGAAGTATGACTTTGCTTATGCGCTCCTTAAGTCTATAGTATTTTGTGCTAGCAGGACAGATGAATGAAAGGTAGTCCCTTAAATTTATGAGATGCTTTAAAAAATCTCACAAATTTAAAAATTGTAGGGAAAAAATTGAGAATGTTCAAGGATATATAATTTTACAGTGTAAAACTATGTTACCTAAATACAAGATGTGTGGTTTTCCTGATGTTTGAGGAGAAAACCAAGAATTAAACTGAGGAGTAATTTAGTCATTTCCTCTTCTGCAGTACCTAAGACTAAGATACTGTAGGGAGTCTGGAACTATTCTAAATATGATTTTCTGCATGAAAAATTTCCTTCAGAGCTAATACCATTTCTAGTATGAAAAGGATTTCAGCTCACACAGAATCCATTTTCACTTCTAGATTTCAAGTTTATAGAAGATGTAAGGTGCTTCACCCAAGATGCTATCACATAGTAATATTTTAGAGATTCAACTTTTATTTTAATGCTGTAGTCCTCAACAATTTAAAAACATGAAATTAAAGACATAAAACTCTTGCCCTTAGGCTAATTGTAAAAACATCAAAATGATTCAATATGAACTGCTAATGACAAATCCAGCTAATGAGCAGCAAATTCATGGTTTCAAGTATTCAAGTAGTTCCAAGTATAACTGGGCTCCTTCAAAACCTGGTTTACTGGCTTTCTTAGAGTGGTACCCTTCTTTTGCTTTGAATTTTTTGAGTAGATTGGACTCAAGAAGTTAAGTTTGGACTTTGTCCAAAATGCAGTAAAGTGGCTTCTGGAGACTTCAACCTTCATGGCATTTGGTACATAGGACTGAAATGGAGAGTGAAACACTTTAGGGATTATACAAATGTTAGACTTGGAAAAGAGTACTTGCCTTTGCTTAAACACCCTTTTGTAGAACTTTAGAACTGACATTGATTCTTTTTTTCTTTCTCCTTGTATTTAGGACAGGGTCTACAGGGCTTCACTATGACATAAATTGGAATTGTAGCAATTCTCCTGTTTTCAGCCTCCCAAGTGCTAGGATTACAGGCGCGTGTCACCAAGCCCAGTTTCAATCTCCTTCTCAGGGTGTCCCACGGGTGGGGTCAGCACAGTGTGAAGGGGTTTGAACCCTGGCTGCTGCGCTCTGCACAAGCAGGAGCTTTAGTTCACTGAGCTATCAGGACTGCCCTTTGACGCTAATTCTATCTGACCCCTAGATCTACTCATGATCCAGAGTATCTCAAAAGAAGGAGAGGTTGTTTTGCTATTATAGGCAGCTAAGTTAGATAGACAACAACATTCAGTTGAAGACAGACTGAGGCCTTAAGTCAGCATGAAAAAAATAAAGATCTCTCTACACTCCTCCCTAAGAATTATGTAGTGGTTTGAATAATCAGCACAAACTGGTTCAGGAATTCCAACCATGGATCTATCACCTAAGTGGGTAGCCAGATCATCCAGAACCATTCATTCTGCAAATTGTCTCTGTTCTTTCCTCTTTCTTTCTTTCTTTCTTTCTTTCTTTCTTTCTTTCTTTCTTTCTTTCTTTCTTTCTTTCTTTCTTCTTTCTTTCTTTCTTTCTTTCTTTCTTTCT
>NW_004524737.1:5749892-5762273 GCF_000260255.1 Octodon degus | reverse complement strand
TTCTTTCTTTCTTTCTTTCTTTCTTTCTTTCTTTCTTTCTTTCTTTCTTTCTTTCTTCTTTCTTTCTTTCTTCTTTCTTTCTTCTTTCTTTTTTGGTGGTACCAGGGATCAAACTCAGGATCTTGAGCTTGCCAGACAAGCACTTATTCCACTGTGCTATCTCCCTGGCCACTTTCCCTGTACCTTTGCTATGTAACCTATTTCCTTTGCACATCATTATTAGATACACAGCTTTTGGCTGTAGTTTGACCTATGCTGCGACAACTTTGTGACTTTGCTGTATAAATTATCTCTGACAAACTGCCTCAGTGGCAACTCAGTAGCTATCTCTCAATAAACCTTTCCTACTTTTAACCTCCATTGTTTTTGGAATTTATTCTTCAATATCCAGGTATACGAAATTGGTGAAACTGAGAGCTAGCAGGTTAGGGTTATATTTCTCCTATATCATTATCATAAATTAGAATGAATGCAATACAACCATTAAATAATTCTGAAGTGCTGATTGGACTCAGGATCTGGGAGAAACACTTCAGGACCATGTGTATTCTGTCATATGCTCATATCCATCTCATACATGGTTAAAATTATCATCATCATTATTATTATCCTATTTATAAGCCTTGGTGGGATTAGGATATTTGTCCAAATTACCCTTTAAGTGTCTGAATTTGTATTCAACTTTACATTTTCTTTGTTGTTAGCTGAGACTTTCAAGTATTGCTCTATATGGGACAACTTAATATTTCAAGTTCAAAAGTGTAGGTGAAATTTGTTCTATTTCACTTTTTTCTATATGATGGATTGTTCTAAGGCCATTCATCTTCTCGCTGCTATTTGTTCCTTCCCACCTTTCCAAACTATTGTTAGAAAGAACTAGAGTCAAGAGTATAATTTGCATTTAATTACTTTAAAATCTCTTTTTGCTTTGTTCAGTTGAATTTCTAGGATATTACAATATTAAAGTAATTTTGTTTTACATCAGACAAAATAAACAAATTTGGCACCTGCAAGATGGTAGTTTGTATTCGCATAAGAGCTTTTACCTGACCTTTGGTTAGTTTCCTCCATCAATATCCACCTCAGTTAGCCATAAAATTGCAATTTATATCTTTGTTTTCTCCTTCATCTTCATGAGGAAATGCCATTTACCAATTGTTTTTGTGCTTGCACAGTCCTGCATAGTCTATTAGAAGAAATAATCTTGAAGGATAAAAAAAAACTTTTTAATTTGTTAAACATAATTCCTTAGGTCATGAAGTTATAAATAAATGAAATAAGAATATCAAAGTATATTTTCCCCTGAGAAGAGACCCATTAATCAGAGTTTTACATATCAGTAAGTTCTGATAGAAAATTTGAATTGCTGGACTGGCATTCAACTCCTGCACTCTAAATATGAAATGAAAATGGATATATTGAAATTTCTCCATTACTGTAGCCATTGACTTGTTGAAAATATTATGGGATGATTTACCTGGGAAATTAGTATTAATAGGAGAATGACAAGAAAAACCTGTTGACCTAATGCTGCTATTTTCAGAGTGGTAAACATTACATAGGTGTTTATTTCAGTTTTTCATTTAGAGTATCAGGGAAGAGTAAAAGGAAATCAAACGTGTCCTCTGATTCTTAAGTGGAAATGTGCTCACACTGGTTGGTTCAAAGAGAGATGTGTGAATATAAGATGGTTCATTCAGAGCCCAAATCATTTTATCTTCTTAATGCTTGATTTTCCTTTAAGTCTGATTTGAGACAAACTGCTTAATGGGAATCTAGGGATGATTTGCAGACTGCCATTAGTAACTATCACTGTGAAGCTTGCAAGTGAATGATTATTGTACCTTCTCATTTCCTAGTCTTTCATCATTTACTTACTACAGGCCAACGGAACCCTCAAAACAATCACATGTTGCCTTCCTTCATAGTATTTTGGCAAAAAGAAATAATAACAGGGCAGGGAAATCAATATCCAATTGATACAAAAAAAGTATGTTCTTGTAAATGAAAACCTTTTGTGTATTTTAAGACATGTTTTCATTAATTATCTCTGTATCTTGTATGGTTGATGATGAAAACCTCTAATCAGTAGAGGTTTTCCTTCCAAATTAAAAGGAATGTGAACTACTTTGACCTTTCAATGAGTTTTAATCAGTACTAGTAGTGTGCCAATTTTGCAGGAAAGAAAATGAATATCCAGAAACATTGAATGAATATAAAAACATGCAGTGTGGAATGCAGAAAGAGCAGAGACAGGAACCTGCAGAAGCTCTCTAATGTGCTCTATTCTCAGGGCAAAGAGCTGCTCTGATGCTGCACTGGAGCTATGTGTCCTCTTCTAACTGTTACTATATTTCAGCTTAACAGCCACTTGGTGATTTTTGTTTAAACTTCTCCTGAATGATGGCACTATAGTTCTCTGTTCTTGAATCAGCGGATATTTTTACCACACAAATTATATCGCATTATCCTGGATATTTATTCATGCTTGCATTCACTCAATCTTCTTTCTTTTTTCATGTACCCTTCATCCTACATGGAGCGCTTGTTGATATTCTTACGTCTTCCTTACTGCTTCGGTATTCTCCCACAGTGCCCAGGAAAGGGCGAACAATACAAACATAGGGTCTCAAGCTAGAATCATAGTGATCCTCCTGTTTTCAGCCTTTCCAGCACTGGGATTACAGGTGTGCGCCACCACACCTTGTCTCAGTGGCCAGCTCAGCGTGCCTAGGGGTGGGGCCAGGGAAGCATGTGGTCCCAAGGATTGAACCCTGGTCCATCTACTTGCCTAAGCAGGCACTTAGTCCACTGGGCTGTCTCACTGAACTGTAACTATGCATTTCAATTTTACTGAAATTCATCTCCTAGATCCACGTATTTTGAAGGAAAAAAAGTTCAAAATTTTACTTATTATTCACATCGCACCTACTAGTAATGATCATGCCAAACTCCTGATTATTTTAACTGCAACGGAAAATACCTACAGAAAGAGAACAGGTGTTAATAAGAATGCAATACAAATGTCCAGTAGAAGGAAAAATTGATGTAAAATGAACAACATTTATTTCAAGCACAATCTAGTCTGAAAAATGGTAACTACTTAGTGTTCATAGAGAAAAGCTTTATTCCATTCTATTTTTAATGACTCAGAACTTAGTAGATGTTTTTATTTGTACTTTCTCATTTGTTTGTAAATAGTATCTTGTATGCTATTTTAAAAATTGGTTCAAGCTCCAGAAAAATAGCTACTTCTGACATTAACAATTGAGCTGTTATTACAAAACACTATAAAGTGAGTTAAACTGTTAAAATGTTACTATTTCAAAGTTCACTTATTTCAGCACTAGAAGCTGGCCAGCCTGAGATTGGGCACTGTGGTAGCACGTAGCTGTCTGTGGTGTTCTCCCGTCTTGGTCATAGATGGCAGCTGGTGGCTCTTTCTTCCTATACACTTCCTAAACACTGCAAGAAACCTGTCTGGATTCCTTTAAATACACTAAGCCCGTTCATCAGTGCTTTACCCTCATGACCAAGTCACTCTCAAAACCTAACCTACTGCACCATCACCTTGATGATTAGATTTCGGAACGGGAATTTAGGCTGGTAGTTCCACTCAGGCCACAGAGAAGAAGGTCTCAGAGGAGGAGCCCTTCCTTTCTCACTTCCTCCTCTGTTGACTCTTCCTTCTGAAACAAGACTGTGTCAGATTTCCTTTGCTGTTGTAAAATATCAGAACTAAGTAATTTTAAAGTGAGAAGGGTTTACTTTTGCCTGTGGTTTCAGAAATTTGTGTTCATGGCTGCTTGTCTCTATGATCTATAGTCATGAAGTAAAGTAATGTCTAGTAGCTGAAGTACATGGAATCTGCCTACCTCATGATGGAGGGCAAGAAAGAGAAAGAGAGAGACAGAGAGAGGGAAGGAAGGATGGGGAGAGGGAGGGGAGGGAAGAGGAGGGGAGAGAGGAAGAGGATGAAGAGGAGGGAATAGAGAGAGAGAGAGGGATGGGGAGAAGGAGAGGGAAGGGGAGAGGGGAGGGAAGGAAAGAGAAGTAGGGAGGGAGAGAGAGAGAGAAAGAGAGAGAGAGAGAGAGAAAGAAGACAAAGCACACCTTTTCAAGAGTACACACCAGTGATCTACTTCCTTCAACTTTGTTTCATTTCCTAAAACTTCCACTACCTCCCAATTAAACCAGAGGGTGGAAACCAAGATTTTAGCACATGGACTCCGAGAATTAATTCATATCCAAGTCATCACAAACATTTGCAGTTATGCCTATGCGCAATAGCTCTTTCAGACAAAATTGTTTCAGCTTCTACTAGCCCACAGATATTTTCCTCAACACAAAATAAGCAAAATATTTATAAGCCTTTGTGAATAATGAAATTTCAAAGATTATGTTACAAGATGATCTGTTCAAGATGGCCTCAGCCCCAACACTGTGATGCTGACTAGCAAAGACTATTTGACTTTAATATGCTGAGATACTTCTATCTATATAAGTACATACAATAATTACGAACCAATATTAATTGGCATATTTAAGAAAGTAAGGGGTTAAAATATTTCTTATGTATTAAATGAGGGCCAGTCAAATGGCTCAGTGGATTAAAGCACCTGAAAGCAGGTGTAGGGACTGGGCATTTCTATCCCCAGGCCTGCTGTGCTAGCCCCACCCCTGGCGCATGTTAAGATGACCATTGAGACTGGGCATGGAGGGACGCACCTGTAAGCCCAGCCCTTGGGAGGCTGTAAACATGCGGATCACTATGAGTCCATTCTAGTAGTGAGACCCTGAACACCCTGTAGATCCTTCCCTAAAATACAAAAAAACAAAACAAAACAAAACAAAACAAAACAAAGCAAAACAAAAAAACAGACAAAAAACCCCAGTAAATAAATGAATTTATTTTCATAAGATGGGACATTTTAATAATTTAGGAATTGAATTTGACCAAACTGATAGTGGCCACCAAGTATGAATAATGTGAATCAAAGTAGTATTTTGTATCATTTCACATAATTTATTGTTTTGGTACAAATAATACAATTTTACTAGGAACAAAGGTAATGGATTTCATTTTGAAATAAAAACAAGAATAATGCATATTGACACACGTATGTAAGAAAGTTTAAATCTATCTCCTGTTTCAAATGAGGAAAACTAATGTTACGAATTGCCCACTTGTTTTTCTAATGTCTAAAGTTTTCGTTGTCTCCACTATCAAATGCTGCTACTTTTCTCCCATCACTGGCCACCAATGTACCACAGGCCGTTTTATTGGTAGTAACTCTAACAGTTCTCCACCACACATGTTATTGGTTTCACAATGTCTCATAGAAGTGCTTGATTTCTTTTGTAGACAGACAAATGGGTAGAGGAAATCCCAGCTGATAGACTGTGTCAAGATTTTGGTTCCTTGAGTGAATATGGGAGTCAAACAATAATATGGTATCCTCACTAAACTGATTCCTGCTTTTGATCTGGCTGTCTGCTATGGGGTCAAAGTGGCATGTGCCTCAGAGCTTCATGTGCACGTCTCCAGGATGGTAGCACTGAGGAGGTGGGCCTTTAGGAGGTGCAGCTTATCAGGAGTTGGTTAGGCCATTTGGTGGCTGCAGAAAAGCTCAGTTCTTCCCAGTTAACTCCTGATAGTGCGTTGTTAAGAGTGAGCCCATTCATGCTGCTCTGTAGCACTTTGTCTGGAATGTGACCTTCTGCCTGTGTTCTAATCATTGTGATGTCATCAAACTCCATACTCTCACCCGGGCTGAGCAGATGCTGGCACCGTGTCTTAGTTTATTGGATGCTGAAAAACACTCTTCACTTCATAAAGTTATGCAGGCACAATATGGCTAATAGTAATAAATTATCACTCACTTGGTTGTTATAATTAAAAATAGATTAATACAGTGGCATCAATGCACACATTATTTTTAAAAGTTCTAATTTGATATTGACTCACTGACAATGCCTCCCCTTGCTATCTTTTCCCCTTACTGCTGTCTCTTTCTTCAGAATCCAGGGTACATTCCAGCATTCTGTCTCTTTCTGGTACACAGAAGTTCCTCACCTTTGAGATAAAAAGCCATGTTTTGTGCAGTCAGAAGACTTTCTACGGATAAGCAACAGGAACTGGATTCATGTCACCATGCTGTGCAACAATTTTGTGTGGACCCAAACTGCAATGAATCTCGAACACATCCGTGGCTGTGTCAGAATCTCATGGGGATCTTTGAAAAACAAATACAGATTTCTGGGAAATAACTCCCTGAAGAACTATATCTCTGAGTGTGAGGTGGAATCTTAGGAATGATTTTGAAAATAAGTAAATCCAAAACAACTACCCAAGTGATTCAAACTGTCTTCAGGTGGTAAGCCATTTGCTCGAGGAAGTGCAGATAATTACAGTAAAAGCTTGGTTTGTGAGAAACTTGTTCTGTGAATGTTCTGTAAAAGGAGCAAACATTTCTACTATATACCTCAATTGTTGAATTCAATTAATTTAAAGTTTGTGTTTGATCACAGGAAAGTTTGAGAACTGAACATATTTTTCCCAGAAGAAAAAAAATGGAGGGCTGGCCAAATAGCTCAGTGGATTAAAGCGCCTATAAGCAGGCACAGGGGCGGGGGTTTGTTCCCCGGGCCTTCCATGCCGACCCTGCCCCTGGGGCGCGCGGAGACAGCAATTGAGACTGGGCATGGTGGCACACAGCGGTAATCCAAGCTCTTGGGAGGCTGTAAACAGGCGAACCGCTATGAGTGTGATCTGAAGACAGACCCTGAACACCCTGTAGACCCTTCCCTAAAAGTACAAAACAAAACAAACAAAAAAAGAAAAAAAATGGAAAACCAAATATTTGGTTCTGAAGCTCAAAAATTACATTTATAAATTAATTTTCCAGGACTAACAAATGCTGCAGTGATTTCTCTCCTGGTTTGCACGGTTTTCCTCTTAGCCTTACTGATGCTGTCACTGACTTCTTTGGCCGCCCGGTTGCAGTTCATGAGAGTGAAGCGCACACACAGAGCACACCGGCGAACGTTGAGGGCACCCGCACTGCACTGCGCATTGTCTACACAAGCGCACTGCTTAGATTGAACCAGGCATTGTGTCTATGGTGACACTCAGTGTGCGACACACTGCTGGCCCACATCAAGTCAGATTTTGTTTGATTGTCGAGCAAAGTTACAATCACCAACCAGATTTGTTTCAAACTTTATTATTGAAGTAATGCAAAGCTTGAGCTTGGGGCCCTCGGCGCCCAAGGCGTCACCATAAATTGTAACTTGATAATCAAACCATGACTTTTCTCTCAGGAGCATTTTGATATACAAGTGCTTTGGATTACAAGCATTTTTCAGGAGTGGATTATGTCACAAACCAAGATTTTACTGTAAGTCCATGCATAATGGCAGCATGCCTGTAATCCCAGTACTAGGGAGGCTGAAAACAGGAGGATCACTATGAGTCTGAACTGCATAGTGAAACCCTGCACACACACATAAAAAACGTTACTGCATCTCAAAATAATGGCAAGGATCCATTTATTTTTTGCTCTGGAGTCCTTCTGTTCAGAGGGTGGGCAAAATGCTTTTCCAGGAGAGGCAATCCAGTGGAAGCAATATTTCACATTAAGGTTGGGAGCCCCTTTCAGGAAACCCAGAAGCGTAAGTAGGGATCACTTACTGACTGTATAACATTACTTACATTCTTAAACATTTATGCCTCCATTTCTTCATTTGTAATACAGGGAAGATATAGTTCCTGGCCTTAAATATCTTGATAAATAACTTAAATTTAAGTAAACACATCATTTATAAACAGATAGAAAATATTGCACAAATATTTGCTTTGATATTTCTTTCTTTTTTTAAATTTTTTTTTTGCTGGAACTGGGTATTGAACTCAGACCCTTGTGCTTGCCAGGGAAGCAGTTATTCTACTGAGCCATCTCCTGGGCCCCCTGATATGGTATTTCTGGTGCATCCTTTAATGCCTAAATTGTCATAAACAGTGGCTTTCTATCTCTTCCTATTTTTTTTTTTTTTTTGTATTTTTAGTATGAGCCCTACAGGGTCTCACTACACAGATCAGATGCATAACGATTCTCCTGTTTTCAGCCTTCCAAGTGCTGGGATTACAGACATGCGTCCCCATGCCCAAACACAATTGCCATCTCAGCACGCCCCAGCGGCAGGGCCAGCACGGCATGCTGGGGATTAAAACCAGGTCGCTGTGCCTGGCAGGCTGCTTTAGTCTGCTGATCTATCAGGCCAGTCCATTATCTTTTCCAATTTTCAAAACATTTCTCTGTGTCTGACACCAAGAATTTGTAATAGCGAAGAACATTGAATTTTCTCAAAATAAAAGAAATTTCCATCCAGGAGATCTATAGATCTTGGGCTAGAGAGGCTCACAGCCTGGACTGTCTCCCTCTCATTATACAGAAGGGGCCCAGAGGCCTTGCGAACACCCATGCTGTCCTGGAGCAATAGTGGCTATGTCAGGGAAGCTGAAGCCCACGCTACAAAATGTACATCTCTAGTCAAAGGTTGGAGCCTTTGTGCTATTCATTTCATTTATGCTACCTTGGTGATCCCCTGGGAGCCTTAATAAACCCAAATAACTACTTCCAGAGTTTTACAAATGCCTTGGGTCTATTATTATTATTATTATTATTATTATTATTATTAATTTTATTGAGAAACAAATAGCAATGAGACAGTTTCAAAACAGGTTAGTAGGACAGTTCCAACAATGAATACATTGCATATTGTTGTTTTCGTAGTGGTTATTCATAGTACAAGATGCAGACATCATATCCTGTCTGCAAACACTATTAGTTCAAATCTTTCTTCTCATTTAATTAAGAGAAAGTAGCTGTATATCTATCCTATTTTGTATATACAGATACAAAAGAGTCCTTCATTTGTATCCCCTTTTTTCATTTAGTTTTGTCAGAGATGGGTATTTCATTGCCAGTTAAATATTGTAGGTGCATGAATTCAGCAAATTAATCCAATACAGTCTAGTAGTCCATAACAGTAGTGGGTTATCATAGGACTGTTCTGCTACAGTGCCGTATAGGGTTAGATTTCTAAATTTCTGTGCAAAAATATGTAATTGTTTATTCCTACTTTTTAAAATAGTTTTTATTTTTTTCTTCACATTCTGTAGGGATTTAAAGTTTAACATATTAATGGAAAATATCTTTTCCATGTTATGTCGAAGGCCTTGGGTTTTGGATACAGGAGCCTGTGTTTCCTGTATCCTCATTAATAATACACTAACGCGAAGAGAGGATTTGGCTCCATTTTTAGGTAGCCCCCAACGATTTATCATTCTCCACTAGAGACAAGCACAAATCCTCTTAAATGTGAGCAGGTGGGCTGAGCCCACGCATAGGCCCCTTGTGACGTACTCCATTGCATTGGGAGGGATGTTTTAAAGCAATCCCCTCATTTAGATGCAATGCAAAGAAATTAAACCTCAAAATAAAATCAATACTTATCTCTTTGTGCCTACTCAGGGACTGTAGACTTTGACTTTCATGGGTAATAGATTCAAGCACCACTGCCACTGAATACTGAAATTTATGGAGTTCTTCATAGTCATTAATTAATAGTGTGCACACACAGAAAAATAACCAGGCGGAACACTTAGAAATGAAATTACGCTTGAAGCACTGACTATGTCGTTTCAAGTGGTCAGTCAGGTGAATAAAATGAATAATTGAATATGCTTCATGGGCAGCCAGTATGAACAGGCATCCCAACAGGTTTTTAATTTTTGATGAAGAACATGTGTCTTACATAGGGCTATGCAGTAATTTTACTCTTAACTATTTGCTGAGGCACCTTTTGTAGTTGCATTTTCTCTGTGAGGCTGTAGAAGAGTCACTGTGCCATAGTGTGTGAATAGGGAGCTCTTGTGCTATGTAGCTGAGGACTTCATTTCAGGCTGGAAACCTGCAGAGAAATAAAAACAGAACATGAGTTTCGTTATGATAAAAATTATGCCATATCTTTATACTTGTTGTAAGATAATTTCTTGTTTGTTTGTTTATGTATTTAGCACAGCATCTACAGGGTCTATAGGGTCTCGCTACATAGATTGGACTTGTAGTGATTCTCCTGTTTTCAGCTTCCCAAGAGCTGGGATTACAGGTGTGCACCACCACACCCAGTCTGCAAGATAATTTCTATGGGGAACTTTTCTTAGAGCATGTATGTCTTGTTGGGAAGATCTGTGATTAGCTAGAGCAAGGCTAACTTAGTCTAAATTCTTGAGAAAATTTTTCTTTCTGTGTGCTGATATATGGAACTAAAATGATCTTTCCTTGAGAGATAGGATCTGAAATTCTATGTTCATTTTGAAGCCAGGCTTATCTTTGATTTCCCTTCACTCTTACTATTTCCTCTATCAGGATTTTTTTTTTCAGTACTGGTGATTGAACTCAGGGCCTTGCACTTGCCAGGCAGGCACTTATTCTACTGAGCTATCTCCCCAGTCTTATCAGGACATTTTTGTTGTTCTGATAAGGACAGCTGTTTGCTAAGATCAAGTAGAAAACATTTCAAAATATTTCAGAGTCTGCAGACCACAGGTCTATGGCTTTAAAAAAATTTTTAGTAACTATAATGAGAAAAATTAACAATTAAACAGTTTCAAAACAGGTTAATAGGACAGCTGCAACAATTAATACATTGCATATTGTCTTTGTAGTAGTTATTCAGAATACAAGATGATATCTTGTTTAAATGATATTAACACAGGGCTGGGGAGATGGCTCTATAGAATAAACACTTGCCTAATATATATATATATATATATATATATATATATATACATAGGTCTCTGTTTAAAGTGCCCCCTGAGGCGGCCATTGGCGTAGGAAAGCAGCCACAGATAATAATAACTAATGAAGGAAGCATGGATGTCTTCCAGTGAAAAGTCATCCTCAACAACAGGTGATGGGTTGGGCTTGGCCAGTGAACTGTAGTTGCTGAACCCTGATATTCCTGTTCCCCACTCTCAGTGATGAACACGCTACTGGGTGGGGGCAGCAGAGGAGGCAGGTGAAGAGCAGAGATGGTGGTCAGCATTCGCTAGCTCCTGCTTCTCTTCCAAGGCAAGTTGTTTCCTTCAGGCGTTAGGAGTTGTTTTTCAGCTTGGCAGGCCTTGTGTTGACTAGTTGGAGGTTCATGAACCCAGTGTGCTGTGTGAACCGGGAAGTGTGCATCCCACTTGAGGTACCACTTGTCTCCCAGTGGAGAGAACTGTAGATAGATCTCATATTCCCCGATGTTTTGATAGTGCCATTTCTCTTTTGCTTCACTTACAGGTTAGACTTATTAGCCTGAATGCCCTGCACTTGGGAACAATACTATTTAGGAGGCCGACAGAGTTTGGTTAGAACTCAAAGAAGAGATGAAGAGAAGATAAAGCTCTGACACCCTCAGGTGAAGTTTGACAACAGAAGAAAACATCCCCTTTGGGTGATGCTCCGAGGTGTGGTGAGCTCATACGTGAGGAATGGGCCTCACAGCGTGGGCCACAGCCTCTGCAGAGTGCTTCTGGATCACACAGCCTTTACAGGTCCCAAAGCTAATTAGGACCAAACAGCACGAAGCTCAGCCTCCCATAGGCTGGTTGGTCCCTTTAAGATAATCCGCCTTTGAAGCCTGAGAATTTCCACTGTTTATTTAACCACTGGCTTTTACCTTTTTTCTAAAACTATTTGAAGGCATTTGAACACTAATGAAATATAAACTAAGATATTAGCAATAAGCCAAAGCCAGGTCTATCCAAATAAAAACAAATTGAATAAATTTTGCCAGAGATCAAAGATAAGCTGGTCACTTCATTGAGTACTGGATTCCTATGAATACGAAACTATTATCTGGGTGGTCACAAGGGCAGACAGAACCCAGGAACATGTCTAACATTTTGTCCAGTTGCTGGGTTGGCTAATTATAGGATTGAGCCACAAATACTTCCTCCCCTGTATGCTGAGATTAATTTTATATTAGGTAGAATTTGATTTAAGTAAATAGGCATCCTTTTCAGGGGCTGCTAGTATATGGAAACCCATACATGACTCCTGAGAATATATAGAGAAAGGAAAAAGTAATCTTTAAAAAAATGTTGTTAGTACATATTTGCAGGGCAGGATGACTATCCTCCTTGTGGGGCACAACCTCATGTACGTGGCACATCTACAGATTACAAACCAGATTAATAGATCAAAATATATAATATCAGCTGGGGAGATGGCTCAGTAGAATAAGTGCTTCCTTGGCAAGAGCAAGGGTCTGAGTTCAAACCCCAGTTCCACCAAAAATATATATATAATATTAAAAAAAAAATTACCC
>NW_004524737.1:5735451-5749792 GCF_000260255.1 Octodon degus | reverse complement strand
TCACTGTTTCAGAGGCAAAAGTTTTGTATGAAATTTGCGCCTGTTTTTCACCTGGTTTAAATTCTACCATATTAAAATATATAACATATAAAACATGTTAGGTAAATATTCCAAATGAAGGAACACTTTTGAATAACCTGTTTGTGCTGGATTACAGAAAATTTTCTCTCTTTTATCCTGTTATCTGATTTTTGTATTGCATTTTATATATGTATTGATCACATATGAGAGAAAATGATATTTAAGCTCCTGCATTGGATTTACTTAACATTACAGTCTAAAGGCACATTCATTTTCCTACATATAATTCAAGTGTATCTTTCTTTATCAGAAAGGATTACTCCATGTTGTATAAATGCTACAATTTCTTTTACCCTTTTATTTGTTGATGAACACACAGGCTGTCTCATTCAGGCAGGGTGGATTATGCCCAGAGGTATGCATGCATCACTGTGGTGGGAAGCCTTTAACTGTTTTGGGAAAGATATCAAAGCAGAAGCAGATAGGGGGATCAAGTTAGGAAGGATTGACATGTAGCTAAATATGCCTCAGCTTCTTCTGCTCCCAGAAGCAGCAAGGTGGGCAAGCCATCTTTCTTATCTGCTGGGAGCTGGCTGTCTCTATCAGTAGATGATTGCTTAAACAGCTGTCTGAGCCTACTTTGTCCTGACCTTGCCTCACTGTGTTATTTCACTTTATGTTGCTGTCGAAAAATACATGGAAGGGCTGGGGAGATAGCTCAGGGATTCCTGGAAAGTGCAAAGTCCTGAGTTCAATTCCTGATACCATAAAAAAGAAAAAAAAATACATGAAGCTGGTTACTTGATAAAGAGGTTTATTTACTTTATCTCTAGAGGCTGAAAGTCCAAGATCAGATAACCCCATTACCGTAGGCTTTCTTTTCTTTCTTTTTTTTTTTTTTGGTGGAACCGGGGATTGAACTCAGGCCCTTGCGCTTGCCAGGGAAGCACTTATTCCACTGAGCCATCTCCCCAGCCCCGTAGACTTTCATCAGGATGGATCTGATCATGGTGGTAGGAACCTTTATAGAGGTTACATGATGAGATGGGAAAAGGGAGAGATTCAGGGACCAGGCTTGCTCGTTTGTATCCACTCTCACACAAGGACTAGTTCCCTCTATGCCAGAATCATTAATTTCCCATGGACAAGTGGCCCCAGTGACCTAACACACTTCCATTACCTCTTTGTTCTTAAAGTTTCCAACAGCACTTGTTGCTGCCATAATTAGAGATCAGCCTTCCAACACATGTACTGTAGAAAACAAACCACAGTCAAACTACAGCACCTGTATTTAGCATAGACAGACACTGAGCCTTCTCTACTCAATTCTGAGGAGAAGTAAGCAGATCTTATAGCCCTGCTATATAGAACTGAAGAAAAAGCATGCTAAAGTATATATGTATGTATGTACGTAGGTATGTACATATATATGTGTGTGTGCATGTATGTTAAATGTTAGTGACTAGACCAAATAAGATGAGACACACTAGCAGAATTGTTCAGAAGTTTCTAGAATTTAGAGTGAGGGATCTGGGCATTCTTACCATTATTTTCACTGTTGTAGCCTTCAATAGATATTTGGAAGTTGTTTGTAAAATGCTTTCAAGAATACTTGAAAAGAAACAACTAAAAAAAGTTTACAGATGCACATCCACGGATTTAGATTGTTAAAACATGGTAACTTGCATTTATTTATTGTCCTGTCATCAAATATTAGTCATAATAGCAAAGATACAAGTGAGGGATGTCTCTGAGATGTACCTGGGAGGTTCTATGCAGCTGTACCTGCAATTGAGCTCTCTGCCGCTATGCTTCTGCAGAACCCCAGCTCTCCCTGACTCTAAAACTCGACTTCTGAAACAACAAAATTAGACCCTTGCTCATGCACCTCTGGACCTTCTTAAGCTTGATGATTCTCATTTTCATGCTACTGAATTGGGCATCAGGCTGCTGATTAAAGTTCAGCTTTCATGTTTCCCTCTGTAATTAGTAGAGGGCTTGGGAGCCTTCATTGTAACAGTAGTAAAACTGCAAAAAGACAAATGCATTTTATATCAATCTCAGCTTAAATTCTCCTAATATCCCATTGTGTAAAACAAGTGACACGGAGGTAGAGAGAGGTTTTGCAGATGGGAATGGGATCTAGGAATGGAGGGAGAGGAGAGTTTGAAAGGAGAAGAAGTGAAAAGGTTTAAGATATGATAAGTCTAGCACAATGAAGGTGTGCATCATGAATTATGTATGACAAATAGGTACTAATAAAAAAAGTTAAAATAAAGAAGTAGGAGAAATACAGCAAGTGGCTTGGCTAAGTACCAGGTCAGCAGCCAATAAAATCCACTTAGTCTATGTTGAGCCCAAATCAAAGGTGTGGCTGCATAATACCACAACGAAGTGGAAAATTGGGACCGCATACCTGCATAGATAGGCTACATAGTACAAATGGAAAGAGAAAGCAGCCTGCCTGGAATAGATTTTTGTAGTATTTCAGGGCAGTGAATTGGGTGGTGGAGTGAAGCAGCTCAATACTTGCAGGTTCACCTTTGTTGTATAATAGTGTTTTGACCATAGGACAATTACATCCTCTTGTTGTCTATGTTTGATTGAGCCATCAGGACTACCTGAATGTTCAGTGTGACAGGGCAGACTGGAGCCTTCCACGTGTTCTGTGCAAACATAGAGCATCTTTATTACTGCTCAGAATCTGTAATACTTTATTTTTGAGCCATTATTTGGGGGGCTATGCAACATTATTTCTGTTAATCAAACCAATATACTTCACTTATAGGTAATTGTTCTCTGTAGATGGATTACTCTCTTCTTTGCTGAGATTTTTAGCTTGCTTCTCAATGCATTTGGCATTTAAATGTTATAGCCTGTCTCAACCATGACCTTCTAAAATATTTATTTATTTATTGTTACAGGGTCTCACTACACAATTCAGGCTCATAGTGCTCCTCCTGTCTCAGCCTGCCCAGCACTGAGATTGCAGGTGTGCACCACTGTGACCGTGTTTTAGGACAACACATTGTGCCTGGGGTTCCTGGGCCAGAAGACATAGGGTACTGGAGATTGAACCTGGATCCTTATGCTTGCCAGGCAGGCTCTTAGACTGCTGAGATATCTCACTATCCCTATTTTTGCTTTCTTGAGACAAGGTCCCCCAATATACTGCAGCCTGGTCTTGAACTGGCTATTTATTCCAGACTGGCCTCCAACTCACAGCAATTCTCTTGCTTCGACTATACAAGTACTGAGATTGCAGGTATGTGCCACCATGCCTGGTGGTCATGAATTTTTTAATTTAATATATTTTTTTATTTCTTATGACTTTTGTGTTGAACTAGGTAGTTTTTAGTTTTATTGAATGTGATTCAACTGCAATCTTTTGATTCACTCTTGAAACAGATGAGGAATGAAGAAACTAATGAAAGGGGAAAAAAAGGAAAAAAGACAAAAAAAAAAAAAAGGAAGGACCAAAGGCAGTATAATTTTTGCTCTTATGTCCATCAATATTGAGATTGGGTTTCAATTTTTTTCTTGTCTCTTGTTTTCATTTATTACTCCCTTTTTAAAAGAAACATTTACTTAAGAGATAGTATAGCAGTGCTTGATATGACATGACAAGCCATACATATTTAAAAGACCAGAATGGCAGGCATTCCAAGCACGACCCCAGTACTACACATTGCTATCTCCAGTGCAGATAGGAAACACGACAGGAGCAAAGCCATACATTTATATGCACAAGATGGTTAAGTCAATGATCCTGAAAATCTTCAGCAGGTTTTTGAAACTAGCAGTTAATTGGCAGGATTCTCATCCTGATAACTTATATATGCTGATACCTGTGACCTGGGTTTCATTTTGATCCCTGCACAAGTAGCTTGCCTCTCCCTGGGATGGAAAGCCTCATCTCAGCAACGTGGCAGAGGAGAGGTTGATTTGAGCTGCTGTATGCAGAGCCTTCAGTCTAGGGTCAGCAGTCCTAAAGCAGCACCACAGAAGAAGGATGTGGGAGAGTACAGCTGCTCAGCACATGATTTCTAGGAAGCTGACCCCAGAGCCAGACTGTGAGCGAGACCTGCCCCACCCAGACATTTGCCCCCATGACCAGCCCAGACTTTGCATCCCCCCCAGCAGAAAATTCATCTTTGAACAGCAGAAGATTAATAAGCTCCTGTGTGCTGCACCCGTGATACGTTCATCTTTCCAGGTGTCCCTTAAACCTCAGTCTATTTCACAAGATTAACTATCACAGTCCCTAACACTGAATAATAATGAGAACAAGCAACAGTAATGTAATTCCTGAAAGATATGTCCTTCCAAATGATTATATTAAGGGCCAGCCAAATAGCTCAGCAGATTAAACTGCTTGCAAGCAGGCACAGGGGTCAGGAGCTTAATCCCCTTGGCCTTCCACGTTGGCCCTGCACCCTGGGTCTGCTGAGATGGCAACTGACGCTGGGCATGGTGATGTATACCTGTAATCCCAGCTCTTGGGAGGCTGTAAACAGGCGGAGCATTATGAGTCCAATATAGTAGTGAGACCCTGAATACCCTGTAGACCCTTCCCTAAAATTAAAAAAAAAAGATAATATTAAAAACTAACTAAAATAGCTTTCTTGTCAACAGTAATAGCTTCTTCATCAAAACTCACTTTCCGGCCTTCACTTGCCTGTTTCCACCAATCTCAAACCCCTGTGCCATAATCTCTGGCTTGAAAATCCCAGTTGAAATTATTCTATCTGGGCCCTTCTCTAAATATCCTCTCTCACTTGGTCCTTGACCCTAAGAAAGTTGTCTCCATTCCTGTGAAAAATCCAACAAACCTAGCTTTGGCTGATTAAAAGATTTGTTGTTTTCCTTGCTCTGCCTCCATACATTAAATAAGTAACAGAGCCATTGGGAGGCTATAAGATTAATTCCTGAACCATGCACTCTATTTGGGCTGGAAGATTCCACATGCCAGTGTACATCTAGGATAGTAAGACAAGCATCAGATGATCTACTTAACAGTTGTCTTAGTTTCTCTTGTGCTGCTCTGACAGAATTCCTGTCAGACAAGGTGACTTCTAATGAACAGATATTTATTATGTTCAATTAAGGAGGCTAAGATTTGCAGGATGAATGGGCCACCTCTGGTGAGGGCCTTCGTGTCACTTCATCCCATGGGGAAAGGACAAAAGACAAGAGTGTGGGCCTAAGGAAAGAAAGGTCCCAGTTCATCCTATTATCTGCAACCCATTTTCACTATAGCAAAATTAATCCACTCATGACAGTGGAGCTTTCCTGCCCCAATGCCTTAAATTTCTCACCTCTTAACAACATGGCATTAGGTATTAAAATTCCAATGCGTAAACTTTGCGGGGAACCTGTTCAAATGATAGGAACTGGTAGTCAGAACACTTCAATCTTGCATTTTCTTTTTCAATTTTATTTTCCGGAGATCTGGAGTGGGGATTCTGTAGTTAGTCTCTGTTTTAAAATGGGCTTACACTGCTGTTTCCCAAGTTGTTTTGCATGTTTATCACTTCAGTAAGATAGACTGGGAAAGGCTCTTTCTTGCATGTATGCTTTTTATTAATGATGATTTCTGTAGTGCAGTTTCTACCTTGTCATTTACCTCATGTCTGGCTGTCGAGGGAGTCATGGCATCACTGCTCCTACGGTGAATTTATAAAGTAAATTACTTGAAGTAGAAATCTTCCCAAAGGAAATATGGGGTGCCCCAAACTCAAAATAAGGAGGGAATTAAAGTTCACTTAAAGAGACAGGATGTGGTGGCTCACGCTTGTCATCCCAGCACTTGGGAGGCTGTAGACAGGAGGGTCACTACGAGTGATCAAATACAAAAAAAAAAAAAAAGTTCAGTTACAAAACAGGTAATAATCATTTTCTATTAAATGGAAAAAAGAGAAAAAAGAGCCGAAAGAAAGGAGAGGAGGAAGGAAGGAAGGAAGGAAGGAAGGAAGGAAGGAAGGAAGGAAGGAAGGAAGATAAAGGAGGGGCATTCTATACTGAATATACTGAATATAATGTTTGGAAATTGTCAGTTGTTTTTAATTTTTTTTTGATAATTAAGAGAGGGAGAGGTAAAGACAGAGAGAGAGAGAGAGAGAGAGAGAGAGAGAGAGAGAGAGAGAGAGAGAGAGAGAGAGAGGTAAATTTCCAACTTATGAAAATATACATACTAATATGAAAATACTCTTTCACAAAGTACAGATGACTTATTTAATATACAAACTTTCATGAAGATATCTTTATTCTTGGCACAGAAAACAGTTTGAAATATTCTCATTCTCTCAAAATTTCTGGCTTTTTTCAAATAGAGAAGGAAAAAATTTCTAATTTAAGAAGGTAGAATGAATGGCGTTATATTCAAGATGTGGATTTCCTAGTCACTCCAATCAAGGGTAAGTAACAGTAACTATTAGGCCAACGTGCTGTTAATTTAGCTTCTTTCTGCGATATCAGATCGATAAACCCTAACTAAACAGATTCAAAGAAGCCCAAAGTGACATTGGTGTGTCAATTAGGATTTGCTAAAGGAACAGATCTAGCATAATATAACATAATATGTGACATTAAGATATTTATAAAGTATGTTGACAGCGATCAGTTCAGAATCAGGGGCGAAACAGTCATCTCTGCACTAGGGGTCTGGGAGATCCAACTGAAAGCTGAAGGCCTGGGACTCCCAGCAGAATCTGGTGTGAGTTCTTGCCTGAAATTCCAAGAGCTTGTAGTGGAAAGCTGAAGAGTCTTCCCTGGAAGGCTGAAGGAATAGGTGACAAATGCCTAGAGGTGATAGCACATGCAGACTGGGGGGCCTCCGATGGAGCAAAAGGTGCAGACCTCCTCCTTCTTTGCCTTTTTATTTCATCCAGACTGCAAGCCTATCAGTTGGTGCCACCCACAACCAGGGTGGGCTTTCTCTCTCCAGGTTTCATCCTCAAGTCAGTCCTCTAGACACTACTGGGGCTGTGCTCCACTCACCTGCTAGCTGCTTTTTAACCCGCCCAAGTTGACACCACAAATAACTCACATCTGTGATGAACAGATGAGATGATACATGCAAGACGTGTTATTGTGCTCAACATACTCTATAAGCTGAAAGAGAAAATAAATGGTGCTCTGTAAGTTATGACATAGACTGGAGGATTTTGCCAATCATCAATTCAATGAGAATTAGACAATGATATACATTTCGATCAAGTGGAAAAGGGGAGCTGGAAAATCAGGGAAAAACTTCAAAGAATGGTTCAATTTATGGCTCATTCAAGTATATGTTGATAGATGAATTTGTTATTTCACTTTACATTGTGTCCATCACTAGAGCATAAAAGCATTTAATTTGTGATTGTATTTATGTGTTTGGGTTACTGTAATAGTCATTTTCTTCCATTAGTACATGGTGTCCAATACCTCACAGATAATTAATTGAATATTTGAACTTCAATTAATGAATATTAACAAAGGGTCATGGATACTGGAAGAAGGAGAAAAAGGAGGAGCTGGACTACCACAAGATTCAGGGCCAGTTCAGGGAGAAGAGGAAGTGGGGTAGAAGGGGTCTCCAGCGGAACTTCCCCAGGACTAGTAAGTAGATCATTCTTCTTTTATACTGTTGCATCTTTCTCCGTGCAGTCACCCTCAGGCCCATGTTCAGTGCAGTTCTGGATGAAAGGCTGCTCAATCAGTATGACTTAATTGCTGCTTTCTATTTTCATAACATGGTGTGTTTTCTGTGTTCAATTTCTCAATGAATTGAAGACGAAGCATTATTAGTTCTTTTATGGGAATCCCAAGGTGGACCTTACAGCTGCTGATATGTTTAGCAACAACAACAACAAAAAAAAAATGTATACTTCTGAAAGCAGCACTCACTGAAAGTGGAATAAAGCAGGAGGCTTGTTTCTTCTGCTCCCCTCACAATCTACCAGTCATGTCTTAAATAAAGGTTGTACGTGTTCATATATGTGAACGTGTGTCTGTGCACATGGCATGTGTATTCATTATGATAGCAAGTAGGAGCTGTGGGCTTAGAATGCAGCTATTCCAGTGAATCCATATTAAGATTATTATCTGTATTAGGCTCAATCAGTAAGATTTAATTTCTTCATAGTCCTAATTGCTAGAAGTCTCAGTCAAGGGGACAAAATTCATGCTTCCTCTCTCAGTTCAAAAGGAAAATGTTCCCTGGTTATTCTTTTGTTCTTGTTGTGTATTTAGTACAGGGTTTACAGGATCTCACTACACAGACCAGACTCCTAGTGATCCTCCTGTTTTCAGCCTCCCAATCACTAGGATTACAGGGGCGCACCACGATGCACAGTCTCATTTAGCATCTCAGTACATCGTGAAGACAGGGCCAGCAAAGCACACCAGGGAGCGAACCCCGGAACCTTTGCCTGCCTAAGCAGGCACTTTAGTCTACTGAGCTATCTGGCTCGCCCTGTCCCTCATTTATTCTAATGTCAATATGTGCTGCTCATGCTTGGTATTGTGTCGCTTGCAGATGCATCACTCCAATGATACGTCCATCTTCTCCCAGTGGGTTTTCATATTTCTTCTCCCAAAATGCTAAAGTCTTTATCCTGAAATGTCTCCTTTTCATGACAACACCAGTGTGTTAGACTTGAGCCTCGTAATGACTTCATTTTAACTTCATTATTTCTGCAATTAACATTTTTCCAAATTAAGGCACATGCTGAGAAGTTGCAATTTACATTTTCATCATGACTTTTTGGGGGACAAAACTCTACCAATGGTACTTGCTTGTCGTACTTTAGAAAGAAGTCATGGTTAGAGATAAATTTCTTATTTTACCAGTTTCACTGTCCACTTATTTCTTTATTACCAGGTATTTTATATTCCCTAAGTTTTTATTTATTTTTCAGATGGCTGGTAATACATTGAGAAGGAGAATGTGTGGGTGGGATGGCAATCAAATTCCTTTCTTGTTTACATTTTATAATTTTTCTGGAATAAAGACAGATTTTTTGAGTAATAAATTGAGATGTCAGCATGATTTCTGCCAAAATCATAGCACCAAAATTTTTTCCTCCATCATAGTAAAGAGCCCTACAAAAGAAGTAGTGGCTTTCTCTTTCATTTGATGAAAGGATTGATGACCCTTGGGGTTAAGTGACTACACCAAGGTTGCACACTGAGAGTTGGAGCCAGAGAAAAATCCAAATGATCAATGCAGAACAAGAAAACTCCACATTGCTTAAGCCTCTCTACTCAGTCGAATGCTAGGATTCACACTCATTTTTAGAATCCTTTTTGAACTTGACACTCAAAAGTGCTGAGTTTAGAAGTCAAGCCCTTAGCCAACCTCACTTTTATTGATCAAAGACTCTTCCCTTCCAGTGTCCTTCGCAAATAGCATAGGCTTCTCACACAGAATGAAACAGGCCACCAAAATCAAGAAGTGAAAGCATCGAGACATAGTTGGATATTACTACGTTAATGTGAGAAAATATTTCTTGGCAGGCTCTTGGTTTGGCCTTGCATGTAAAACTGGTAACACTGACAGAATTTGTGTGAACTAAATTATGCCTGTGTGAAATATGAAAAGATAGGAGAATCAGACTGGATATCTCTGCATTTTAATTTTGGGTCTGCGTTATGCTACTATATGAACTTGGGTAAAAATTTCAAGGTCAGCTTCTTTATATATAAGCTTTTGAGGGAAACATCCTTGACTCACAGTAAAGCATAATTTAGGATCTAGTAAGCAGTCAATGGAATGTGTGTGTGCTCACTTATGCTCTTGGAAATGCTCTCACGAAAAATTCTTTCATCTTTTTTTTTTTTTTAAAATTTTATTATTTTTTTACATTTATTTAGAGTGTGTGTGTGGCCAGCTCAGCCCACCAGGGGCCGGGCTGGCCGGCATGTGGTGCTGGGGGATCGAACCGCAGTCCCTGTGTTTTGCCAAGCTTGTTCTAAGTAGGTGCTTTAGACCAGTGAGCCATCTCTCCAGCCCCAATTCTTTCGTCTTGATCCTGCTCTGTGTTAAGTTCTTGCACTTCTTGGTAATAGCTCTTTGATCTTTGGCATGTTTCCTTAATCTTTTGGAATCTTCCTGCCTGAAAAAAAATGAAGAGTAATAACACTTTCAGGAATGTTTTGAAGTTTATCTGCAATAATCATTATAAAGTGTTTTGTGTGGAGTCACCACAATTTTCAAGTATTTCGTTTGTGATATTTACTGATGTCCTTATTATTTATGTCTATTAATGTCCTTATATTTAGAACTTATCTATTTTTTCAGTTTTAATTTTTTTAAAGATTTATTTATTTATTTGGTACAGGGTCTCACTATGCGACTCGGACTCATTGTTTTATTCTTAAATTTTTATTTATTTTAGTAAGAAAAATATAAAATAGCAATGAAACAGTTTTAAAACAGGTTAGTAGGATATTTACAGTAATTAATACATTGCATATTGTTGTCTTCATAGTAGTTATTCAGAGGACAAGATGTAGACATGATATCTTGTCTAAACAACATTAGTACAAACTTTTACTCTCAGTGAACTAAGAGAAAGTAGCTGTATATCTATCCTAACTCATGGGTAAACATATATATATATATATATATATATATATATATATATACTTTTTTCCTCCCTTTTTTTCACAACAAAACTGTCCTTTGTTTACACTTTTGTTGAAATCAGTAATGCATGACACTAGGTTGCCTAGCAACTGATAGCTAATCTTAACCAGACAGTATGTGCATCTCAGGAGTAAGGTAGTTTGTTTGCTTAGGCACTGGGCCAAGTCCCACCTTCATATATTTAATTGATTTCGTAGCTTCGTGGCTCCCAACATATCTCTCTTTTTCATTTTGTTTTTTCAGAGATGGGTGTTCCACTGCAGTTACAGAAGCTATATTTGGAGAAGTCTTTAAAGGACATTTTCATACTTGAAACCAGCCAAAGATTGTAGGAACTTAAATTCAGCAAAACAACCCAATATAGTCCATAATAGTAGTGAGTTATCAGCAGAACTGGCAAATGTCCAAGTTGGTAACTTGAGCCTTTTACAGCTTAGCATATTAATATAGCTTTTCTTTTTATATCTTGTGGTTACATTTTTCTGCAGGATGGTTAAGACCAAGTTAAATCAAGACCTATATAACTAAAAATATAACTTTTGTATCTGACAAGGTCAGTCAAATCCCCTCAGGACTTGCACTGTAACCCTGTACAGCAGTTTGTAGATCTTTTGTCAGTGTCAGCCATGTGGATGAGTCACGGCCATTGCTTGACCAATTTGCTCACTGTGAGAGCATGAGAGATTTTCTTTTCTCTAGTGACTCTCTTTAGGCACACTCTATATCTTCGATCACTTTCCTCTGTGGCGCCATACTCTCCTTGATCAGGAAATTTAGGGCACCACTGAGTTATAGGATGTCACAGCACAAGTTTTCTTATGTCCTGGTGACTCAGGCTCATAATGATCCTCCTGTGTCAAAGCCTCCCCAGTGCTGTGATTATAGGCATGTACCACCTTACCTAGTATCAGTGGCAGGCATGATGCAGGACTGGCATAGCATGCGGTACCAGGGAGCGAACCCAGGTCCTTGTACTTGCCAGACAGGCACCAAGCTATCTCCCTGGTCCCTCATTTTTAACTTTTAAAACAATTTATTTCAAAGCTGAAGTAACTTCAATCAGGTTCTTTTATATTCTTTTAACGAAAGACCATAAGTTGTGCTTAAACAAGTTTCATACCTAAAACTCTAGGTGATTTCTGGCTAAGTAGATTACTCTGTCCTCTGTGGTAGCTTATTTTATCAGGTGTTAAGCATAAACGGATAGCGAATTATTTGCCTATCTAATTATTATGCAATGAAGTGGGTGTATACTTCATATTTTTGACCAGATATATTTCCTTTTGTATTCCTGTGCCTAGAACCTTTAGGGTTAGCTTTGTCTTACCAGAATAAGACACTTGACATAACAGTTTGAAGGAGAAAAGTTTATTTGGTTCACAATTTCAGGGGTTCCAGCCATAGTGAGCTGGCTTCAGGACAGAGATAAGGGTGAGGGGTACAGGGCAGGAAAACTAAACTGTGGCTACTAATAAGAAAAATAGCTACCAAGAAGCAAGAGAAGGGAAGACCAGAGAGAGTGGAAGGTGTGATAACAACAGATCATTCCCAAAGCCCCTGTGCCCTTCTGCAATCAGCTAGTTTTGACTTCTTAATAATCCAATAATCTCATCAAGGGATTAATCCATTTTGGACACTGCTGGACTCAAGTCCTCAACCTGTGAGTCTGAGGGACACACTTCATATTAAATCGTGACAGTAGGAGGGTGCTTTCTTTCTTCATTATCTTCTGTCTCATGAGAAGACAGCCAATTTCAGAGCAGAAGGACCATTAGCAGCTACCAGGTCTCTCAGGAATGTATCTTCAGCATCCCAACCCTCAGAACTGTGAGAAGCTAATTTTTCTTAATTCACAGGTAGTTTTTATTTGTTCAGTGGCTAGACAGATATTGGACTATTTATTTATTTATTTGGTGCAGAGTCTCACTATGCAACTCAGACTCATAGTGATCCTCTTGTCTCAGCCTTCCCAGTGCTGGGACTACAGACATGTACCACCATGCCCAGTTTTGGTGACTGGCATGGAATGTGGTACCTGCAGTTTAACCTGGATCCTTGCGCTTGCCACACAGGAGCTTAGACTGCTGAGCTATCTCCCCAGTTCCTGGACTATTGTTTTTTATCTTTAAAATAATAGTAGCACTCATTATTTTATAAGATAAATGATGACATTCTTACAAGATGTTACAATAGCCAAACCAAATTGTTTATTAATGACTAACTACCTAAAAGATTTTTGAGTAGAATTATAGGGCAATTACAACAAAAAACAAAAGTTTACAAAGGGAGAGAGGGGAAGGAAGGATACGTACCGTTATGCCCCAGACACAGTATTAAGCTTGTTCTTTTCTTCTGTATGTGTACTTGGTCTGCATACTGAGCAAGCACTGTTATCACCACCACTCTGCACCTGGAAATAGTGAGGCACAGGGTGAGAGATCACTGTAAATCACATTGTTGCTTGATACTGGCTGCAATTCTGTCTTCCTCTTTTCGGATGAAAGACAGCACAGAAACTCATGGTTCCACTTCTTGAATCTCCAGAAGCAAATAAAAGGTACAATACAACATCGATTTTCCTTTCACATATTGCTTGGCAAAATAAGGCATTTCCCAAGAATGTAGACAAATATATATTGTTGCATGGACAATTTGATAATCTGTTAGACTCAAGATATTTAAATAATTTTAACCAATGGTCTTAACTTTGAAAATATCCATTTTAAAAATAATATTTATAGACATATATTAATTTAATTATTTTAATATAACAAATTTATGTTTTCTGATTCAACTATTACCATCATTACCTCTAGACCATGTTAACTACTTACTGCCCTGATTATGATCTCCCTTGCCCCTCACTATAATTCTTACAAATGAACCAACTGAACTTACCAGTGGACCAATTACAGTGTAATTTTCTCCATTTTAATTAAAGAAAGGAAATCTTTCAGATTATTTGGGGATTTTGCAAATTTAATTGTTCCTTCAGGTCCTTTTATGTACCTGAAGCAGTAATGTAGTTTTCATTTAACTGCATGTACAGTGAACTCTTGGACATTGATACTTTTAAATTGGGGTTGCCAAATTTAAGGAATAAAATTACTGAATGTCAGTTAAATTTGAGCTTCAAAGTAACGGTGAATAATTTTTGTTAAAGTGTGTACCATGCAAAGATTAGAACGAATATATTGTAAAATTTCTGGCTTTTTATTTGAAATTTTAATTTAATTGAGTATTTTATCAGTCAACATTCTCCAATATAATCATAATTGACAGTCCTTTTTGTAATCACTGTTCCATCCCAAAATATTATCAAAACCAAACTCTAATATTACACCTTTTGAAATTCCTTTATAACATATATAATTTTTTCAAAATTTTATTGATAAACAGATAGCAATGAGATAGTTTCAAATGAAATAGGTAGTACAGTTTCAATAACTAACACACTGCATATATCCTTCTTAGTGGTTAATTGCTGCAAAAGATGCGGACTTGAGATCCTATTTACAAACACCATTAGAACAAACCATTCTATTTATTAAGAGAATGTAACTATATATCTATCCTAACCACTTTGAATACACAGATACAAAATGGACATTCATCTGTATACCCCTTTTTTTCTAAGTTCTGTTATTTGAATATTATAGGTGTGTAAACTCAGCAAAATATTCTAAA
>NW_004524737.1:5703652-5728053 GCF_000260255.1 Octodon degus | reverse complement strand
TTTTTTTGAACCAGGGATTGAACTCAGGCCCTTGTGCTTGCCAGGGAAGCGCTTATTCCACTGAGCCATTTCCCCATCCCCACAAGATTATTTATTATGGAAAAAATTTTGGAGGACTAGGATATTGACAGCCTAGATCTTGGGAAAAAAGCTCACAGTGACTTCCTGAATCTAAAAATGTGGAGTTGGGAAATAGATCTCCGTTCTTGCATCTGCAGTCACCTAAGCTGGTGACACACACACTTTGAGCTCTTCTCATCTTTTTTTCTGCTCATTATCAGAGAGTCAATATTTGGATGCCTCCTGTTTGATAAAGGGGAAGTCACCTTGCTCCTCTCTATCTGTACTTCTTAGCTTCTGGACTGGAATTGTCATCTGTCTGTCTGTCTCTCTCTCTCTCTCTCTCTCTCTCTCTCTCTCTCTCTCTTTCTCTCTCTCTCTCCATTCTAATACAGAAAATGAATGATATTTTGAGAGAAAAAATGAACCAAGTATTTAATCATTTAAAGATATTGATACCTTTCCTTAGGTTGATTAATTAATTTTCTCATTGACTGGAGGTGACATTTTGGAGAACAAAAGAAACAATGGAAATGTTGGGAACTGAAACAGTACCTCTAAAGTGAAATACCATCTTAGACATTAGAAGCCTTTCCACTTGAGAGGATGCTTCAGTGTAGTTGCCTTATTCTTTGTCTTCAGGAGTTTAACTTTCCTTTAATCTCCTTTCGAAAAGCTTTGTCAAGGCTGACTTCAAAGATGGAGTACCTCATCTCAGTTTGAGCTTTTCTGGTTACCAGGCCTTTGCTGTTTTTATATAGCCATGGAATCACTGTTTCCCAAATAAGGGGCACACAGCTTGAAATGCACAGGTGAGGGAGAACATTTGATAATATTACAATGTCTGAGTAAGATTTTGTGGCAGATTGAAAGACACAATACTCAAATTTCTAAAAATGTAGCTTGTTAAAGAAATTTAATGAAGAATACAGGATTCAGAGACATAAATGAAATCAGAAATATTAAATGCCTTTTCAAATTTTAAATAACCTGTTATTAACAGAATCAAGATATCTAGGTCCCAGTAGAGCTAAAGAAAATATTTTAATTTGGGGCCAATTATAGATACATTTTTAAGGGAAAAACAAAACAAAACAAAACCCAAACCTATGTCTTCTTTCAAATGGATTCTTCATTCTAAGGATGCTACAGTGTCATTGCTAGGCTTGACCTCATGCCCTGTATTCTGGTGATCCTGTCAAAGAACTAATTAGAAGTAGATAACTGGAACTCCCCCTTTCCCAATTTTGTTTTTAGAGAAAGATGTCAGTTACTAGCAAAACAGCATAACTCTTTAATATTTTCCAGTTGTCATCTTCTTATGAGACTTAGGAGCATTCATTCTTAAATCTTGGTGAATTTTGCAGGTATTAAATTATCAAAGAGACTTACTTATAGTCTAGATGGAGAGAATCTGATGTGTATCTTTCCTCAGGGTTGATAGCAGATTTCTTAGACTGTTTAAGTGTAAGGTTGGGGAGATAGCTCAGTGGCATAAGCACCTGCCTGGCAAATGCAAGGTCTTGAGTTTGATCCCCAGTACAAAAAAATAGTTGAAGGCTATAAAGCTTTTCTTTTCTTTTTATTTTTTTTTCAGTACTGGGGATTGAACTCAGGATCCTCCACTTGCCAGGCAAGCACTTATTCTACTGAGCTATCTCCCCAGGCCCTAAAGTTTTTATTTTTGAAAATATTTTTAAATAGAAAAGAAAAAAAAAAAAACATTACTTATGTAGGCCAGCTAGGTTGTGAGTCACACAGATTTATTTTTCACAATCGTAGAGCTTGAGAAGTTTATGGTCAAGTGCTAATAGATATGTATTCAGTGAGAGTTTTCTGCTTCATAATTGGCCATCTTCTTACTATTAACTCAAATGACAGAAGGGGCAAGGACTCCCTGTACTCTCTTTTATAAAAATTATAATACTACTTGTTAGTGTTCTGCTGTCATGACTAATTGCCTCTGAAAACTCCCACTTCTAATACCATCATGTTGGATATAAGAAATCGAAGGTATGAATTTAGGGAATTCAAATATTCAGCCTGAAGAATTACTTAATAACTTGAATTTTTTTTTCTATGAAAGCAAACCTGGGGTTGGGATTAGTGATGATTTCTTCGGAAATGCAAAGAAAGAAGGGAGGGTGAGGGTGAGAGGTAGAGAAATGAGCAAAGCAGGATACTAAGCAATGCACAGACAAGGGTGATCACACCGGCTACCAATTAATAGCAAGCCACAAACGACGTGGTCAGGTCCATCATTGGGTGTACCTGCTAGACAGATGGGGTCTCACTAGACTGGTCACCTGAAGAAAGCAGGCATAAATAATCCAAGAGAGAGAAGAACAGATGGAAATTACCTGCCCTGGTTCTCCTGTCTTCTGCTTCTCATGAGTAAACGTTTCCTGCAAAAGGAGTTAGTGTTCCGTAATGCCACCTGACTCTTGCAGCAGCTGCTCCAGAGATGCCAGCCCCAAGCACTGTGGGGTCGCTTTTCAGATCTACAAGTGAGAGAAGTGGTTAACTCTGAGTTGATGGCTCAGCCTCTGAGATGTACCCCGGACTGAATGGAGCATAGGAGAGCGCTAGGGCAAAGCCAGGGTTGCTGGGTAAGGAAGTGATTGAGCATATTTAGGAAATGGGAATCGGGGAGGTGCATGTGGGTTGTGCTTGAGACACGCACTACTTGAGGGCTCGTTTCTGCCCTGCGATATTTGTGGAATGTCAGCAAAAGACACCTACTCTCCCTCGGTGCCAAAATCTGAGGGAGAACCTAGGATCTAAAATCCTGTGATTGATTACATTAGTAGGGAAATACTTTGAGTTTATGAATTATTCCCTTCAAAACCAAGTCTCTTAGACAAGTCTGAAGACAATGCCCATTCGAATGTCTGTAGGATTAAATATTTGTTTAATGCTGAATATCTTCCTAGTGATTGTTAGAAAGGCAGCTCTACCATCTTCAACATATACATAAAATGACAAAAATGTATAGCACTTGCTAATTGTTCACAGTATGAATTCATGTAATTTATTGTGGAAAAATCATTTAACAGAACATATAGCGCGTCAGAATACTCTGACATAACTAATTATTTCAAGTTATTAAAATATTGAATAACAATTCTGTCCTGCATTTTAAAATGGATTTTAATGTGTAAACAAAGGTTTCATATTTCATCAGCACATATATTAATTTTTTTAAATTTATTTTGATACAGGGACTCGCTAAGGAGTTCAGACCCTTAGTGATCCTCCTGTCTCAGCCTTACCAGCACTGAGATTACAGATGTGCGTCACCACACCTGGTTTGGGGGATGGCATGGCATGTGGGGACAAGAATCAAACCCGGGTCCTTGCGCTTGCCTAGCAGGCACTTAGACCACCGAGCTATCTCCCCAACCCTTCTTGTAATAGATTGTAAATGTATGTAAGGGGCTCCCACCCATGAGATGAGTGGTCTTTATCAAGGGGTTTTCTGTTATGCAGGAGACACACTTTTCCTAAGAAATTAAAACGAGAAAAATAACTTACAGGAAGGGTATTTTATGTCAAATTATCTTTTCTTGTCATGGCTAGAGTTTTAAGGTGGAAGATAACCAAAAAGAACATCCGCCTTAAGCATAGTCTTTCACCTGAACTCTGATTCCCTTGGAGTAGGAGAATATGCTCAGCCTGTACAATTCTGCTGGTTTCAGTTTAAACTTTCTTACTGCATGTTGCTTGGTTTTTTAATTGAACTTCATTCATTGTTATATACCTGCTAGATTTTAGATGTTGTTTCATACTACTTACACACCAGTTAAAAGCAAAGCAATTCATCATTAAATCATAGATAATTTAAAGCCTTAGAAGTTGGATTTTTGGCCTCAGATACCTGGTGCAAAGGTGGTATATGTGAAGGGAAGGTTCCTGCTATCCTTGTAGAGGATATAGAAGGCTGTACAGAGCACAAATTCTGGTATTATAATCCCAACTTTGAGGAATTTATTCCATTGATTCATTCATTCATTAAAAATAGTTTGATTGCATTGCAAGTTTGTCTTAGGCATTATTGTGGGACTAGAAATGAACAGTGAAGAAAATTAAAAAGCATCCTTCTTATACCTTCCACTATAATGAGGAAGTTAACAATAAATAAGATAAATTTTCAAATGTATATTAGGTAGAAAGTTTGCAATTTTAGTGTGTCACCGGAAGGTCTTAGTAAGAAGATATTTTATGAAGAGTGAGTGAATGAATATACAGTGCTGCTGAAGCTGTTGTAACACTTCTCCAAACTTTGCAGTCACATAGCTCATGAGAATTCTTTTTTTTTATTTTATTTTTTAAAAAATTTAATTTAATTTTTTTAGGAGAGCAACAATGGTTAGTACATTGTGTATTGTTACTGTCAAAGTAGTTTCTCATATTACAAGATATAGGCAAGAAATAATAAATAAACAACATAGGTACAAACTTCTGTTTTTTTTTAAGTCAACAGAAAATGGAAATATACTTTTTAAAGTTTCTAATACTAGGAGAAGATATCATACAATGTCTTTTAAATAAATTGTAAGTCAAAGATACAGTTTAAATCTTAGAACAAAAATTAAGATTAAGCAATATTCAGAATTAAATGTTTCAAAACAATTGAGCTAAGAAAAAGTTTTCATGATTGCAAAGAAGTACTAAGAGTAAAACATAAGATAAATACTGGAATGGCAAGTAAATGACCAGCACTTCTAACAGTTTGAGGAGAGGATATCGCACAAAGTTCTAGTGTGTTGTGGACATGCATAATGACCGTGACAGTTACTGGTGGCTGGGCGTCACTTGTGGAACTGAGCTATAGCTATTTCTTTGAAATTCACCCTGTAGACTTATGAGAATTCTTGGCAGAGGCCAATGCCAGCAGAGAAAAGAGGCCTTGAGAGTGTGGGGACTGTTAAACCTCATTTGTTCCCTGCAAATGCACACCTGAATCTGGTACTCATTACCTCAGTGACTTTGGCCAAGTAGTATCACCTCTCTAAGAAGTTAAAGAGGTGATAACATCTTAGTGTATTTTACTGGAGTATTATAAAGTGCACACTAGATAATGCACAAAAAGCAGATATCACTTTGCTAAGTATAATAAATGCTACATTATATTATGTATTTGTTGCTTTTGGTTTCCTGCTTGCTTATTTATCAGCCTGTGTGTATATTTATTCATTTAATCACCAAGGCTATTTAGGTGCTTACCACTAATTTTTAAAAGCAAAAAGCTAGTTGTTTATCTATTTCTTATTTGTTTAATTGCCGAGGTAATTTATAGTTTACTGTACTACTTTTTTTTAAAAGCAGAATGCTAGCTCAATCAAAATACCCTCATTTAACTGAGTTGTTTATCAAACTCAAGGCTGAGAAGATGGTAATTATGATATATATTCGTGCTATATCATTCATAGATATTTTCCAGGTATGTGTTTATTTAAAGTCCTGCCTCTCTATGAGCATAGAAGATAACTATCATTAAATTCAGCTTTTACATGGAGACGGAGGAGCTCAGAAAGATTAAGCAAATTACCCACTTAGCTCATGGGGACAGAGCTGGGATTCAGTTACAGATATGTGTACTTAAATGATGATACCATTTCCATGAACTCTGAATAAATAAAAATCTTCCGCAGAAATGAATTATTCATAAAATGAAGGTAGCATTCTTATTACTCAGTCTTGACCTTAAAGAACTTAATTACCAAAACAAGGAATGATATTTACACATTTACTCCTGGACCATTAAGGACACAAGAGTAGAGCAAATTGGCAAAGATAAGAGAAGAGCTGAATTTGATTTTCAGGCTGAATTATTGTCAGTAGGTTTAGTAAGTGCAAACAGGCTAAGAGCATTTGCTGAAGAACGCTTAGGAATGAAAGCCATATAATGCCGACTAAGGCTTTTTACAAAATTGTTACTCTCTCATGAGTTTTCATTTCAGCCTAGCTGCCATTTAGGGACCCGTCTTTGGACCCTGGAGACAGGATCTTCTCCAAAGGATCAACTGGCCCATTGTAAAAGGACTGCTCCCCCTGGAGCAATAGTCTAGTTCTGTTTCCCCTGCGGATCCATCTGTTCTGTGGTCCTTAGCTCCAACCTTGTCCTGTGAGGGCTCTGGATCTGGAGGTGAACTTGCTGAATACATCTGACATTGATTTTACTAATGTGATCATTAGGCTTAGTATAGATAGTGGCTTTTTAGAATTGCGGGCGGCCAAAGGGCTCAGCGGATTAAAGCGCCTGTAAGCAGGTCCAGGGGCTGATGTTGGATCCCCCAGGGCATGCTGTGCCAGCCCTGTCCCAGGGGAGCGCTGAGACTGAAATTGAGACAGGGCATGGTGGGGCGCACCTGTAATCCCAGCTCTTGGGAGGCTGTAAAACAGGAGGATCACTACGAGTCCAATCTAGTAGTGAGACCCTGAATACCCTATAGACCTTTCTCCTTCTCTAAAATACAAAAAGAAAAAGAAAGAAAGAGAAAGAAAGAAAGAAAGAAAGAAAGAAAGAAAGAAAGAAAGAAAGAAAAGAAAGAAAAGAAAGAAAATAAAGAAGTTGAGCTGGAGACCACAAGAACAGGTGCCCTGAGATCAACACCTGCTGGACAAAGCATCAGTTATTTTACATTTCCTGGGACCACAGAAGAAGAGGCTGATAGAAGATGGGAGGACTAGTAACTAGTAACGTTTAGAATTTCCTTATTTTAAACTACCCAAGAGGTTTCTTAAAAAAATTATGAGCTTTAAAAAATAATTGTTTCCATCATTGTCTCTTTCCATAAAGCCTCAAACCAAACATAGAACCAAATGTGAGTGAACTGAAACAAATTCCAGGGTTTGGAAAATAATTATTGAAAGAACTACGAAGGCTGTCAGCAAATGGCCATGTAATGTGAACAGTGGAAAGAATAATTAATAAATACATGGCATTGTATACTTTGTGAGTGCATGTTAATATTGCATGATGCTAGGGCTTATTTTGGGAAATTGACACATATATTTCGCATATTTTAATCAATTTCAATATCCTTTCCTGCATCTTCCTTTCCTCCCTTGTTTCATTTGTGTCCTTCCTTATATCCAGAAGTGTACAAGCTTTTATTAAGTGTAAAAATTAGAATTATTACAGTTACTATCATTAAAAAGTGAAAATTGTGATTTTCTTGTTCAAAATAGGAACAATGCAGTGAAATCTGAAAGATTAGCTAGCTCCAGAATTTTGATTCTCAAGATTTGAGATTCTCAAGATTTATTAACTTATGGAAAGAGAAAAAAAATTCTGGTAATAACAGTCATTGTCATCGGTAAGAAATTTGATTACAGATACAGGTTTCTAGAGATGAGGAAATCTTGCATCTTTTTTCAAAAAATTCGAACCAAAAAGGGACATCACTGCTTCCTTAGCAAGTGCACTTTGGCAGGCCAAAGAATACATTCTGGTCCCAACATCAGTAATATTAATTACTAAACTATGCAGTTCAAATTATTTGGGGTGTTATTCAGAGGACAAGATGTAGACATAGTATCTTGTCTACACACTATTAGTACAAACCTTTATCTTCATTGAACTAAGAGAAAGTAGCTGTATATCTATCCTATCTGTTTTTTTTTCTTTTGTTGGAACTGGGGATTGAACTCAAACCCTTGCACTTGCCAGGGAAGTGCATACTCTACTGAGCCATCTCCCTGGCCCCTATCCTAACTATCTTGTATATATATATATTTTTTTCACTACAAATGTTCCTTTATTTTTATCCCTCCTTTTTGTTTTGTTTTGTCAGAGACTACTACAAAGACAACAATATGCAAGGTAATTATTGTAACTGTCCTACTAACATGTTTCTGAAACTATTTTATTGCTCTTTTATCTTTTTTCTCATGAAAATGAATAAAAATTTAAATAAAAATGATTTGGGATGAATTCCAGGTTACATAGCTAAATAATATTGAATAGTAACAGACAAGATAATTTTGTGTTTCTGCATTGGAGAGTGATTTATGTATTTATATAAATAGAAAATGATCATTTAATAAGGTGGGGATTAGAGAAGTTTACTTAGCAAGCCAACTTGACTTCCTAAGGAAATGTAAGCTACATCTTGAAAACTTTGCTTTTATTAATTATAAAACAGGAGGAAAAGTGCCCTTCCCACACCACTGTTGTAACAGTTAAGAAATATATTTATTATACAGCAAAGACATGTCCAGTCACCAACCATCACCCCACTATTCCTCTATCCCTCTGCCCATTGGGATATTTTAGTCCAATTATGACAGATAGACCAATGGGAATGTCATTTACTTTTCAATGTATGGATCCACGATACCCAAATATACTATGACATGACACCCTCATAATTCCACTAGAACAGCTTCTATTTTTTCTTTTCAAATAAATCATTGTTATTGTTTTGATTCATTTCCATGTTGTAGTACATAACCTGTTGTTTCACAGCTGTCAGTCCATCACTCCTGGCTCCAGCTCTTTTGGCCTGATGGGCCTTGTAGGTTAATTACAGTGACACGCAGATGATTAATGACAGACACAAGAGTATTTGCATGAGTGAAAAGCAACGATTGCCACTTACTATTAAAAGAAGAACTGACATGGACTTAAGCTGTGGTGGTTGAGAGATTGGGATACTGGCTAGATTAATTGACACAATGAACAATTGATAAAGTGATCAATTAACCAAATTAGAGATGTTCTCCAATGTTTAATTTCTCTAGGGCTTTGGTAAAGCCAAGACATTTTCAGATGACCATAGTTGACTCTGAAATGCTCAATTTTGTTTGGGAGTGACTGAGCTGACTCTTACAATACATACCTCTTACAATGCTTCCTCTACTAGGCACTTGCATCTACACTATTCTTTGTGTCATAGCTCTTTTGAGCTTATCTGGTAAATTGATCATATGTTATTTGCCAACATCCTTTAAACAAACTATATTATAAGATGAAGGTCATGACTTTGAGTTTGTCTTTTACTTCTGGGTTCAATTTTTCAGCTTTACTACTTGCCAGGAAGACAAACTTGGCAACTGAACTTCACAGATTTTCAATTTCCATAGCCGCAAAATAGGAACACTGACAGCCTCAGTACATAAGGTTACGGAGATCAAAAGTATCTTCCAAGGAAACGCACTGAACATGGTGAAGTACATAGTAAAGGATCAAAATACTAAGGTGTATCATTATCCAACAAATGTCAGACACCCTATTGGATCTGATTAATCAGATTATCTTTTGCTGTACTTCTCTGGATCTATCATGTTCATACGGTAGCTATGTTGTTTCTGATTCGCAGTCAAACCCAGTCCTAAATAATCTAGCACTTGTTCTAAGTTTTGTTCATGAGGTGACAGTTAATGTAGACCACAAAGGATGAAAAAACAAAATCAGAACTAGGGGACTAACATGATTGTTTCTGAAAAGAAGCAGGCTTAGACACATTATCAGACTTTATGGTGCCTGAAAGCAGTTAAAACTCTGTGCAGGAAGGAGCTGTGACTAAGTAACAGGGAGGTGGGTACATTTCCTGGGTTGAGCAGATATTTAAAAATTCATAAAGACCCAGCAGAAGGACGATGAGACCATTCATTAATGAGGCTTCATGGACTTACCTTTGTTGAGGAAAAGAACTGCAAGGAAAGTGAGACAGATTTAAGGAAAGAGGATGTTCACTATTCATTAGTTTCTCTTTTCTTTGGTCTTGGTTACTTGTAAATTACCAGAGACCCAAAGTTAAAGTAGGAAAGATTTATTTGGGTCATAGTTTGTAGAGTTTTCATTTCATAGTTGGCTGGATTCAAACCAGAGTGGTATGGTAGAGGGGCATGGCAGATGAGAAACTGTTCATGGCAGGCTGAAGGGAGAAGGCAGGAAGAGAGGCGAAAAGCCACTCTAGCAGATTCTTTCTGTACTTTTATATTTTGTGTAGGATACCTGACCTTAGCGCAGGTAACATTCACACCCAGAACTATGCCAAACCAAGCTCAGCAATCACATGTCTTTAATCCCAGCATCACACACTTTAGGTTCAGCCATTTCTGGAAAAGCCCAACTTATAACCATGTAAGTCTTTGAGAGGACATCTGGACCGAAGTCACAAAAACTTCATTTCCTGTGTGGATAATCTTAATTTATAACAGGTTTCATAATAGGAATATATGAAAAGTAGGCTGTATAAGAGAACCATTCCCATCTTGCATTCCATGCCCTCCCCTTTCCAAAGTGATTTTCTGAACAAGGTTATTCCTGTAGCATGTCTTTTCTGTCAGAAAACATCCTCTGTTTTCCCTGGTCTCATACACAGATAAAAAATGTGTATTTCATGTATTTTGTAGCATCCCAAGCCATATTATGTACAGTACTTCACCCAATTGTTCATGTATTCAATATTAGTCTTTGCTTTAATCTAATAATTTTATATTTTAGAACAATTTTAGATCTGCTGACAAAGTTATGAAGATAATAAATATCCCACAGTCTTTTCTTTAATTGTCACCTTAAATAAGAATAATTTATCTTGTCAAAATTAACTAATACTGATGATTATTAACTAAAATTTATCCTTTACTCATTTCTCTAATTTTGCTTTTGTCACTTTTTGATCTTATCAAAGATACTGCATTGTTTTCATTCAAGCTGCTTTAGGCTCCTCTTTTCTATGATAGTATGTTAAATTTTTCTTGTTTTCAATTTCTTAGGCCTTGACAGTTCCAAAGGGTACTTGTCAGCTGGATTGTAGAATACCTCTTAGGCTTTGTTCCTTGTCTTTTTAATAATTACTCATTTGTCTCAATAAATTTAGTATTTATACAGATTTTTCTTTTCCTGTTTTTATATTTTTGATGGACTCTATCTATCTATCTATCTATCTATCTATCTATCTATCTATATCTTTACAAAAACTGCTAATCAAATAGTTAAAGGGGAAAAATGAAGATGTAGAAGCAAGACAAAGCAGAGGAAAATAGAATGAAGATGTGATCATCAGCACATGCTGTACCATCACTACATATAAATTTAAAATCCACTTCTAAGCTTCCTAGAAGCTAAAATATTAAAATGGAAATATGGTATGTTAAAAATACATGTTTATCCATAAGATTAAGATTTTGTAAATAAATTCTCTGGTAGCATTTAATCCTGTCAAAATTCCTCATTCTGTTTTTATCAGAATTATTGTGTGATATGGTAGATAAAGTTTTAATAATCTGTCCATCCATCAATCAACTATTCACATATCTGTTATACTATATATTATATATTTAGCAATATACAATTCTTTCATGTAAGGTAATGACATGATAAATGAGATGATTAATTAATTTTATCAACTTGAATAAGAAATGCCCACCTAAGTTGCATCAGTATAGTTCTTGGTGGGGCTGAGGGGATTCATAGAAGATTTGCTGCATACAAATGACATTGAAATGTAAAAAGGAAGGAAGGCTTGCTTCCATTTCTTTGGAGCAGCTCTGTCTTTAGCCTTGGACATGGCCTCCTGGCAGCACAGACTCACCTTTCTCCAGCACAGACCCTTCCCCTTTCCAGTGCAGACACTTTGGCCACCTGATAAAGACTTTCATGAGAAACTACAAAGAGCTCCAGGACTTTGACTGGATCCTTTTTATCTCCAGCAGACAGAACTTTTGCGTTTTTCTGTAACTGGCTCTGGGCAAAAAGGAAATCTTCCCCACTGTTGGTGGGAATGTAGATTGGTACAACCACTATGAAAATCAGTGTGAAGACTTGTCAAGCAACTAGGACTGGAAAACCCATTCAATCCAACTATTCCCCCTTCTGGGTATTTTTACAAAAGAACCAAAAACATCATACCATAGTGATATATGTATAATCATATTTAAAGCAGCACTATTTATTATAGCCAAGTCTTGGAAACAACCAAAATACCTATCACTTGAGGAATAGATGTAAAAGATGTGGTATTTTTATACAATGGAGTATTACTCAGTTATAAAGAAAGACAAATTCAAAGTCTTTATAAGTAAGTGGACACAACTAAAGACTATATTCACAAGTGAAATAAATCAGACCCACAATTGTAAACATCATATTGTCTCCCCAGGGCAAGAACCTGAAAGAAGAAATAAAACCTGAAAGGTATAATAGATATAGTAAAATGGAAACAAATTGAACTTAAGAATTAAACAATGAAGATGAGAGAAAGGAGAAAAGACTGGAAAAAAGGAGGGAAATACATGCAAGTATATATACAGGATGGCTGAGATGGTTGTACTCATAATTTCCATGAGTTTTTTGAAAATAGTAGTTAATGTTTAGTATTTTCACCTTGACTAACTTTGTTTTTTTTTTAATTTTTTTTATTTTTCAACAAATAATACACTGCATATATTCTTCTTAGTGGTTAATGGCTGTACAAGATGCGGACTTGTGATCCTATTTACAAACACCATTAGAACAAATCATTCTATTCATTCACAGAATGTAACTATATATCTATCCCAACCACTTTGAATACACAGATACAAAATGGACATTCATCTGTATACCCCATTTTTTCTAAGTTCCGTTATTGAATATTATAGGTGTGTAAACTCAGCAAAATATTCTAAAAGAGTCCAGTAGCCCATAATAGCATTGGGTCTTCTGTTTAACTGGCAATGTCAGAAATTATTGACCTGAGTCCCCCACAGCTCAACTTAACAGCATGGCTTTATTTCTTATACCTTGACTAACTTTGTATACTGATATCTGTGATCTGAGAAACTATATTGAGGACAGCAGTGTGTAATACAAAACCCATGGCTGAATGACTCTCATCTTGGTCTTCTAAGTGTGTACCATTTCTAATGTTTTATTAACTATTATACTGTCTTTGAAATAAATTAAAAGAAAAAAGACAAGGGAAAACGTTAAGATTTCTTGAAAGCAAGCACCAACATTCAGTTATTTCCCAAATTTTGCATAACTGTATCTGTTAATCTGAGCAAAAGATTTGATGATGAAAATAGATAGTATAACCATTGTTAATTAGCTATTCCTGTTTTGAAAATCTGTAACTTATGCATTGCTATATGTTATCCTGTTTCTATCTTCTTTTTAAATTTGTTTATGCTTCTGTTTTACTCTTCAAAATAAAATGAAGTAAAATATAAGTGACTCTGTGAGCAACAAGTGTAAGCCAAGCTTATAAATTCTTATACATTTGTTTATCATGAACCATGTGTTTCTTTAGTGTGCACTGATTTGATATAGATTTTATTTTACCTGGAGTGGGGGTGCCTCTGTGACACTACCTGACCATATGGCTCAGGAGCATTTGGAACTAGCTTCTGGAGAGTTTGGAAAGTGTTGGAGATACTACTTGAAGAAGGAAGTCTGGAAAGCTTTAAGCTGTGTTTAATGGGAGATTCTAATCAGAGCTCAGAAGATGAGAATGCTAATAGGAATACAACAGGTTCAGACCAGGCTCAAGAGGTTTCTGTTAGAAAGAAAGACTGCCTTAGCTATTGGAATCAGTAGCATGTATGCATATATTGCCAGACATTTTATCTACAGTCAGCTCTTGTCCAGAGAGTGCCCAAGTTTGAGAGTAAACATAGCAGACTAAATAATCTGACAAAAGAAAATTTTAGGCATTCTAGCATTGAGTGATCACATGGTTACTGTTGGTGGTTTTAGCCAAATGTATGTTTAAAATAAAAAAGCAAAGACCAAATAGAATGGTTTAAAATGTGAGTTTGGCCAGAAAGGAAGTATTGGTAAAGTTGTATGCTACATAAATGGAGAAGGACAGACTTGGTTGCTGAGAAGGAATAAGACAGTAGAAACTCTGGTTGAAGGATGTCACAAGAACAAGCAGTACTCCAGTCTTTGAGCCCTAAGGTAGCAAAAGTGAAACACTTGCTTTAGCAGAAAGGCCCAGAGTATGACATTGCAGAATGGTGGTTGTTTACAGAAGTTCTTCCTCAGGATTTGGTTCCTAGTGGTCAGCAATCCAGGCACTCCATCCCTATAGCCAAGAGACAAGGAAGCCTAGCTACTGCTGGGATTAGAGGCATGAAGAATGCAAGAATTATAGGATCAGGAGGCTTTTACCCAGATTTCAAAGGAAAGCCTCAGAGGTCAGAAAGTGTGCCCCAGAAGGATAAGCATATGAAGCTGTGAAAGTGAATCCAAAGGTGAGGGGAGAAACCAAGAAGCTGGAGAAACAAAGCATGCAGATTGGCTGACAAAAATTTCAAGAATGAGCAAATCCAGCCCAAGAGAGAAGCCATGAGAGCTTCAGCCCCTGAACGAGCAGTAATATTAGTCCTGCCTCAGCCTTTTGCAGTTCCCATCTTGCCACAGATTGCTTTAGATGCTGGATTTGGGACAACAGGATCTAATTATTGCCCTTATGGATTTTGGAACTTGTTTAGGTCTCATTTCTCTTAATGCCTATGTTTGTAAATTAGTGATGTTAATGCTTACCTTGTGTCACTGCATGTTGGAAGCTTTGTGCTTTCTTTTCATTTGTACAGAGGCTGACAGCTTGGACTTTTTAGCAAGGCTGCAACTGTTAGGATTTGGCAACTCTCAGAGATGAAAAAAATGCCTTCTGCATAAAGGGAGGTGAATGAGTCTCTTGGAGACCATGGGCAGAATGTTATATCTTGTACCTAGATGCCCCCATAAAGCCTCATGAAGTCATAGGTCAGCTTTCTGGAGGGGGCTGGATCTAGGGTGAGTGGTGTTGGGATGAAGAGTGCATCACCCTGTGTATGGATGGCACCAACCGAAAGGCAGGTAGTTTGAAAGGAATAAAATGAGGAGGCAGCTATTGCTGTTTGGTGCTTTGCTACTTCACTACTGTGTGGCCTTCTGTCCGTCATGAACTGTTTCTCCTCTGTGATGCCCCTCTGCCATGGCACTTGTCTTGCAGCCAGCCAGTTATGGACAAAAGGTTCTACAAACTCTGAGTCAAGAAAGATACTTCTTGGTTTAACTTGAGTGTTGGGTATATTGTCTTAGCAATGGAAAAATAACATGGGCAATAACTAAGTAGATTTTAAAACATCATATTTATGGGGGAGCATCTATCAGGCCTAATATGATGTCGTTCTTTAAATCTCTTTAAATTTAAGTTTAAAAATTATGATACTTTTCACAAAGAATATACTACTTGCATTCAGACTATGCAGATCAATATCATTCTCACTTAATAAGCATTTGATAATGAGTGAATCTTCAGAAATTTAGCATATATTTTCCAGATATAATAACAACCAAAACCTAGTCTGAAGATATTTCTATATTTTCAAAGGAAGGCAAGCATTTTTTTTCTTGCATCCTATGAAAGATGAAGACTTGAAGTATAACATGTGGGCCTATGAAATATTTCTTAAATGGAGATATAATCTTAAAAATGTAAATTGATGGACTGGATATTTTGTAGTCAGTAAGAGCCAAAGTCTGAAATTAAAACAAAAACTAAAATGTATTTTGTCTTTAGAATTTACATTGGAAGAGGGATGGTCAGAGAGCTCAGTGGACTTAAGCACCTGCTTAGGCAGGAGCAGGGACCAGGGTTCGATCTCCGGCATGCCATGCTGGCCCCGCAGCTGGGGTGTGCTGAAATGGCAACAGAGACTGGGCGTGGTGACACATGCCTATAATCCCAGTACTTAGGAGGCTGAAAACAGGATCAGTAGGAGTCCAGTCTGTGTAGTGAGACACTTTAGACCTTGTTCTAAATATGTTTTTTAAAAAAGAATTTGCATTAGAGGATATTTGTGTAACAGACCAGATCAGCAAATTTTATCCTAGAAATTATTTCATGGTCAGTGGTGGGAATCTTTGCCAGCAGGTGCACGTTTTCATTTTAAATTGGCTTTTCCAACCACCATTGGCTCAGCCCTTGGTTTGAATCAGTCAGAATCAGATTGGAAGACAGGATCATAATTGCCCACTGTACTCTTTACTTACCTCGTACAGTGGTTAGTCCATAATGAACACGTAATGTGTGTGTGTGTGTGTGTGTGTGTGTGTGTGTGTGACAGATTTATTGTATTTGTGCTTTAATGCAGGTGCTCAAAAAGGGGCTTAATTGACTACATCAGTGAATGAATGAGTAAATATAGATTTGACATTTCTCAGCCCCACACTTTTCAGCTAGGTAAAGAAAACAATATCTAAGCATCCATTTATGGAGAAGGCATGCAAGAACACCTGCAATCTCATTTGTCATGCGAGAAAGCATGCACAGGAGAAGAACAAATAGGCCAGCACCCAGGATAAGCCGTATGTAATTGAGACTCAGTTTCTTCATCTCTAAGATTTAAACAACTTTAACACTGTTTAGTCTCTTAGCAATGTATTTGAAGGAGGATAGAAAAGGAAACTTTAAGAGGCCATCCAATTGGAAAAAAGTTAAAATATGGAGGCAGGGGACCATGCTGTTAAGACCCAAGCAAGCATGACATTTTTATTTATGAATTATTAAGTTGAAAATTCAGACTTTTATAAGTTTAAACGGTAGAGAACAATTTTCTCAGGGACAAATTACCCTTGAACAAAGAGCCCTTGAGTTTTCAACTCTAAGAGGTTTTGAAAAACTTAATTTCTGCTCTCCAGAGACATAGCAGTGCCCTTAAGACCTTGCCCAGCAATCAGCCCATCGCTGGTTACAGCATCAGGCGTAAGAAGCACGGGCACAAAGAGCTCCTGAAGCTTCCTCTCAGGATTACTCCCAAGGGCACACATGCACAATGTGGTCTGTTTGTGCTAAATGTATGCAAAAGCTGGTGCCAAATATGCAGTTTGCTTAATGATGGGATAAAGACCACTAAAATTAATGAGTATTTGAAACCCATCTTACCAATACAATTATTGGAGCAAGCGATGTTAATTATTTCCATTACTTGACTCCCCACATCCCAACAGGCTACTCCTTTGACTCCTGAATGCAACTATCTGCTTTGTTCCTAGTGAACTTAATTCATCAGGTGGGTCTGTTTCCAAGCTCTTAACACCTCACATATAGCACTTCAGTTAAATTGAGAAGAGTAATTACTTAAAGTGACAAACAGAAGAATGCTAATTAACTAAAAAGTTCATTTCAGGGCTCTTAAACTAGAGTACTGCAAAGTAAAGAGGTCATGATTTAATGTATTTGCTTGACTTGCTTTTGTAAAACACAGTTCTTCATTATAATAATGCCAAAAGAGCAAAAGTGTGTTGCATTAACAAAGAATTAATGACTCTTGGTTACTGAAGAGATCTGATTTCAGTGTTTTTTATTCGCAAAGTGTGTAAGATTCATGACAGGGAATAAAGTTAATGATCTTGGATTTTATTCGTGTTATAAATATTTCAAGTATATCTTAATGTTACTAATGTTCAAGATGAAAAATAAAGGAGCCTACCATGTTATAAAAAATTCTTAAATCCTGTTTATGTATTTGGTATCACATAGACCTCTCCTACCTAAATAAAATGAAGTCTTATTAAAAATATTGAATGTTTGAGTTTTCTAACTAAGGACCAGAGTTCAGTAAATGAGTCAAATAATGACAGAAGCCACCAACTGTTGTTGGTGTATGAATAGAAGAGTCAAAGCAAATGCAGTAGAATATTTTCCATAATTTAATAATCTTAAGATATATTTTAGTTTTAATATGGCACAATATCTTAGAAGTAATTTATAAACATAAGAATAAAGATGCTTAACACTAAACAGAGATCGAAGAAAGTCGAATTAGCTAAACACAACAAACTTAACTTGATGACAAACCTAAAATAAGTGAAGATTCTATTTTTACAACAATTTCATTGTCTAGCATTTCTATAGGTGTCTGCCAAGCATGTGTTGACAGAATTTGGTAACAATACCTATCTATTTAGAGAATATAAGGGTAAAAACCTTGGAGAGGTATTACAGAATACAAGTAAGATCCAGATATTTAAGTTGAGGAGTACATTATTCTACTGGAAATGATAAAAAGTCAGAAAGATTTTTTTCTGTTGCCATTATTTCTATCACCAACTATTGACCAACTTTGGGTAATTTAACCTTCCAGACAAAGGCAATTTCTTTCCTCACAAAGGTACCCCAGCATTCTCTTCCACCAATGTTCTCTGCTCATTCATATCACCCCTAATCATATACTGAATTTCTAACCTCTAGGCTCTCAGAATGTGATTGTATTTGAAGATAATGGTTTTTTATTAAATAAATCAGATGAAAAGAAACCACTAGAGTGGGTACTAATCAAATTGAATAGCATCCTTATAGGAAGTAGAAACTTAGACACACAGAGACTCATCCAGGATGTCAATACAGAGAACACTACAACCAAGGACGGAGAGCAGACGTGGCCATGTGACAGTCAAGAAGAGAAACCTGAGAAGAAACAAAGGTAAATATCTTCATCTTGGATTTCCAACCCCAAGAAATGGTAGTAAACAGAAAGTCTCTGCCTAGACAAACCCATAGGTAACCAAATAGGAAACAGAATGAGTATTTAGATCAATAAAATAAAAGTTGATAGGACATTAAAATTGACTGTACAAATGTACAAAAGATTGTTAGAGATAATTATAAATATCTATGTATCAAAAATGATAATTTAGAAGATGTCAACACACTTTTAGGCACTTACAGCTTATCAAAATTGAATCATTAGGGGCTAGCAAGATAGCTCAGTGGACTAAGTACGTGTTTAGGCAAGTGTAGAGACTGGGATTCAATCACTGGTACCACATGCCACTCTGGGCCCATTCCTGGGCACACTGAGCAGGCCACCAAGACCAGGTGTGGTGGTTCAGGCCTATAATCCCAGCACTGATGAGGCTGAAAACAGGAGGATCACTATGAATCTGAGCTGCGTAGTGAGACTGTGTATCAAGTATATAAAAAAGAATCATTGATAGAAAATAGGAACAGATTAATAATGAGTAATGCAATTGAATCAGTGTTAAAATAGCAAATGAAAAGTGCAGGACCAGATGGCTTCACTGATGAAATAAATTGAAACAAAGAGCATACAAATTGGAGAAGAAACCAAATTATTATTGTTGCAAATGAAAATTTTATTGTTAGGTACAAACCCATACAACTGACCAGACCAGGCATTCGGATGCAAGAAGATTTATTGGAAGTAGGAGTAAGTGGGCTGGCTGTCATGGACCAAGACAGCAGTGAACAAGACAAAACACAAGGCTTTTAAGGTGTTTTGTGGGGAGGGTGTTTGTGGGCTAGAACAGCCAAGGAAGATCTAAACTTAGCAGAGCCTCCTGGTCTGTGGGGACTTTTGATGTTAACAAAGGAGAGGTTTTGTGGTTTTTTGCCAAGGTCAAAGTCAGGTGTGCCTGTTCTTCAGTTTTGGCCAAAGGGAAGTAAGCCAGGACCATGGTACAGAGTAGGGAGTGTTTGGGGCAGGGTGTCTGGAAGCTTGAGTCTTAACCCATCGTCCCAGACTCTATTTGATATGAAAAGGTGAAGAGATCATCTGGCTACTTCCTGCTTACCAGAGGTGTCATGGGGCCGTGTGTCTGGAGATCAGGGTAAGGAGTTGTCTTCATTGAAGGGGTCCTGTTGGAGTAAGGCCTGGTGTGAGTAATCTGAGAAAAGCATTTGTTCAAAATTTTGTGTTGTTTACTGGAGTTCACTGGAGATGTAAGGGAAGTCAAGCAAAGACTGAAGTGCCACACAGAAGCAGATATGTGCCCATTTTGTGTTGCTTGTCTAGGGGTGTGTTGAATGAAGTAAGTTTGGTGCAAGAGAGGCCAGTGGAGTTGCTTGGGGAACGTATGTGGTTGTGGGAAGAGGGGAATTGTTAAAGGGGCATATCAATGGCTAAAGCCTTTATGGGAAGGGAGGCAGATGTGTGTAGTGTTGGGTTTGGCTGGGATGGGCATGAGATCAGGCCTTAGGATGGACATGTACAGCCAATATTTGGTGAGTTTGGGTTAAAGAAAGAAGGTAGTCTATGATCTGATTGTGTCATTTTACCATGACCATATTGAAGAGGAGGAGTAAGCAGGTGGTGAATGATGGGCTTGAGTCCTCTCTGATGTTTTGGGGCTATTGGGTATTGGATAATGCAGGGAAAGGCCATCGGACACTAGTATAGAAATAACATGTGTGGTGCCAGTGGGACTGGAAGTGTCTCAGAGTATGTGGTTGACAGGGGAAGAGAAAGGGAGGAGTTGGCCATGCATTGAAGTTAGGTTTGTAGGTCAGGCACTGGGGGGAGAGAGGTGAGAGAGATATGGAGTTTTTAAATGAAATATCTCTCCATGAGAGGTATGGAGTAGGTTGGGTTTATAAGGAAATTATGAGTGAAGAACAGTATCTAGAGTCAGCAGAGAATTGGCCTGTCTGAAGGAATCATGTAGGTAGGCCATCAACACCAACTATTGAGACAGTAGAGCTATTATAGCAACTTTACAACTCAGGAAGAACACTATATGTGGTGTCTGTGTCAGCAAAAAAAGTTTTTTTACCTGAGATGTCTAATGAGACTTGGGACTCTGACAAAGATACCTCGATGTGGGCCGTGCACCCGAAGCTCTGTTGTTCCCCTTCAGCAGCAAGACCAAGCAGGTCAAGTGTTGATGGATCTGGATGTAGTGAGTTTTCCTGTGAGGGAAGGGAATTGGCCAACTTACCTGCTCTCTGGTGGACAGAGCAGTTGCATTTCCAGTGTCCATCAGGCTTATAGATTGAACCAGATCCCAGTGGTGGCTGTAGGTTGGGGCAGGCTCATGACCAGTGTCCTTTGTCACACTTAAAACCATACCTTGAAGGCCTTGGGTGGAAGCATTGTTTAGGCTCAGCATTATCTTGTTAAGTTCCTACTTTGGTGGGAGTCCCAAATGTCATAGCCAAAAGTTGGCAATTGTGTATAGTTAATTTTGGTCTCTATTGTTGAAGACATGGAAATCAGATAAAGTAAGTTTTCCTCTGGGGTTTGAGGCCTGAGATGTGTCTTTTTAGCTTGGTGTTCATGTCAGGAGCAGATTGAGATATAAAAGAGGGCTAATAACTGTTGGGTTTTTTTTTTGTTTGTTTGTTTGTTTTTTTCAGGAGAATCTGGGTCTATATTAGTATACTTAGGGCAGTATACTTGCTTATTAGAATTTTATCTGAGTATCAATCACCTTGAAATATAAAGTGTGACCAGAGAACTGTTATTTCTTATCAATCATGGACATGTTAGCAGTTAAGTTCCTGTAGAATGTTAACAGACAGTAGTTAAACTTTTACAGAGAACATTTGACATCAACAATCATACATAGTAGTGTCACATAGCAGTCATAACAGATGATGAAATCTCCATTTTGTTTAGGTATCTCTAAAAGTAGTGGCACATACACAGCATATATATATTATATAAAAGTTTGCTAGAAAATTACCATTTGACTGATTACCTCATGTTGGCTTGACATGAACCTCTTATAAATATCTGGGGCATAAGAGAAAGGTATGAATGCATTTAATGTAGCAACTTCTATTATAAAACCTTATTTTAATGTTTTCAACAACTTTGTCTTTTAACCAATGACCAAATTATTTGTGATGTTTTTCAAGGAGATTATCGGGGCCTCTACACTGATTAACAAAGTTTGGCTGCCCCCAATTCACCAAGCCAGAGTCCTGTCCAACAATCTCTCCCTTTTTTAACTTATCAACTGATAACTGAGGAGAAAGTATGATTTTAAGTCTATATTTTATTTTATTTTTAAATTTTATTTTATTTTGTATTTTAGGGAAGGGTCTACAGGGTGTTCAGGGTCTCCATACTAAATCAGACTCATAGCAATCCACCTGTTTACAGCCTCCCAAGAACTGGGATTACAGACATTTGACACCATTTCCAGTCTCAATTGCCTTCTCAGCACACCCCAGGGGTGAGGCCAGCACAGCAGGACTGGGGATTGAACCCCCAACCCCTGAACCTGCTTGCAGGCACTTTAATCTGCTGAGCTATTTGGCTGACCCTAAGTCTATATTTTACTCCGAATGCCTTCAGGGCAGGTTTGGTTGGCTTGAGTTGTGGGGATCGAACCACAGTAACCTGAGCCTGACTGCTTTGTTGAAGCAGCCACTTAAAGAACTGAGCTAAAGAGCAGCCCCCCCCCAGTCTATATTTTAAAGCTCAAAAATGAACAGCTGTTGATGGAACAACATATAAACACATATATGGGAGACACATGGACTTTTTTATAAAATCAGAGTGTACTCAAATATATTTCTGGTCAGGTTAAATTATGATGACCTTTTAAGTTTGTAATTATGAGAGACTAATCAGACCTTTTTTAGGTCAATTAGCAGAGCTCACTTATATGAATTTGAAAAATGTAAAAACCTCTTATTTATAGTTACCAAATTTGAGTAGGAGCAAGGAAACTGAGCAGAGTATGAAGATTAAGCACATCACAATAGGGGAACATTGACAACTCACAAGTCCTGGACTTGCAGCCTGGCAAGAAGGGTAGAAAATTTTATCAACTGAGACAAATTTAATTTTGCAGACTTTTTAGCTTTGCAACTGGCAATGGATAAGCCAAGCAGAGACTTTTTTTCCCTAGGGAGGGGTGGGAAGTTTTGGCTCAGTGTCTTTCTGTGGCTGGAACAGGAGACCACCTACCAAGGTGGGTAAGGGGCAGAAGGAGGGAGGGGAGAGGGAAGCTTGACTGGAAAGGGCAGTGTTTGTTTGGCTGTCTGGCATTGTGTCTTTAGCTCAATAGCAGAGGGAGGAGCTCATGCTGTTGGTGTCCCAACGTGAGAAACCTGGAGGTTAGACTTTGGTTGCAAATTGGGTTAGGAATATGAGGAATGCAAGATGGCAAAGGCAGATGAGAGAAGGGCAAGGGGAGGGAGCAAAGAGAGAGTAAGGTATCTCCTCAGCCCCTGAAAGTGGAGAGTTCTGCCAGTGAAGTAGCATCTGTTGCAGGAGGGGCTTTTACAGTGACACAGATGGTGGCAATTCAGGTGGTGGCCCATCGTCATGGTGGCAGCAGCAGCTCTGGAGACTGTGGCTTTGTGAGTGAGGTGTAGGAACAGGCAGAGCTCATGATGATTTCAGAGAGAAAGGAAAGTTAGGGCATGGGAGACCTCAGACTATTTCCCATTGTGGTGAGAAGAGTTATCTAAATCAATAAAGATGTTGTGTCTTAATCAAGAGTTTCCTGGGGGGCCAGATAGTCCCATTGTCCAACTTGCGTTATGGCCAGAGTGTTTGGCAGAGAAATACTAGGTGTTTGAGTTTGATGTCTGAGAAGACTAAGGGGCCCCTAAGGACAGACTTAAGACAGTTTAAGACAGAAGAATAGTTCTGGGAGGGAGTCAAAGAGGAGTTACCCATGGTGGCAGAGTAAGGAGAAGAAAAGTGAAAAGAGGCTGAAGGCAAAGTAGTAAATTAATTGATCATTATAAGGAGGAAAAAAATATTCAGCATTGTAGCAGGATACAGAATGAACACACATCATTGAAAGAGAAAGAGGGAAAGGAGATGGAGGGAGAGAAGCAGGAGGAGGAGGAGGAGGAGGAGGAGGAGGAGGAGTTGCTTAGCAATAAATTAATAAATTTAGCCAACAAAGTAAAAGAACTTTATAAAAAATTATAAAACATTGATGAAAAAAGTTGAAGTCATAAATATTGAAAAACATGCTGTATTCATGTGTTGTAAGAACATTTTTTAAAAAATTTCAGTACTTTCTAAAGCATTTTATAGTTAGCAGGATCCTATCAAAATTACCAATTTCTCAGAATAATGTAAAACAATTAAAAATTTATATGGTACCACAGAAAAAACCAAAGAACCAAAGTAATTCTTTGTTTTTAAATTACCTTTTAATGGAAACTGCACTGAATGCTAAATATCCATCTGTACAATAAAGAAACACAGTAGTAGCAACTCACTAAAACAAAACATACTTCTGATGGCAATTTTTTTCTCTTTGGAACAAGTTAAAGGTTTTCTTTAGACACACAAACAGGAACGGATCTATAGAAAGGCTCAAAAAAGGCCGTGATTCACAAGACTATGACTAGAACGTGTAACTAGTTGATACAAGCCTAATCAGGTATCTAATAACACATCCAAACTGTTCTTGTATAAAATATCACACAAAAAGAATTTATCAATGTCTAAAAAAAGTGGGTTTGTTTGTAGACAATCTGAAAAGTTGCCATAAAAAGTGTTTCCTGAGACATAAGAAAACACAGCATTCATCTTCTTGAGCCCTTTACAGTTCAAGACTTTCCACTCAATAAAATAGCTGAGGATCTAAAGCTGAGAAAATATATTTGATTACAAATGTCTTGTGAAACTTAATAATTCTT
>NW_004524737.1:5702746-5703552 GCF_000260255.1 Octodon degus | reverse complement strand
TTCCTTCCTTCTTTCTTTCTTTCTTTCTTTCTTTCTTTCTTTCTTTCTTTCTTTCTTTCTTTCTTTCTTTCTTTCTTCTTTCTTTCGCATCATCAGAAAATATTACTAAATGACCAACCAACCTGCGCACTTGGTATGTAGGTCACATGTTGAGACTTCTTTGTACAGGAGCCTGTACTCTTCGATCCTGTGAGTGGACAAGTCTAACAGGCAGTTTGCTCCCCATTTTACAGTCATTTAATCTTCCTAGTAGTAAAAAGAAGTAACAAGCTCCTGTAAACCAAAAGGGACTAGAGTCATAAGTTGCAGATTTCCTCTTAATTATTTTTTTTAAATTTTGATGTTTGGAACTCTTAATGCAATATTATAGAGCAAATTACTCAGGACCTGCTGTGTCCAAGGGACTGATGAAGGAAAAAGCTCTATTTAATTTTTGTGATTTGATGCGCAAATGAAAACCTTAACCCAAAATAATGGAAGTGAGCTAAATAATTCTGAAGAAAAGATCAAAGCAGGAGACATTATGATACCTAAATTTAAAACATGCTAAGCATTTGTAGTAGAGAAAATAAATACACTGACCAATGAAACAGAATAGAGATCCTGCATGTGACTTCACACATTTACAACCAAATGAGTTCTGATAAAGGTGCCAAAACACTTTGGAGAGAGGAGTGCCTACCTACGAAATAGCAACATTTAGAATGCTATTTCTTAGTATTTGCAAATATCAATTGAAAATGAATTGAAAACTTAAATGTGGGGCTGGGGAACTAGCTCAGTAGAATAAGCTCTTGCCTGGCAAG
>NW_004524737.1:5695319-5702231 GCF_000260255.1 Octodon degus | reverse complement strand
TCTACAGGGTCTCACTACACACATGGGACTTGTAGTGATTCTCCTGTTTTCAGCCTCCCAAACACTGGGAATCACTATAAGTCCCATCTGTGGCCACCACACTCTGTCTCAATTGCCACCTCAGTGCACCCTGGGGGTGGGGCCAGCACGGCACGCATGAATGAACCCTGGTTCCTCCATCTGCCTAAGTAGGATGATTGTAGATAGCAATTATGTACTGTGCTTTAAACAAACAGAAGAGTTCACCACAAAGAAGTAATAAGAAATAATAAATGTTTGAAGAGATAAATGTATTTATCCTGCTATGCTATGTAATCATAGGTCAAACAATACATGGTAACTTATTCATATGTACAGCTGCTGTATGTTTGTGTGTCATTTGCAAATAAAGAAATATACACATGTGTGCATACAAATATTAAGCAAAACATACTCTTCACTTTGCACCTTTTGGAACTTTGATCCTATAGTTTGTCTCCCTTAACCAAGTATTTGATTAATCAGAGTTTCCATTTCTGAAATTCCATCCACTTCACAATGCTGTAACAGTGATTATAGCTGAAAATGACAGCAGTTCCAAGTGTTTTTTTTTTCTTTTTTAAAATCTTTTATTTATTTCGTACAAGGTCTTACTACACATTTGTAGTGGTCCTCCTGTTTCAGCCTACCCAGTGCTGGGATTACTGGTATGCATCACCACACCTGGTTTTGTGGCCAGCACGACACATCTGGTGTTTCCGAGCTGTCACATCATGTGGTAACGGGGATTGAACCTGAGTTCTTGTGCTTGCCAGGCAGCTTCTTAGATCGCTGAGTTATCTCCCTCTGCTCAAGTGTCTGTTTCTATTTTCAGAGTGCTAGCCACCAATTATTGATCAACAACAAGTAGTTGGACTAGCCTAAAATCAGCTAGATAACTACCTCCTCTTAACATGAAAATTATATCATGGCGAGAAATAATCTGTAGACTGGCAACATTGCAGTATTCCAGACCTTTATTACTTACTCCCTTCTTTCTCTGGAACTACTTAAAAATCACTAAGGAAAGCCTAAATTCTTTCCCTGGCACCTTTACTAAAACTGTTAAGAAATTATGGACCAGCCTGGGTGTCTGAATTATTTTTTCTCTTTTAAATAAACATTGATAATATTTCCAAAAATAAGTGAGAAAAAGTAATAATTCTAATAACATCCAATTTGAATGGAGAAACACAACATAATTTTTGACAACCAATAGCCTTTGCTTGGGCTGGAATCAGGAAGTGATAGCCTAGTGGGACAACCAAATCAAGAGGTCTAACATATATTGTTTTGTCTATAATACCTGAAGGGTTCTCTTTACATTACTGAGAATACAGTTTAGAAAAGGGATTAGAGATTATGACTTTGTTAAGCAAGTAGTGTGAATAGAATTCCCATATCTAAAAATTCTTAAAGAAAATCAATGAGTCTGTTTTACCATTTATTTGGTTATTTAGTTATTTTTGTAGCATTTCAAATTCCTAATCAAATGACTGCTGTCATTTTGTATCTGAATTAGGATGGCTTTGTAGGATTTGACTCTTGAGAGACCACACAGTATAAGCTGCCCACAAAGTCAATACTAAGTAGATTTCTGTCTGTCCCAGTAAGTTTGTGAAACTGTGATTTTCTCTCTTCTGGAAATAAATAAGTGAAATAACCAGGGATATAGCTCAGCAGCAGAGAACCTGCCTGGCAAGTTCAAGGTAATGAGTGTGGCTCCCCATATAAAAAAAGAAAGAAACAATAAGTGAGAAAAATTTTGCAAGATATACACACAAAGGAAGTAGGTGTGTTAACCAATCATGAACCTCCAGTAAAATCCACTTATGGAGTGTTGAAGCAAGATCATGTACTGGTTAAAAGACAGGAACCATCAGGAGTAATACATTCATCCTTTTTTCTTTCACTTGGCAATTTTTATTTTAAGAGCTCACTATAAGATCAAATCATTGTGTCTCTGTGTGATTCATGACAAGAGAAGACATCATGACAATTCAAGTCATTTTTTAAAAAAAAAAATTGGCAACTGATCAAAACTAGCACAGATAGCTCTAACAACGTTTTACCTCAAATTTACTTTCCCAAAAGGATTAACTTCTTATGGAAATCTATTTCTCTGTCTTTAACTACCAGTTGCCCAAGCTGGAAGCATAGGATTCAAAGAAATCATTTTATTCTCTATTTCCAGATGTCCCATCTAACTTTTAACTCTCTCTAGAATTCATGCCATTTTCATCTCATTGTTTAGTAGTAGGCTTTCCATGGGCCACCTTGCACCACCTCTACCACTTTGATCAGCCCTTAAGAACCAACAAAAACCATGATGTAACTATTTAAATATTATTATGCAGCTTTTACTTCACTTAAAAGAAGTTTTTGCTGCTTAAAAACAAAACACAGCAAGCAAATACATAAGCAATGAAACAGTGGGTCAGACAGTTTCGAGCATTCCCTTGGCAGCCTCTCTTTCAGGACTCCAAAATCCTCCTCTGTATTAAGCATAAGGAAAATGACATCATGGCATTGAAAACAGCTATGATTCTTGCTATGGTTTGGGTCTGAAGTGCACACGTGCCTCCTTCCAAAAGGGTAAAACACCTAAAGAAGCTGTAGTCCAGTACAACTTGAGTCATTCCCATCCCCTACTGGTTATAATAACAATGAATTCTAGGGCGATGCAAGAAGGTGTCTCAAAGTTCTGCATAAACAGTGCCTCCTCTGTTCTTAGAATATGTCCATAATGCATTCCGCCTACAGGAGAGTAGGAGGCTTTGGAGCACTTATTATGTAACTGAAGGGATTATGCAAGTTGTTATTGTTAAATGGATTATTTTCCAAACATCAAGTCAAATACCTTTTAAATCCCTTAATATCCAATTTTCTGAGGACATCTATATATTTTAGTACACAATAGCTCATAGCTAGCATGCAATGTATGTAAAGTTTTCTGTTTAATATGTACTATTTTTAGATCATTGGAGTGATTATCTATTTAATAGGTTTATAAATATGCTTTGTATGCACTTTGCAGCCAAAAATTCTATAAGTTAAAGTTGTTGTTGCAATGAATGACATATACTTCTATCTGGAAGAAAAACTGCAGAGTATTCTCATGAACTATATATATATATATATATATATATATATATATATATATATGCATTTGCAAACATATATAGATACATATTCATCTTTACTCTCAGAAGTTTTGCATCTTTCAGTCTTATGCTTTCATTTTCTCTAACGAAACAAAGCTGTTAGTAGCATCTTCTGACAGATAAAAACTGCAGTGTGGCTACACTTTCTAGACAGGTCACTTCTATAATTTCACACAGGTCAGGTTATTGCAATATAGGTGTTTTGTTTGTGGTTTATTTTTAAACAATTTAGCATGAAGAGTGTGATGAAAGTGTATTACTAGTTTTGATCTGGATGCTAAGGTTAGCTAATTGTCCATATTAACTATTTATATCCAAGTAGCCCCTCTGCTATTAATTAGAACAACCACACACAGAAGCTGCTACCTTAAAGGAAGGATTTAAATTTCCTTTCTCTGAGGTTATACCCAGAGAACTTTATAATCAGCACCATGAACATCTGCAAGATGCAATATGACTGAAATTAGTAGTATTACAATAAGTAAACTGACAAAATTATCATAGAGACACTCCCTTCATCGCATGAACAGGTAAGTATGTAATCTAGTAGACCCCTTATCCTTAGTCCTAAGGAATGCATTCTGGCTTTGAACCCCAAGTCATCTTGAGGCCTGACAATGTTATGAGGTGTTGTAAGAGGACTGACAACCAGAAAGGTTTCTCCTGATCTAACAATGATTCATTTAAGTCTTTCATGCCAAGTGTTTTGAGATCTGGAAAACAGAGAATTAAAACTTCATTGAATTTATAAACAAGACTCCATAACTGTTTATTTGTGTTTATTATAAAATATTTTAGTGTTTCATAGGCCATGGTATTAGGTTAGCTTTCACTGAAACCTGGTACCAAGTCCTGTGGAAAAGCAGCTTACCCGCACTGACCTACAATGACTCGTGTCTAAGACCCCAGAAACAGAATTTCAGAGATGGGTATGATCAAATGGGTTTGAACTAGGTCATGGTAACCTTTCCTCAGTGTCAGTTGTGTGACAAATTTTTACAACATGCTCAGCCCAATTAGGTATTTATTAATGCTTAATGAATGTAATTGAATAGTAGTTCGAACTAAATTAAAATCAACTGCACACAAATACAAAGAACCTCAGTAATTGAAAGAGTGGTCTCAATTCATTTTTAATCAGAAATATCAGAATTATTTTCTCTGTCATAATGGCATGACTAGGTAGAAGTCACACTCTAGTAAAAATTTGTGAAGTCATTCTTAGAAATGTAGTAGAAGGAAAAAAAGTGCTGTTATTTTAATTCTTATTCAGGTAATACCTCTTAAAAGCTGGATGACAATAATGCCACTGAAATGTCCTTGATTTTAATGTAGTCTTCTGTAAATGAGAGAATAAAATTTTCCCATTTTGTCATTAATCAATATATAATATATTAACAATTACAATACTATGTTTTTTTTTGTTTTCCTTTTTTTTTTTTTTTTGGAACCAGGGATTGAACTCAGGCCCTTGCACTTGCCAGGCAAGTGCTTATTCTACTGAGCCATCTCCCCAGCCCCATACTATGTACTGTAAACATGCCATATTCTTTATTCATTAAAACAGCCTTGTAAATTTGATATTTTTATTATCTCCATATTATAGAAGACAGTACTGAGGCACTGAGAGTAAGTGAATGTCACAAAAGTTGTCAAATAATGAGGATAATCTAGATAAATACAGATTCAGATTTTTCTCAGTAAATATCATAGTTGTAAAAAATTCAAAAGAGGTACAGAAGCTCCTGCCAGATCTGAGAAGTGTGCACCCTGATGCCTACCCCATGTGCATTCTGGGTTCCTTTTATTTCTAAGTCTAAGACGGCCAGTCTCAAGGATCAGCTGATTGTGATTTACCATCCAATTTTTACCATAGAAAACCAAGTACCCCAGAATAAGATCACGGTTGTCAGGGCTGGTGCTGTTGGCATGGTCTGTGCCATCAGTATCTTAATGAAAGATGGCAGATGAACTTGCTCTTGTTGATATCATGGAAGACAAATTGAAGGGAGAGAGGATGGATCTCCAACATGGCACCCTTTTCCTTAGGACACCAAAAATTGTCTCTGGCAAAGACTATAAAGTAATTGCAAACTCCAAGCTGGTTATTATCACCACTGGAACACATCAGCAAGGGGGAGAGAGCTGTCTTAATTTGGTGAAGCACTATGTGAGCATCTTCAAGTTCATCATTCTTAATGTAAAGTACAGTCCCAACTGCAAGGTGCTTGTTGCATCCAGCCCAGTAGATATCTTGACTTTTGTGGCTTGGACTATAAGCAGCTTTCCAAGCATCATTTTATCAGCAGTGGTTACAACCTGAATTCAGCCCAGTTCAGCTACCTGATGGGAAAAAGACTGGGTGTGCACACACTGAGCTGCCACAGCTGGATGCTTGGGGAGCACGGAGATTCCAACATCCTTGTGTGGAGTGGCATGAATGATTCTGGTGTTGCACGAAGAATCTGGCCCCTGAGCTGGGAACTGATGGGGATAGGAAGCATTGGAAAGAAGTTCACAAGCAAGTGGTTGACAGTGCATATGAAGTGATCAAACTAAAAGGATACACATCGTAGGCCATTGGATTGTCTGTGGCAGATTTGGCAGAAAGTATAATGAAGAATCTTAGGAGGGTGCATCCAATTTTTACCATGCTTCAGGGGCTCTGTGGAGTCAAGGATGTCTTCCTTATTGTCTCTTGTGTCCTGGGACAGAATGGGATCTCTGATGTTGTTAAGGTGACCCTGACTCTTGAGGAGTGCAGATACCCTGTGGTTGATCCAGAAAAAGCTGCAGTTTTAAAGTCTTCCAGTGTCACTATGTCACTGTCTAAGTTACAAGAGGGTTTAGATGGAGTTGTGCCAGTTGTTCTTTTTATCTGATGTGTAATTAAAGCAGCACTATTAAGACAGCCTGGGGAAACATCAGTTTCCAAAAATTAGAAGTAGAAATTGTTCACAAAACCCCACAGCTCTGTCCTGATGCTGGATAATGCTGCATTTGTAGTCCTGGTTAGTATGAAGTAGCCCCGCATCTCTGAGACACCTCACTGCACAGGCTCCAGTTACTCTTCAAACAGATATGTGTTACTGTTACACAGATTCACCCACCAAGTCTTAATGATTTTTCCCTTGTTGGTCACAGCCTGAGATATAGTGTACAAATCCAATATTGCATGTCTTGTGCATAACTATTTTAAAAGATTTTATTTGTGTATTATATGAGCAGTGTACATTGCCATATAATGTAAAAAGAAAAGATCTACCTGTGAACAGGGTAACCCAGTCTCACACCAACTACAATACCAAATAAACCTTGAACAGTGGCTACTGTTACTGTAAAAAACACTCAAAAGATCTAGTTATTTAACTCTTCAAGCCTAACAGGTTATGATAAATTTGTTTTGGGTTGACTTTTGTCCTCCTATAATTCATATGTGGAAATCCTAGGCTCTAAAATCTCAGAATATGAATGTATTTGGACACAGAACCTCAAAGAGGCAAATCAATTTAAAAAAAATAGTTCTTTGGAACAGACTATATTCCAAAAGACCATTTGGAAATACAGGAAGATAGGATAAGTGAAGGAGATAGTCTTACAAAGAACCTAATGGGATTAGATAGTGATCATGATCTTGAACTTAGGTGAATAATTGTAGAACTGGAATGTGTTAAATGCAACATCATTTTATGACAAAATAAATGAAGAAATAATATGTAGGAAGATTGTT
>NW_004524737.1:5683776-5695219 GCF_000260255.1 Octodon degus | reverse complement strand
TTCAAGGGACTATATTTTTAATACAGGACACAATTTATAGGGTTGTTTTATTATATTCACCAAGAAAGTCAAATGTAGAGCAAGGCAAGAGATCTGTCCACATACTGGAGACCCAAAGAACATGGCTGAGGGTCTTGATTCTACTGTACTGTGCTTCATAAGTCCAGCTAAAGACCCAGAGCTCATAGCAATATCTTCCGGGAGTCCAACTGGAGGCTTAGAACCTACAATGTCTCATGCAGTCTGCATCAAGGATCTGCCCCGGGAGGGCCCAAAGGTCAGTGGTGGAAGCTAGGAAGTCTGCAGCAATGGGATGAAGGATCTGGGCCAGTAGGCTGAGGGATCTGCACTGGAGCCAAAGAGAACAAAAAACACCACTCAAGGTAAGGACCAGAGTTCCCCCGAAGGGAACTGTGGCCGTCTTAGCTATGGCTAAGATATGAGCTCCTCTTACTTTGAAAACAGCCAGGTTCATACCAGGAAAATAGTTGTCAGACCAATACTTCATACCTGACATGACAAGCTTCTGTCAGAGAATCAACGGCACACCATCCTCCCCTCCAGTTCTTTTATGCTGTTCGTAACAATCCTCAAGTGAGCCTTCCACACCCAGAACCACATTGATTCAGTTCATCTGGGTGGTACAAGCTGACCACTAATTAATCCACCACAGTCAATAACTAACATTCTACTGAATTAATGTAATGCCCTATCTGATGTGCTACAATGGGAGCTCCTAATAAAAGGCTAAGTTTGGACCCTATCCTCTGTCTGCCTCATTTCTTCACCAATCTTTGGCTTCCACTATGGAAAGACAGACCCACAATTCTTTCATTAGGTTCCAGTACCCTGATCCCGGACTTATTTTCTACACTATTATGAGCCAAATAATCCCCTCTCCTTTATAAATTAGCCAGTCTATGGTATTTTATTTTAACAGCCAAAAGTCAACTAAGGCTTTCATTAATTCTTTTGTTCCAGTTCTCTTTTAACAAGTAGCACTGACCTAAGGGAAAAAGATGAGAGAGAGAGAGAGAGAGAGAGAGAGAGAGAGAGAGAGAGAGAGAGAATGAGAATATGGTAATATGGTGCCCAAACTTGGGAAAAATAAAATTCAAGCACTGCAATGGAAGCTCATGCCAGGCAGAAAAATAGAGGAGGTCAGACTAATATTGCTTAAGTATAATGAGTTGGCAGCTTAGGAGGAATCTGAGTGTCAATTAGGCAGGAAATGTAAACAACTGAGCACTAACAAGGACAAGAGACTGGGGAACCTAACATTTGCTACGCTGCACTTGGTTCCCGATGCTTGAACCTGTCATTTGTCCCGGGTTGATGGAACTTTCATATTGATTCTTACTCTAGTTTTAAGTGAAATGTTTCATTTGGCAATGATGACTCTGAGGAAGTATATTAAGAAAGCGAAGGATGTGGCCAGCATCCTTGGTAGATATTGGAAAGACTTCAAGGTCTGGGAGAGTGGAGAGCGAGTCCAAGAGAGGGCGCTCCAGGAGCTAGAACCAAGGTTGCCAAAATTAACGGTAGGAGACTACTCAAACAAGGACTTACCTTCAAGAGACGTAATCAGGAAAAACAATTTCATTCTTCGATAAAACATCAATATCTGCTTCATCAATGACAACTTTATTCTATTACTATATACACAATATCCTTCTCTAAATGTATCCTGTATCATCCCATTTGATTCTTACAAGTCTTTGTGATACATCGTAGGTGGAATTGTTATTTTATGTGTCAATCCCAAGGGATGAGTCCAAAGTCACGTGGGGCAGCTGTTGGGGTTAAATTCCTGACTCACTGGTGGGTGCATGGCTTGGCAGCTTAAGGTTTCACATTTTGTACAGAAAATATCTCCACATCAGTCACGATTCCACATCCAGTATAATTTAAAATGTCTCAGTGTTTGTTCTCAGACCTTTCTATAGTCCTCATAAGGCACATGTATGATAAAGTTTTTGTAATTGCGACTTACAGCTTTAGTGCTAAAGTTTCAAAGATAGGGCTGGTGAAATGGTTCAGAGGACTAAGTGCCTGCTTAGGCAAGCACAGGGGCCGGGGTTTGATCCCCAGCACCACATACCCACGCAGGCCCGGTCCTTGGGGTGTGCTGAGCTGGCCACTGAGACCGGGTATGGTGGCGCATGCCTGTAACCCTAGAACTAGGGAGGCTGAAAACAGCAGGATCAGTAGGAGTCCAAGCTGCATAGTGAGACCCTGTACCAAATACATAAAAATAAATAAATAAATAAAGTGTCAAAGGTAAAAAGGTGTGTCCAAAAGTGACTTTAGATATTTAACTGAGATTGGATTTTATATTAACGTTTCAATTTGTTCTTACTGCAACTGTAGGAAGTTTGTAGGAGAAATCATGAATTTATTTTCTGATCGGCTCAATGGATCATTTTTTAAGGTCTGACATGAAATTATACTTTAAAGAAACCTGAGTATGAATTACTTCAGAAATAGTACAGACTTTTAAGGGGGAAAATAATATTTCACTAAGTAGTCTTATCTGTGAAGATAGCAGTGTGATGATTGGATTGAGGATTGAGGAGGATTAAGATGGAACTACACACAGTGTTCCAGAATCTTAATTGTCCTCCCTAACACATGAGTTGAAATACATTTACACAAGTTAAATAGTTCTCTATTTCTCCTTGCTTAAGAATGTTCATTTCTTTCTGGTAGCTATCCCCTGGCAATGCACGCTAATCACTGCTCATCTAGTCAATTGCTGCCATGTCTGATAAGGCAACAGATAGGCAAAAAATTGCTGGAATACAACATGGATCAGCAAAGCAGACATCTTCAAGTAGAGGGCCTTCATAATCTGCTGCATTTTGCAAGAATTTCTGGTTTATGGTCATTAAAGGCAATGATAAAACAGCTGTCCCTGAGTAGGATGTTGTTAACTTTCAGCACAAAGAATACAGATGAGTATCTAGGTATTACCATCAGCTTTGTGTTAGTATTTTTATAAGCACTTCTGATAAGATTATAATTTGCCTGATTAAATATTTGCTTCAGGCATCACCTTGACACTAAAGGTGTAAAGCGAGATGAATGTGCAACATATGGCTCTGGGTTCCAGTTTTTTTTCTTTTTTCATGGAGTTTTTGAAGAAAAAGCTTGCAAGTCCTGCTGCAGTTATGGGGTTGATTTTCAATTAAAATTGGAATTTAGTTGTTTCATATATGCTTAATCAAATGAATTGGTTGAAGTGGTATACATGGAGAGAAAGAGAAGCTACAATAATGGATATTGAAAAGAAGCACATCTTTTCTATATCACTGATGCCACCAGTTGGGCATTTTGAAGATTCTTGGTGCTGTGTGCTCTGGGAATACACAGGAGGGAATCAACGTGAACAATCACATTGCCCAGCTGTAAAGCAAGTGCGGTGCTGGGGGACGTGTCAGGAGCAGGGTGGTGCACTGAGTAAATAACAACTTAGGGCCCTGATGATGGAGCAAATATTTGAACATCTCCAAGGTGATAATCACACACAGAGGTAAATGTTTATAGATGAAAAAAATGAAAATCAAGTCTTGGGAACAGGTAGCGACACTGAAGCAAACGTGTATAGAGAGCTTAACACTGAATACTCGCTCTTTACCAACTTGGCATGGCCTTTACTGCTAACATTTAAAAAGATTGTTTCATGTCTAAAAGATACTAAGTCATGTCTTGTCTTAACCAATTTTTTTTTAAAGTTACCTGAAGTTTTTGGAGGCGTTAGTGAAACAAATGTAGTACATCATGAGATAATGGGAAAGAATCCCTACAGAGAAATTTGACTGCAAATAGGTTCAAGTGACAAGAACAATCTCTGCTTTTAGTTGTTACAAAGACATAAAGAGTTTCCTGTTGTATTTTCAAGCCAAATAGAAAGTAAATCATATGGAGTAGTGAATTGTTTTATTTGTTAAAACATAGAACTTCAAAGACTTCATAAAAAAAATTATTGCCTGAAAATTTATAGTGCTTAAAAAGAATAAATTTCTTAGAATCTCATGATAACAATTTACTGCAATTTGAATAAAAACATTATATCTCTCAAATGGCTTAGTAGGGAGAATAATTGAGAGAGGAAGACATATAACTCATATGCCTCTACTGTGGTAGCTGGTAAATAGTGTCTTTATTTATTTATTTTCTGCATTTTAGGGAAAGGTCTACAGGGTGTTCAGAGTCTCACTACTAGATTGGATTCATAGTGATTCTCTCATTTACAGCCTCCCAAGTGCTGGGATTACAGGCACATGCCACCACGCCCAGTCTCAACCGCCATCTCAGTGCGCCCCAAGGGCAGGGCTGGCACAGCAGGCCCAGGGATTGAACCCCAGGCCCCTGTGACTGCCTGCAGGGTCTTTTATCCATTGAGCTATTTGACCAGTCCTTAAATAGTGTCTTTTAATACTATGTTTGGCTTTTGTTTAGTGCTGTATCTTGTATAGTATAAGTGCTTGGCAAAGCTTATGTAATTCTAGGCAAGGATGTGAGTAAAGGAAAGTAGTATTTCTCAGTTGAGCAGTAGTATTTGCAAGCAGAGGCTGCCCTCACTCATAGACGCCTTGAGAAATAGGGGAAAGGTAGGGAGGAAGGAAGGAAGGAAGGAAGGAAGGAAGGAAGGAAGGAAGGAAGGAAGGAAGGAAGAGTTTAGAAAGAAATGCACCTTCATGTTGGACAAGTTACTGTTAAAGGACTTGAGTATGATGGTCATTGGAAATTCAGTTCCACTGTTATTTTTTCTAATTTATGAATACAAAAATCATTTTATTTCATATATATCTCTATATATGCATATATATGTTTGTGTAGTAATAAAGCCTAATTTGATTTAGTTTGGGTCTCTTTAGACATTTTTATATATTCTTCATATATATTTTCACAAAATTTTTGGTAGAAATATTATATTTGATTTCCTGGGGCTAACTTGGTCAGTCTTTAGTGGGGAGTGTTATTTAACATATTCTGGATGTAGAACTTCAAGTATTTCTAACACATGACTAGTTTTTAATGACTGAATGCATGCTAATGCAAGGAGATTCAATAAGGGAGAAAAAGTCCACAATACTCTACAGACATGTAAAGTCAGTGAAACTATTACTTCCTTTGGTCCGGCGACTATTTGTGGTCCTATGGTTTTGACACAATTCCTTCTAAATTTAAAGTGATTATTTTCTGTCTTTAAGGAATTATATAGCAGCAAAAGTGAAAGAAGACAATAAATCTATGGTTCTACATTTATTATTTTCCAAGAATTGTTCTAATTATATGATTGTCTGTGTTTTATACAATTTTAACATAGGCATTGTTTCTATCTTAATTTTACAGATGACAAAAAATTCAGGAGAAACTGAGTAACTTCTGTAATGCCACAAATAGCAGAGTTAGAGCTGTAAGACCAGAGAGCCTTTTTGTCATATGCATGCCTATAATCAACGTATATCAGAAGCACACATCTAAGACATTGAAAATAAAATAAGACAATATAAAAGTTATTTGAAATAGATATAGAAAAGATGAGAAAAAGAAGAACACAGAAAAAAACCAGAAATGATAAGAAATGAGCACATATTCTTATTTTAAATAACATGTTGGCAAGATCTTAGCAGAATCCCTAAAAAAAGAAAGGCTTAGTAGCTAGAGCCCAGAGAAAGCTACCTGGATTACACAGGCATAACTTTGAAAAGCTTGAAGTTCTCCGTTTTGCATAATTGGCTTGTGCTTTACTGTGGGCATGAATTAGTTATTCTCATTTATTTTCTTTCCAGAACATCATCTTAAAAATTTCAATGAAATGTTATTCTGCAATATGTCTGTAAATAAGTGAAGTAAGAATTCATGACAGCATCTGCCTGAGTCTGGATTCTCCAAAAAAGGGTGCCCAAGGCAGTGTTAAGAGCTATTGCTCTTGAAAAATGCATAGAAAAGATGAGAAAAATAAAAGCACAAATGAAGACAGAAATGATAAGAAATGAGTGCATGTTCTTATTTTAAATACCGTACTCACAAGATCTTAGCAGAATATGTATATGTGTATTTATATACGTGTTTCAGTTTCTCACACTAAGGAGACAATATGATGTTTGCAAATGCGGTTATGATTAATTTCTCTTAAGAGGGTGTTCTCTAGTTGATTCCATTTACCAACAAAAGACTCAAATTTATCTTGTTTTATAGCTGAATAATACTTCATTGTGTAAAAATACCACATATTCTTTATCCACTCTTCAGTTGATGGGCATCTGGATTTAGCTGTAAGAAATTGCATAATGTCTCCTTAGTGTGAGAACCTGAAAGAGAAAAATGGAATCTGAAGGGTACAATAGATACTGGTAAAAGGAAATGAGCTTATTCAAAAGGAGTTACTGAGTTGAGGAGAAAGACAGGAGAGGGAGTAAGGAAAGAGATGTATTTATGTATGTAAGCAGGATGGTTTGGACAACTATACTGTGTATTTCTACTGGCCAAGGGAAAAAAAGCAGTTAATGTTTTAATTTGTTTCATCTCCTTTTATAGATTGTTTCTCCTTGTCTTCCTAATTTCTTATGCATTTCTTTCTTTTTTCTCTCTTCTTCCAATTTCACATGCATATATCTGGTAATATGAATAACTGGTTAGAAGACAACACCATGTACTACCACAAATACTGTGAAATTGGTATTACTTTGGTAAGTGAAAAACTGTATCACTTGTAATTTTTCTGTTTTAATTCTAATTTGTACTCTTTTTGGAAAATAAAAATTAAGAAAAGAACTATTACTCAAGGAGGGGTCCTGGCCTTGTGGAGGAGGAGCGGGGTAAAATGGGAGGTGCAAGGAAAGAAGAAGAGCCCCATCAGGGTGTGTCAACTTGCTGGATACTGAGATCTGTCCTTCAAGATGTCAATTCTTAATGCACTGAGTCGTAGCGGAAGAAGTATCATGGTCCCATTTGTCCCAGTCAACATTTCACACCATTGGTTATGCATAAAGTTCCTAGAATTTTCAAATTAAGTTCAAGCCGCCTCCAAAAGATCTTTTCTGTTGATATTCACAATTTCACCATCCCAAAAGCAGGGCCACTGCAGGGCTGAATTGTGCAAGTTGAGTGTGATTTGAGATGGAAATATGTTGCTCATACCTGCGTTTGGTTGGAGGTCAAGTACAAGCAAAGACAATAGCATCAGGACCTGCAGACATCCAAGAGGGACATGATCAGAAGTAGGCAGTGACAGTCTAAGAGGTGACCAGTACACTTTGAAATAATACTTTCTAGAATGTAGTCTGCAAAATTGCAGAGTATGAGATATTAGGTTTTGTGGCACTGTAGGTGGGTAGGTACATTACTACAACTCAGGGTTCTTGAGAGCCAAAGTCTGAGAGAGAAAAATGAAAGAGGGAAGCAGGGAGGAGGTGGCACTTAGGGGAAATAGCTCACAGTGTTGCAGAGGCTATGTCCTAAGATATGCTGTTCACAACCTAAAGACCAGAATGCTGAAAGCATACTTCAATCAAAGATCTTCAGAACAAATTATTTTGATAGTGCATTTAGTTCAAAGTCAGCTGCCTGAGGATATGAAGGTGTGGGATGGGCTTCTTCTACAAGCCTTGGAATGCAGTGGTCAGAGTGCCTGGAGGCTTTTTAAAATGAAGAGATTAAGGATGTCTCAGTTTCGGGAAAGAGTAAGTGAGTGAAGTTTTTCGTTCTATCAGTGTTCACAACAGCCTGGAGAGTGGGCAACTAAATTGAGAGTGGATCATCCTCATCCATTTCTACCAGCTTCCATAGCTGTCTGATACAGAAGCAGCCTCACGGGCACACTGGATCCAAAGCTTTTGTAGAGGCTTCAAGGCCCCTTCTTCCAGTCAACTTGACAATTACCACAGAGGGACTTTGAGCTAGAAGAATTTATTGTCTGCACTTTTCCCATAAGGAACGCTTATTCCATGTGACTGTTAATTTCAAGTAAACTATTTGGGTACATTTTTTGCTACAGCAATATGAGTCAATAAAATTTTATTTCATAAATTATACAAATAAACAGTTCAAAAATAGATTCTGATTATGAATTCTACTTTTCATTTTTTTTTCTATTCCTCTTTTGAGTTCTTATGATTTGTCCATTTCCTTAACATTCCTGTAGGGATTGTAACAAAGAAAAGGTAAACCGTATTTTAAAATGTTAAAAAGCATGACTGGTTGCTAATTGTTATCTTTGTGATTTAGTACTCTGGTATACTAAATGCCATTTTCTAGTAGGGATTATTTATTTCCCCAGGATTTTAATTTCTTTTATGATAATTTGGCTATTTGTCAACTCACAAAAGGAACTGGAATTGAGCAATGAGGGTCATTTGAGTGTCTGAAAATAAATCTCTTAAGTATACTTTTTATCCCCAGTAGAAATCAAGAAATATGATAAGCTCTAGGGTGTCATGTGAAACTTTTTCCAGGTTGGGAAGGCTTTCTTTGGCATCACTTGGTGTCTCCCAGCATTCTTAGGAAACAGTGCCTATTCATCTAGTGGAGTAAACAGAAACTCATAAGGGAACAGAGTTATGTTTACAAAGGTCCAAATGAAACACTTGCTTCTGGAAAAAGACAACTAAATTTATTATGGAAAGGGCGATGAGACCAGTAGCTACTCTGTGCCTCAGCAGATGCCCTCAGTGAATGTTTAAATTGCATTAAAAGACCTAATGTGTTTTCTTCTTATCTATGTGTTTTCTTAACTATGGGCTGTATGATACACAGAGCAGCAAGGTGGATGTGAGACTGTGGTTGGTTGGGATGACTGTAATGTGCTTGTTAATAGCTTGGACTTTGATACCAGACAGAATGATGTTTGCATTCCAGTTTCTTCAACTGAACTGTTCATCTTGGGCACACATTTTAATCTCTATCAATTTCTGTTGTGAAATTGTTAGTTTTACATTTTATCCCCTGATAGAGTTGCACAGAAGGTGAATGTGATAATATATTTAAAATCCTTCACAGTTTTAAACAAGCAGTTGTTAGCATACAGTTATCTGAGACAAATCCTCTTGGATTCTTCAACAGCAAGCATCCAAACCCATGCCTTTAACAATTTTCAAGTGTTAGATTCAATTGCTTCCTTCATAGAAAAAATCAACAGAGATAAATAACATCACTGCAAAATAGGCAGTGATCAGTTTTGCAACCTTGAAAAATGCTTTTTAATTTACCATTTCCCACTTGAACTGAGAATGTGTTAACACAAAGAAAGAACAGGTAAAGCAATTCATTTGCTGAGACAACAGCAGTTACAATGATGGCTTAGTGCCCAGCTCAAACTCTCCTGAAACATATTGTGAAACAAACTTTGCAGGCTGCAGTTTACAAAACATGTAATCAAGAAATCTAAATCTCTTCAGGCAAAGCTTTGTTTTTTTTTTCCCTCAATGAATGTGAACATTTACTCTGGATAAAAATGGTATGATAATGTCAATTATAATTTCAAAACATTGCCAGCCCCTTTTGCTCACCCTCTTCAAGAAGATCCAGGGAAACACTCAATGGATTTCCTTTGCATTTAGAGGAAAATCTGAGCTTATTTCCAGGAATTCTAGCCCTATCTACAGCTGAGTTCTTCCCACTTCATCAACTTTTAGTTCTTACAGGGGAAGAGGGGATACCTACAAGATGTTAAGTAGATATGTAGGGTCTGAGGATCAGTCTCTTTAGTCATCCATCCCATTTCTGTGAAATTCTTATAGTTTGGATAAACATGTCTCCCAAAATGTATTCTGAGGTGTGGCTTTGGGAAGAGAAATGGATTATGAGATTGTTATCTGCTATGGTTTGTGTCTAGTTGTCTTCCCAAAGCCTCATATAGTCACTGGGGCAAGCTTGTAGAGTTTGTGATTAATTCATGATCCAACGCTGGGATTCTGTGTGAGTGCTAAATCTACCCTGAGGCAGATAGCCTGAACATAATTTACAGGAAGGAGAGGGGCTGGCTAGCTGCCACAGTTGCTGCTCCTCCCTTTGCTCTTTGGTGTTTTCTACCGCCGTGAGAGGCTGCCCTCTGCCATCTGCTGTTCTGTCTGGAGCCAGCTGAAAATGGACTGAAATCTCTATTAACTCAGCTAAATAAACCTTTCCTTCCTTAATTTTGAGTGTCAGGAATTTTGTCACAGCAAAAAGAGAAAAGTAACTGAGATACTCATATTGGATTGATCTTCTGATGAGTTCTTGGCCAAGAGGCCTGTTGGAGGTGGTGTCCAATTGAGGAAGTAGTCTCTGGGGGATAACTTGGGAGGACATATCTTGCTACAGATTCTTTTTCCCTTTCTGTCTGCTTCCTGACCACCAATACCTGAGAAGTTTTCCTTTCACTGTGGCATTCTAACAGTACGTTTTGACCTTTCTGCAGATCTAAAGCAAATAGCCATGAACTAAGCAACCCTTGAAACTGTAAACCAAAATAAATCTTTCCTTTTTCAAGTAGTTTTTCTGAGGATTTTTAAAATCATAGCAATAAAAAACTGACTAACATAGTACCCCAGTCTTCTCAACACTTACCTTCCCAAATGTGCTCACCAGTATGGGAGACAGGAGCTACTGGACTTCGCTTCTCCCGGGCAGCTCTCTGTTCTACCTGGTCCTCCTGAGCCCCTCGGAACTGAGTGGTGTCATCATTTTAAGGAAATATTCTCTGATTCCAGGTTCATATGAGGTCCCTCTTCTGTAAATTTCACATAGCATTCTCCATCTTTTCCAGTACTGCATCCTGTGATAACTTTATATTATCTGGTTTATTTTTTTTACTTTCTGTTAGTAACAAAACCCTTGCAGATAGATGTATTATCTGTGTCTCTTTATTTTATGGATTTTGCTACTATGACATATGGAATATTGTTGTGTTACAGAGATGGGCCTTCTCAGGATTGGCTGCTTCCTAGATAACATGAAGTACTGATTTATGATATTCTGCATTATTATTATTATATTATTATTATTATTATTATTATTATTATTATTATTTACTTTGAAAGATTGGGAAAGTGATATGTATTCAGTAGACATCATATTTCAAGTTTTGAATTTTGATGTCTTCCAGAGCTGGTGATACACAGTACATAACTCTTGACACTGGGCATTAGACAAGCCGTGGGTCCCAGTTGGCTCCTCTGTCATGAGAATAAGCAGTACTCTCCAATGTATTCTGTTGCTAAATTAAAACTTTTGGTGGTTGCACTATGTCGACTTGACTTCAGTAAGAACTATCTAGCGGATTAGTAAAGTCTGTTGACGACTGATATATTGGCCAGTGAACTGAGGGAAGAAGATGTATCCCAGACATAGATGGTTCCAATAGGCTTGTAGCATGGACAGAACAACAAGAGAAAGAAAGTATTCCTGTTCTGGACCCATTCTAATCTTCACCATTGGCTTTGGATTCTGGCCTCCG
>NW_004524737.1:5665188-5683676 GCF_000260255.1 Octodon degus | reverse complement strand
TTTTTTTTCAGCTTCCAACACGGACTGCACCAGAAACTACCATAAGCTCCCAGGACTTCAGCATTCACCTGCCAGAAGATGGCCCAGCCTTCCCTGCATAGAAAACCACTGCATTCTTACCTCTCAAATCCTGCAGATGGCACTGGGAACACCTCTGCCTCCAATCCTGTAAGACTACCTTATGCCCCCCCCACATAGCCCTAATATTCTAGGCTTTGTGTATCAAGAGTAATTTTTATTTGTAACATTTCAAGCTTACAGTGGGTTTATTCAGCTGCAGCACCACTGTAGGAGAGGAGCATCTCTACCTGTACTGCCTTTCATATGGACATCAGCAAATCCAGAGAAGCATCTCCAACAGCCTACTTCACTCAGCTCACACTCAGAATCACAGTGACCTGCACCGCTAACCTACAGCCTGCTCCCAGATACCTAGGGAGAGATCTGATGACAACAGCCTGCTACCAGACAACTAGGGCAAGTTTCCATGTCCGCAGGCTGCTGAAATTCTTCACACTGGTCAATCTTCAGCCTGATTACTCTGCCTCACCTGATCCTTGAGGAAAGCATGGTGAAAGTTCTTGCTCATATTTTCCCAAGTCCTCCTACTCCTGAGAGGCTCACTGTGTGCCCCCTAGTGGGATGAGGATGCTCCCTCTTGTCATCTGTGTAGAAAACAAACTGTCTTTTCCATAGCAATCCTCCTCTAATATTTTGGCCTCATGATACTTACATAAAAATGAAGTTTATTTTTGAAAAAAATAGAGATTAACTATCTTTTGTTCTAATGAAATTTTCAGAACCTGCTGAGCTAACCTGGAATGGCTGTACATGCTCTGTGTATCTATGTATCTATCATGAGTGAAATGAGAATAATTTGATGCCAATTTAGAAATATGTTGAGTACATTATTAAAATCTGCTTCCTACACATTCCATTCATTATGAAAGAGTGAAGCATAGATGATCATGTTTGACAGTAAGGTTTTTCAGTTTCTTCTAAATTATGCACTTCTACCATTGTATTTTACTTGTAATAAAATTACCCTTGTTCTCTAGTCAAAAACTTATATTCTCTGCTTCTTAGTTCAATTGCTTTCAAGAACTTAATCCTTTGACAAAACATTTGGTTGAGAATAACATGTACTTCATCCTGATATATCTTTCTAAATACTGTTCCATATGATTATACTTAAATATAATTAAAGAGAACTTAAACTGTTTTGTGATCTGACACAGTCGTGGGTGAGATGCATGTGAAACTATTCAAGGAGACAAAAAGAGGCAGGATGGTTTATTTTGGATGCTTGGACTGGTGACACTCACATCGCTGCTGCTCACACCTGCTGTATGCTGGCTTCTGCTTGCTTCCAAAAGTTTCCTTTCTACAAATATTTTTGACTCAGGAGCCATTACTTTCCACTTCTGGATCTGAGAAGTGCTTATGTTTGTGTATCAAGTAGTTTGACCTTTTCAGAAGTATATCATTGCTGAGTTTTAGTGTTGGCATCTCTTCATGGAGTGGTTGTACTATTTATTTTTTGGGTCTCTATTGAAATATGACAAAAAGCTAGTCTTATGTTCCTTCAGATGTTTCTATTCCTGGGATTTCCAATCCCTAAGTAAGGTTGACATTGTTAGAGAGAGGAATTTGGTTTGTTTTATAAAACAAAATGAAGCTTTGAAGACCATATCATAGAATGGAAATGCTATAGCCCATACCTTGTAAAATGAGCTCTGTATCTGTAAAGCTCTATCCAGAATTCAGGAAAGTGTCTGAAAAGTGTCTTGGTGTTGCTAGTCACTCCTTTTCTCTCTGTTCATTGTTTTTAATGCAGAACTTGTCAAAGATATAATTTCTCCCAAATCTAAATATTAACATTCTAGTTATAGGATAAGATAGTGTTTTCTGGATTCATCAAGTAGTTTTCCTTGCTCTTTTGAATTTTCAATGTGACTCTCAAATTTTCCATTCACTTTCTTTTTCTTCAGATTCTTTCAAATGATACTTGTGGCAAACTAATTCTTTTAGAGTTTTAGCTTGCATAGTTAATTAAATTGAACCTTTGGTGGCCAGAGCAATTAAAATCATGATTTTTATATGAAATATTAAAATTATGTGTAAAAGTAGTATTATGAAGATACACCAAAGTAATTTGGGTGTGTTCTGAATCTTTGTACCACAGGAGTCTGTTAAGGGTGAGGCATATTTAATGTTCTCTACTTGGGTCTTAGAATAGTACCTCTAGGTGAAATATGTCTATTAGAATACATAATTAGATACACAATAATGATGGGAGTTCATTAACTTTAACAAAAATAGCAGAGAAATCAAGGTTCAATGACTTGTCACAGCTTCCAGTCAATTCACCACTTGAAAAGAAAGAGGAAAAAAACAGACAATAAAAACGTCCTATGTTAGCAATGAGTTATGCTGAAGACTTAAATGAAGTGTGCTTTCATAAAGAGATTTTGCTCTCAATCACGGGCCAATATCAGATTATTGACAACATTCATCTATCTCTAAATTACTATCTGTTGCTAACAGTAGAAAGGGGAAGTAAAGTAATCAAGTGGAAATGATATGTCATGAAGATTTAATGCTACACTTGAGATAAACCTGCTAGCCTGGACTATTCCACCTCCCCTTTCTTTTGCTAGATTATTTTTTATTAATTTTACTGAGAAACAGTAATGAGACAATTTCAAACCGATTAGTAGGACAGTTTCAATAATTAATACATTGCATATTGTTGTCTTCATAGTGGTTATTCATAGTACAAGATGCAGACATGATATCTTGTCCAAACATTTTTAGTACAAATCTTTATTCTCATTGAATTTAGAAAAAGCAGCTGTATACCTATCCTATTTTGTATATACAGATACAAAATGGTCCTTCATTTGTATCCCCTTTTTTGTTTAGTTTTGTCAGAGATGGGTATTCCATTGCCATTTAAATATTGTTGGTGAGTGAATTCAGCAAAATAATCTGATACAGTCCAGTTGTCCATAATAGTAGTGGTTATCTGTAGGACTGGCAATGTCAGAAGTTGTTCACTTGAGACTTTGCTAGATTTTTTGAGACTGAGATTTGCACTACATGCTTTTTGCTTTTCTGGATAAATAGTAAAATTTCAGCTTTGAAGTGAGAGAAAAACTAAATTAGTACATTTCCCCAGCTTTTAAAAAGTAGGTTTTGCCATGGGAGTAAGTTCTGGCCAAATGCAAACTAAGCAGAAGTGTCATAATGCTTCTTGGAAGGTCAAAAAAAAAATCTGAGGAAAAACACTGTCTATTTTTTACTTGGTGTTGCTAGATTTCCCGTTAATGGCTGGAACCCCTGCAACTGTTACAGAGCATGAGGTAACGTTATAATAGAAAATGTGCATGGAACCAGAAAACTACAAGAAGCACTAGTCAGTAGTGCTGGTAAGTAGAGCCACCAAACTCCTAAGATCTTTGGATGGAACTTCTCATAATGCTTTTATATAAATGAGTAAATTCTTACCAGTTTAAAGCAATACACTTAGGGTTAGCCAAATAACGCAGCAGATTAAAGCACCTGCAAGCAGGTACAGGGGCCTGGGATTTCATCCCCAGGCCTGCAGTGCCGGCCCTGCCCCTAGGGCACACTGAGATGAAGATTGAGACTGGGTTGGTGGTGCACGCCTATAATCCCAGCACTTGGGAGGCTGTAAACAGGAGAATCACTATGAGTCCTATCTAGTAGTGAGACCCTGAGCACTCTGTAAATCCTTCCCTAAAACACACACACACACACACACACAAATAATAATAATAATAATAATGCAATATACTTAAACTTCTATTAGAAGCTAAAAATAATATTTAATTAATATAATTGTACTCAGAATGCTTTTTATTTCTGTGCTAATAGTGAAAATTTTATTCAAAAAGAATCTTAGATGTTTGGATTTTTTCTCTTTCCCCCTTGCCCACTTCCTTTGCTGCACTCTTTGATTTTTTTCTGTCTTTATGTATCTCATGGTATTGATTGATCGATTTATCATTTATCTATTTATTTATTGGCTTTTTGGGGCAGAGCTTCACTCTGCAGCTCAAACTGGCCTTGAACTCACTTCATAGGCCATGCTAACCTTGAACTTGCAGCAATCTTGCTGTCTCCACCTCCTGAGTGCTGAGACCACCGCATGAAGCACCTGTTATGGCTTTTAAAATTCCAAGATCAGATAGTTTACTAACCATGTCACCTTAAAGATTTGCTTAAACCTTTATGCCTGAACCCGCATCTGAAAACTGTGCAAATGAGGAATAGATATACAGTATGCAAAGCTTTGAGAATAGCACCTGACACATGGTAATTGCTCAGTAAATTAAATGACTACCTTATTTTTGGTATGATAGCACTCTCAATGTGAATTACATGGAGAACCTTAAACATAGCCACAGAGGCAATGTTTAATTGGCCAGGGACCAATTAAACAACTTTTCTAGTGCACCCCGAAAAATACCATTCACTAATCCAAGTTTATGTTTACTCTTTCTCAGACTGAAAGAGAGCCTTGACTGTTTTAAAACTTTGTTCATACAAAACTTTCCTTAGTGAACCTTCTACTTGCGTTAATGATAATAGAAAAAAAGAAAGAAAAGAAATACAATAATCTTTAAACATTAGAAACAATTGATATTTAATTATCATTTGAATTGCTTCTAAATAGCTACATAATTAAATACTTTAATTAGTGTATTAGTTTTTTAGTGTTTTGCTATTTTTTTCTTTGTTTGTGATTAAAGAATTGCTATTCTTCAAAAAAATTGTTGAATATATTTCACTATTTTTTAAATGTACATCATTCCTAATGTGTTATCTATCATTTTTGTACTCTTTTAAAAATGTTTTATAAAAAATAAGGAGAAAAACTAAGGTTTATTGAAAGGAAGAGTTAATGTTTAATTGATCAATCTTGCATGCCTATATCTGATAATCTGAGCAACAAATTTGATAACAATATGTAACATAATAGCCTTGCAGCAATCTTGCTGTCTCCACCTCCTGAGTGCTTAGATCAGTGCACGAAGCACCTGTCATGGCTTTTAAAATTCCAAGATCAAATAGTTTAATTTTCTATTCTTGTTTTGAAATTCTGTACCATTTTTATTGTTTTATTTTGCTTTGCTTTTGTCTTTGTTGTGATTTGCATTTGATATTTTTCCTCTTTAAAATAAAATTTAAAAAACAACAACAAAAAAGAGCTGTGCTTTAAGAAATAGCTTCCTGTGCCAGTGGATCAGCATTTGATTTTTATAGGTTGTAGCTGTGAAAAAATTGATCCACCTAATTTACTTTTTTGAGTCTGTCCATCTGTACAGTGCTGATAGTGCTACTTGTACTTTGAGGATGCTGGTGACCCTCAGCTGAGCTAGTGTACATGAGATCACCAAGAGCACACTGGGCATTTCACAAATAGTCAGCAAATTGGCACTATTACTCTTGAATATTAATAAGAATGCCAATAAAAAGGAATAATCACATTTTAATAGAAGTCATTAATTCATTGATCCAGTTATGATATGAAGTATAATGTCATATGAATATTTTCCTAGGCACAAGTCATTTGGAAAACTGGTGAAATGAAAATTCATGCTTGAGTTAGCATTTAAAACATATAACTATTTCCTTATTTTGGTTTTTTTCCCCCACACACTCCTTTTTTAGGTTGATTTATCTAACCTTCGAGGAGAAATGGTTTTGAGAAAGTTTTAAAGTGCAGCAAATAGAAAGATCAATAGAGAGACAGAGGAAGATAAAAACGTAGTTAAAATGATATGAACCTGAATTATTGTGGACACAAGGGAACATTAGGGTTTATTTGACTTACTAGACTGAAAGTGGGCTGGAATAAGGGCTCACATACACAGCTGCAATCCCTAGGGAAGACTGCAAAAGTCGTGACTATGTCAGAAAGGATAAATTACTTAAAACACATAGGTGACCTATGAGGCTTTTGTGCTAAAGACCCAACACCAGTGAGAGGGTGAGGAGAGACTTTCCCAAATCACTTTGAAGTACCTGCTGAACAATGGTTTTCCTGGTAGCAATACTGGGGCTTGAATCCAGAGTCTGTGCACTGAGTTACATCCCTAGGCATTAAACTTTCTCTCTTTGTTTTTTTTTCTGAGATTGGCTTCTCACTAAATTGCTTGGGCTGGGCTCAGATTTGTGATCCTCCTGCTCAAGCTCCCAATGTGTTAGGTTTATATGTGTACACTATGATGCTGAACTGAATGTAACTTGAACTAAAAGAATCTTAAATAGCATACCCAAGAGAAAACTTTCAGAACGGAAGCCCCTGCTTCTTGTAGAACTGAAGAACATTTTTGATGCCTGTGCAGTGCACCTCGCTGCCAGAACAGCCTGCAAGGGGAAGCAGGAGAGCTTTGAAGAGGATTGGACTTTAACTTCCAGAATGGATTGAGTGGATGTTTGCAATGGAGATTTCAGTTCATTACAACGTAGGAACCAAAACTATCATTTAACATCTTGGCAAAGTTTGAAGGACCAAAACCATTCTAGATGGAAGCAATGCCAAAGGAAACTTGTATGGAACACTGGGTTACCCTGGATTTTCCTATTTCTACCAACCAGCCAATTGTTCTCCACTCACCTGTATATCAACAGCAATGAAAATCAAAGGAAGAGAGGAAGGTGAATTTGGCATGTAGTGAATTTGTGTCCTAACTGTGGTGGGATGTTTTCAGGCTTTTATTGTGAAAACATTTATACCTTCACAATAGTATAGTCAGTAGAATGAGTTTCCAGATACATGAATATGAATATCAAAGACCATTTGTATACTTTCATCCTCCCATCATCTATTTCCTTTCATTTTTCCTTTGTCAGCTGGGCTTAATGGAGTCTGAGAGAGACATGCCCTCCCATAATTTATATTCTAAGAAATATATTTAATGGTATTTTCAAATTAGTGAAACAAGCTTCATACAACCAAATTTGACTGAGCACTGTTAGACTATAAGTAGAGAAAATTAAGTTACACAAAAGATGGGAGAATCTTCCTAGAGGACAACATAATTATAAATTAGTCAGATGAAGAACAGGAATCTGGAATCTCAAAGGGAAAATGTGAACCAAGATTATAGGAGTGAAGTAGCATCACAAAAGAGACAAAGACAAGTTTCTGTGTCAGCTGGAAGGTGTTGGCCAAGGAATGGAGCAGGCATGGAGAAGCTACCTAGGAAAGTAGGCATAAGTTCATGACTGAAGACTTTGTGCTTGAGGGTAAGCAATGTAGGCTTCATCTTGGCCAGTGTTGCTGGAATTGGATAATGTTAGGAGTTGTTAGAGGTCAAAATTAGGAAGTTAAGGATCATGCAGCATGATGTTTTTATACTGACATTTTTGAACTTCAACCTACAGAGGGAGTCATCCCTTTCAGGCCTCAAAGTAAACAACATAGTTTACCTTTTTAGATGGATGATGCTGGTCACATTACACAGGATGGATTGGAGGAAGCCAACAATCTTACTAAATAGAAGAGCATTTAGGAAATTCATGTGAGATACAATTTGATAATATCTAAATATTTCAAATGTGAAAAAGATTTCTAAATTATAATATTAATCAATGCATGAAACTATCTCCCATGTTCACTGTTTATAATTTCAAATGTGGATTGATTTTAAATCAATCACACTATTTAGAGATTCATTTGTAAAATATATCATCATTCTTGGCTGTGCTCTCTTACATGTTTTTAACTTATCCTTTCAGATATTTCTGAAATAAAATTATTTTTTTTGAAAGGAATTCCAAACTTCTGATTTCCTTCTATTAAATTCATGTATTTGGGGAATATTTTTGGATAGATGATTATTTACTGTGTCACAGCTTATTGATTTTAACCCATATTTCTAATCTGTGATTTCTCCAAGAAAATTTTGAAGGTCAGGCAGTTTCCTGGTGTTATAAAATGTACAATATGCCATTATTCTAAGATTAAAAAATATTTTAGGTTGGTAACTAAGAATATTTCAGATAGTGTTAATACGAACAAACCAGATTTAAAGTTTAAAATTTAAAGTTTTTTTTCAATTTTCTCAAATTATGGCATTTAGAAACAGGTACAAAAAAAAAAAAAAAAGGAAAAAAAAAGGAGACGGACTCCACCTTGGCGGGCTTACCTGGAAGGAGCTGTGGGACTGGAAGCCAGAGCGGCTCAGAGGGCACACTCTACTTCAGCGAGCCTACTGAGAAGGAGCTGCTTGGGCTGAGCTCATCTGGAAGGAGCCCAACACAGCAACCAGATCCACGTCATGTCCTGCTGGTAGAGTTCGAGTGCATTAGATCTAGACCAGGGGAGCTGAGGTGTACTGCTGGACCCAGTGAAGCCCAGACCAAGGCCCAGACCTACGGGAGCATCCTTGCAGCATAGAGATGGCAGCAAGAAACAGGGATGAGCTGGTCAGCCTGGAAAATTCCAGGTGCATGAAGCGGAGATGGCCTGACAGAACTCAGAGAAACTAATGAAAATACATCTTTCAAATTTAAGATCTGTTTTGCTATACAGCTATAATATTTGCACAATGGTGTAAAGTACAAACACATTAGTTACTAAAGTTTGTTAATTTCTACATTTCACTAGCTGTTATTACTATTGCTAGTTGTACTACTATAAATAGGAAACAATATGTACCTTAACTATGTGTTTTCCCTTAGGTATTAAAATCAGGAGGTGCTTGGGTAATAACCTAACAAAAGTCATACACTGAAGGTCAGAGGACAGTTCCCACTGGAAATCAGTATCTCAGTATCAATCAATAGAGAAGACAAAGTCTTGGGAACCACACAGAGCAAGAATCTCTGATGCAGGAGAGATATCTAAAAGCCAGACTCTCTACAGAGAGGCTCAGACAGCAGTAATACAGCCACCTACTATCAAGCTTTCACAAAAAGTATAATAGCAATCAAAATAAAGAGTTCTCCCTGAAACAGAAAATGACAAAAAGAAGGAGCAAAATGCATTCTCAGACCCTGAGTCCCACCGTAGGAGAATCAGCATAGAAGAAATTGGAAGCCACACCCCTGAAATCACTAAAACAATACAACTGAAGTAAAGAAACAGGTTCAGAAGACTATAGAAGAAATTAGATAAAAAATAATCTCACAGGTAAAAAAAGAACTTATAATTGCAGTGAAAGAATTACTAAGCATTTCTAAAGAAGACACATAAAAATAGAGGAGAATAGAAAAGTGATGGAAAGTTTCAATGAGCAATTTAGGAAAGAAATAGAATGTATGAAGAAGACTCAAAGAGATACACAGGAAATTAAAAACTCCATTAAAAGTTGGCAAAACCAGTCCCAAGGAAAACCCACTACTATTATGGACTACTGGACTATATTGGAATATTTAGATGGATTCATGCACCTACAAGATTTAAAAGGAAATGGAATACTCATATCTGACAAAACTAAACAAAAATGGGGATACAAATGAAGGAGCATATTGTATCTCCATATACAAAATAGTTAGGTGAGATATACAGTTACTTTCTCTAAATTCAATGAGAAGAAAGATTTGTACTGATAGTGTTTGGACACGATATCATGTCTACATCTTGTATTATGAATAATCACTACAGGGACAACAATATGCAAAGTATTAATTATTGAAACTGTCCTACTAATCTGTTTTGAGACTGTCTCATTACTATTTGTTTCTCAATAAAATTAATGAAAAAAAGAACAAAGAGAGAAACAAAAATGATGAAAAAAAAGTTGGCAAATCCATTTGAATGAAAAGATAGACTTTTAGACTGAGGAGACACCATTACATCTAGTGAAAATGTGAAGAAATATCTCTTATAAACAACTTTGATTCAGGAAGTAATAATTCAACTGCTGCAGGATGATGCAAAGAAGGACAACATAAGAGCGACAGGAAACAATGAGATAGAAGGAGACAACTCGAATGAAATAAAGAGAATATGCACAGAAATAATAACAGAAAACTCCGCAAACAGGGAGAAACAATCTGACATTCAGATAACTGAGGCATGTAGAACACCAAATAATATTAACCTAAGGAAACCTACACACAGATATACAATAATCAGTCACCTAGAAATTCAGCACAATAACAACATATTAAAAGCTGCTAGATAAAAGAAACTGATCACACAGAAAAACCCATTGGAATAATAGCAGATTCCTCTTCACAAACCAGAGTCAAAAAGATATGGAGTGAAGTATTTCAAGTCCTCCAAAAAAATAAATTCCAGCCCAGACTGATATAACCCGCCAAACTCTCTTGCGTGTTTAGTGGAGAAGTAAAATACCTCCATGACAAAGAACAGCTAAAGAATTTCATGATGACAAAACCATTTCCAAGCAGAGTACTAAAAGATATTTTAGACAGGGAACAAAATACTCACAATTCCAAGTATGACAACCAAAAAAAAAAAAAAAAAAAAAAAAAAAGCCAAACACAGCAAAGTATTAAACACAGGAGAAAAGTAGGGAACCAACAGCAGGAAAACAGCATGACAAACATAAGTCAATATGAAACAATTATAATCACAAATGTAAATAATTCACCGATTAAAAGGGATAGGCTGACTAAGTGGATTAAGAAACAAAATCCAACAATATTCTATATGCAAGAAACATATTTAACCCATAAGGAAATTAACACGCTGAACGTCAAAGGATGGAAAACAGTATTATATGCTCCAGGATCTCAGAAAAAAGAGAAGTAGCTATTCTGTCTGCAGACAATCTGAAGTTCACATCAGGAATGATCAAACAAGATAAAGAAGGTCACTGTACACTGGTTAGGGGAAATATTCAAGAGGAAGTGATAACAGTCAAATATGTATGCTCCACATATGGGAGCACACAAATGTATAAGAAAAAGCTTAAAGAATATGAAAAACCTAATAACCACTATCACAATCTTAACAGGGAACATTAACACCCCCTTATCTCAAAAAGATAGATCAATGAGACCAAAAAAAAAATAATAATAATAATAAGGAAGAGGAAGCAGAACTGAACCAAACCTTTGAACAAATGGACTTAGTAGACATATAGAGTGCTCCACCTAACGACATCTGAAAACACATTATGTTCAGCTGCACATGGTAAATTTTCTAAAATAGACCACATACTAATCCATAGGTCATGCATAAGTATATACAGAAAACAGGAATTATCCCATGCATATTATCTGGACACAGCACCATAAAACTGGAATTTAATGACAAAAGAAACCACAAAAATCCTATAAAAATTTGGAAATTAAATAACGCCTCCCTCAGCAACCAATTGATTACAGCTGAAATTAAATAAGAAATTAAACAATATGTACAGTACAACAAAAATTCAAGCACAACTTACTGGAGTTTGGGGGATGCAGTGAAATCAGTTCTCAGAAGGAAATTTATAGTGGTAAATTCACACAGCAGAACAACAGAGAGAGAATGAATAAATACCCTAATGCTGCACTTCAAGCTTCTAGAAAAAGAAGAGCAAACAAAGCCCAAAACCCAAAGACAAGAGGAAATAGTAAAGATTAGAACAGAAGTTAATGAAATTGAGACAAAGAAAATAATAAAAAGAATTAATGAATCCACAAATTGGTTCATTGAAATGTTAAATAAAATTGATGACCACCTAGCCAACCTCCTCAAAGGAGTAAAAAAAAAAAATGCAAATTCAGGCAATAAGGAATAAAAGGTGAGAAATTACTATAGATCCTGTGAAAATTCAGAAGATCATCAATACCTATTTTGAAAATCTTTACTTTTAAGGATGAACATACAGAAGAAATGGACATATTCTTAAATCGGTATAAATTGCCAAAACTGAATCAAGAAGGAGAAAAACTCTGAATAACCCAATATCAGAAAATATAATGATAATAAAAAACCCTTACCAACAAAGAAACGCCCAGGTCCTGATGGATTCACAGCTAAATTCTATAAGAAATTTAGAGAGCATTTACTTCAATACTCCTTAAACTGTTCAATGAAATTGAAAATTGGGCAATACTCCCAAAATCATTCCTGGAGACAAGTATTATACTGATGCTTAAATCAGAGAAAAATCCATTCAAAAAAAGAGAATTACAGGACAATCTCCCTCATGAATATCGATGTCAATATTCTCAATAAAATACAAGGAAATGGGCTGGGGAGATAGCTCAGTTGGATAAGTGCTTGCCTAGCAAAGGCAAGGGCCTGAGTTCAATCTCCAGCTCCGCAAAATAAAAAATAAAAAAATAAAGTAAAGAGAATACAACAAATCATTAAGAATATTATATACTGTGACCAGGTAGGATTCATCCCAGGGATGCAAGCATGGTTCAACATATGCAAATCTATAAATATATTATACTATATCAATAGAGGCAAAGCCAAAACCCACATGATCATCTCAATTGATGCAGAAAAAGCTTTTGACAAAGTCCAACACTCATTCATCATCAAAGCTCTAAAGAAAGTTGGAATGGAAGTCCTATACCCAACCCTGATAAAAGCCATCTATGAAAATCAAAGTCAACACAACTCTAAATGGAGAAAAACTGAAAGCTTTTGCTCTCAATTCAGGTACAAGACAAAGATGTCTTCTATCACCACTCCTATTTAACATAGTTCTGGAATCATTTGCTAGACTCATTAGACAATAGAGAGAAATAAAAGGAATAAGGATATGTAAAGAAGAAGTGAAAATATCATTATTTGCAAATGACATGATAGTCTACTTGGAAAAAAAAAAAAAAAAAAAAAAAAACACCATGAAAAAGCTCCTAGAATTAGTAAACAAGTTCACTAGCATAGCAGGATACAAAGTCAATACCCAACAATCAATAACATTCCACTACGTGGATAACAAACTCACTGAGAAAGAAATTGGAGAAACAATACCCTTCACAATAGCATCCAAAAAAAAGAAAGAAAGAAAGAAAAGAAATGCTTAGGAATTAATTTTACAAAGGAATTAAAAGACCTGTACAGTGAAAATTACAACCCTCTAAAAAAGACATCAAGAGGATTTCAGAAAATGGAAAGATATTTTTTGCTCCTGGATAGGAAGACCAACATTGACAAAATGGCCATATCCCAAAATTGTTATAGGTTGAATGCAATGCATATCAAAATACCATCAATGTACTTCACAGACTTAGAGAAACCGTTCTTCAAACTTATTTAGAACCAGAAAAGACCTAGAATAGCAAAGACAATATTGGGCAACAAATGCAAGACATGAGGAATTACAATCCATGACTTGAAATTATACTACAAAGCTATTGTGATAAAACCAGCATGGAATTGCCAAACAAACAAACAAAAAAAGGGGCCAAACACTTTCATTGGAAACAAGTTAGCCTTTTTAGCAAGTGGTGCTGGAAAAACTGGCTTTACATATGCTGAAAACTAAAACTAAACATGGGTCTGTCACTATGCACTAAACTAAATTCACAATGGATTAAAGATACAGACATTAAAACAGAAACACTAAATCTCTTGAAAGAGAAAGTAGGTGGAAATCTGGAAGACATGAGTATGGAGAGCACTCATGAACAAAAAATAAACTTCATGGGAATACTGAAAATAATCAACAACTGGGATCTCTTCTCTCTCTTTTTTAAATGTGTGTAGTATGCATTTCCAGATGCACTTTTTTTCTTTTTGGGGGCTGGTTCAGCTGTTCTTGAGGTCAGGGCTGGCATAGCATGTGGTGCTGGGGATGGAATCATGGTTCCCTGTGCCTGCCTAAGTCTGCCTAAGCAGATGCTTTAGGCCATTGAACTATCTCACCAGCACCTGGGATCTCATCTTATTGAGAAGTTTCTGCCTGTCAAAAGAAATCACCAACAGAATGAAAAGAGAACCCGCAAATTTGGAAAAAATCATAACCAACAATCACTTAGACAAAGGACTTCTGTCTAAATTATATAAAGAACTTAAAAAAATTCAGTCCCCAAAATGTAAAGACCCAATCAAAAAATGGGCAAGTGAGATGAATGTACACATCTCAGAGGAAGAAACACAAGTATAACATAAGTACATGAAAATATGTTGCTCAGCATTGACCATTCAAGAAATTCAAATTAAAGCAACATCAAGATACCATCTCTCCCAAGAAAGAATGAAGATCATAAAGAAATCAGCTAATTACAAATGCCAGAGAGGCTACGGGGAAAGAGGAACCCTTCTCAATTGCTGTTGTGAATATAGACTGGTACAGCCACTATGGAAATCAGTGTGGAGACTCCTCAAAGAACTGGTACTGGAAATCCCATTCAATCCAGCTATTCCCCTTCTGGGTATTTTCCCAAATGAACTGAAAATATCATACAATAGTGATATATATGCACCCATATTTATAGCAGCACAATGTGTTATAGCCAAATCTTGTGAACAACCAAAATGCCCATTACTTGAGGAATGTATGAAAAGATGTGGTATTTTTATATGATAGAGTGCTACTCACCTATAAAGAAAGATAAACTTGAGGCCTTTGTAGGTTAGTGGATATAACTAGAGGCCATACTCGTAAGTGAAATGAATGAGACCCACATGTGTAAATGCCATATTGCTTCCCTAGTGTAATAACCTGAAAGAATAAATAAAACCTGAAAAGTATAATAGATATAGTAAAATGGAAAGAAACTGAATTTGAGGATTAAACAATGAAGACGAGAGAAGACAGAAAAGGTAGGAAAAAAGGAAAGAGGGAAGTACATGCAGCTGAGATGATTGTACTCACAATTTCAATCAGTTTTTTAAAAACAGCAGCTAATGTTTAGAATTTTCACCTTGACTAGCTTTGTATGCTGATATCTGCGCTCCGAGCAACTACACTGAGGACAGCAACGTGTGATACAAAAGACCATAGCTGAACACCTCTCATCTTGGCCTTCTAAATGTGTACCTTTTCTAATTATCAGTTATACTCTATTTAAAATAAATTAAAACAAAAAAGACAAAGGAAAAAATTAAGATTTCTTGAAAGCAGGTGCGAACATTCTGTTATTGCCCAATCTTGCATAACTATGTCTGTTGATCTGAACAACAATATTGACAATTGAATAGATAATATAACAACCATTGCTAATTAGCTATTCCTGTTTTAAAAATCCATAACATATGTATTGTTGTATGTTACCCTGTTTCTGACTTTGTTTTTGTTTTGCACCTCATTTTACTCTTCAAAATAAAATAAAATAAAATAAAATTTTAAAACATGGTGGCATTTCATAACTGGAGTTTTGTTTTCCATTTAATTACTTTAATTTTTCAATAGCTTTCTGCACCAAACACAACTCTCCTGAAATAGCATTATTTTTTAGTATTACCTTGCCATCTTTATTATAGCTTATGACCTTGGTATATGGGGATTGTATGGCCTCATTCCAGAGAATAACTTACTACCAAAAACATATAGCAACACAGCACCATAACTATCAATCACTAATACTTGGATATCAATGCCACTTCTTAAGAAAAAATAAGTGACCCTGTGTGCTTATCATTATAATTTTCTGGGAGGATCACTTACAAAGTATATTAAGATAGAAAAAGTATTTTCTGAAAATACTCTGTTGACCTACTTACAGTAAATATATCTAAAAATATGACAAAATCCTTATCAGCCAGATGTACGTTCATGGTTGAAACTGTGGAGCTTTTGTAAACAATCTAAGAAGCTGAACATATTTTCTTAAGATTTTTCCAGGCAGAAGCATTGGAACTAGGACTAAAAAAAAATGTAAGTCTTCTATGCTTATAAGTTGCCCTTCATTTTGAACTTTCTCTTTAGCCGACATTCTTTTTAAGATGGAGAATAATTACTGCTTATTATTTACAAGAATACCCAAACTCTCCCCCAAAATAACACACATTTTCTTCAAATGGGGAAAGCAGACACCAATCATAAACATTTAAAAGGAAGTTACCATTCAAGAGGAACAGATCTAAAATTGTATACATTAAAGGAAGAAAAATACACTGTGTTGTTTAGATTTCCCTTGTTCCTAAAGGGAATCCCTGATATAAATAGAAGTTGTTAAAAAGAATTGTGAGGTAAAACTCTTGGATTGCTTGTAAGGGACAGATCGCTTTCCATGATGTGGCTTCCTTCATCCAGTGTAGGTGATAAAACGGATATGAGTGTGAGATTGGCAATTCTATTGACTTAAAATTCCATGATAAGCAGCATTGATGTTCCCATTCTCCTCATGGAAGAATCCTGTTAGGTGCCAGTTTAGTCCCAGGTCATTATGCAGTAGATGCCACAAATACTTTTAGAGTCTCACAATACCATTGAAATATTTGCTAACCTTTCAAGTCATAGATAGCAATAGAATCAAGTGACTATATAAATGAATATATATATAAAATATATATTTTCTGTCTTTATAATCTTAGAAATCATTGTTTTAACATTTTTTCCAGACATGAATTATATTCAGATTTTTAGAATGGCATATTCCTTTAATTTTCATATGTCTGAACCTAACTCATGAATTGTGAGGATTCCAGGGCATTTCTGAAAATTACAACTGTTCACCATCTTCCTGGCTCTTGTGTACTATCACCCAATACTAAGCCACAGTTATACATAAGGCATAGAAAAGAAAGTGTACGCTGAGTCCCTGCTGAGATTTCTCACGGCCAGGAGAGTGAATAAGAAAAATATGAGTCTTATAATTTGCAACTTGTTACTTATAATTGTTAAAACATCAAATCACCTCCTTAGTGAATGTTATCTTTGAATTAAATAATTTGATATTTGATGATGAGATGGCAATTGCATATTGCCCTAGAGATGGGGCTAGGAAATGACAGTGAAACAGGAATTATATTTCTGTTTTTAGTCGGTGACACAAAACTCAACTTTTTCAAGACAGAAAATAAGGTTTTATCATTATTGTGCACAGGACCCAGACTTGTCCACAATCATGTGGGCTTAACTTGAGAATGTATTTGGTTAAAGCTTGCTTTTGAATCCCCTATGATTTGAATATCCATGAAACACATGAATAGGTGTGAGACCTACATGGTAAAATCAGTGGAAAGTAAGCTAAAATACTAACTCCATAAGGTTGAAAATTTCCTGCATTCATAGCAGGTCTGTATTCTGAAAAAACTCCTGTGGTAACCTGTTGGGAGCCATGGAAGCTAGAAAATTGGTCAAATGTGTGTAGGTGGGACTAGCCCTCAGTGCCTAAACCAAATAAGCTACCTCAGTCCCTAGATAAACACCCTGTCTGGTTAAGGTCAGCTATTAGTTGCTAGGCAACCTTGTATCATGTGTTACTAACTTTGCAAAGGTATAAATAAACTCCATTGTGGTACGCTGGTGGGTTCATTTCACCAGCCAGGCAGAACAGTGACCACCTAGCCCAGCTTTTGTCTTTTCTACCTTTCCTCATTCCTGCCGCTATTTCTCCTTGGATAGAACTAATCACAGTGAGACCAATGGATCCTTACAGTAACCCTTGATGAAATCATATCTCATGAAATAATCGGGGGCCTGGGAGATGGCCCAGTAGAGTAAGCACTTCTCTGGCAAGTGCAAGCAAGAGTCTGAGTTCAATCCTTGGTTCCGCGGGGGAGAAAAAAAAAAAAAAAAAGAAATAATCAACGGATGAAAATTCCTTCAGGTTACTTTTACAAAATTATTCCAATGGATAGAGTTGCTGTCTTTGTTAAATTAGATACAAAACATTAGTCACAAATTACATTGTGGACCTTGATATTTTTCATTAATAAATTCCAGAAGTCTGATTTGTAAGCTTTGGACTAAAAGCCAATTAAGAAGATTTTCATGTGTTATAGGAAATAGAATCTTAATGCCTCTTAATTTGTTCCACCAAAGAAATGCCAGGAAGAACGTTCCAGGGCAGTATGGATTCTTCCTGAGCCAAAGGAGTCATTTCAGGGAGGGTGAGATCTGGCACAGTGCGTGTTGGCTGGCATGTTGGCATGTCCACATGAAAACTTGATGGCCCATGAGAGTACTGGCAGGTTTGCCTTTCCAATGAATCAAGAAATTAGTTCTTGGCTTAAAAAACAGGTGGTAGACATTTACCTGGGATATTTTTCTTTCTTATGAAGTTCCAACTTGTCAGCAGCTATGATTAATCAGGTCAGGGAGAGAAAAAATAATATTACTCTGGTCAAACGATTTGGGGAACAAATTTACTTTATTCCTATTTTTGGCTGGGAATAAAAATGAATCAAGGGCCAGGGATATAGCTCAGTAGCAGAGTGCCTGCCTGGCAAGGATAAGGTCCTGACTAATTCCTGGTACTAAAACAACAACAAAAAGAACCAACCAAATAAATAATAATCATAACTTCAATTGATATTACCTGACATAATTATCTAAGTCTTTCCTCCTCCTTCCCTCTTGTTGTCTTCCCCTCTGTTCCCCCCCTCTGTCTCTATCTCTCTGTCTCTGTCTCTCTGTCTCTCT
>NW_004524737.1:5653704-5665088 GCF_000260255.1 Octodon degus | reverse complement strand
TCTCTCTCTCTCTCTCTCTCTCTCTCTCTCTCTCTCTCTCTCTCTCTCTCTGTTTATATGCCCAACCTCTTTTATTGGTTATGTTTAGAAAAGGTGATTGACGTCCATGTGCCTTTGGGAACATAGTGTTTTATATGTGGCCTGAATTTTTCATTTTCTCCCCAGATGATCTGGATCTGGCAAATTTCAGACTACAGTGATTTTCACATCCACACGAAAGGAGGATAAAAAGTTGTTTCCTGGGCTCTATAAGCAAAGATTCTTCTAGTAGCTCTAGGGTGGGATGACGTTCCCACTAGTACCCTGAGCCTACCCCAACACACACATTTACTGCAGCTCATTGGACACTATGGCTGTGGGAGCATTGCACACACTAATGCAGTACAGCCTGTGTTCCCACGGGCCACCAGGACTCACTTGTGCACACCCACAGGCCGATAGTAGTGCATCATCGCAGAACTTACTCTCTCTGTAGCAACCCCTTCTGCTCAGGAGTGATGCATAGTTCACATCGCCCTAGAATGTTTACTCAGGAATTTATTTGGTGAAAAGAGTACAATTCTATTTCTTATATATGACATGAAATTCCAAACTGGTTTTCCATAAGATAGCACAGACTAGAGGAACATGGCATGCAGGGCAGTCAAGGATGTCTTCAAGTTTGAGAATGGTGGTTGTAAACTAGCATGAGCAGTTTTTCCCTCCAATACTTGAATTTATGCATTTTAAGACAAGTAACAGTAACTTCATAGTAAGGTGAATACAATTATAACTCCTCAAAACAATAAAAATAAGTTAAATATCACTGAATTTGCCAGAATCATTGAGTTCATCTCCTACAGGAAAATTTAGATGATGGTTTTACAATTTTGTTGTTGTTGTTGTTTGTTTGTTTTTTCTGTATTTACCACAAGGTCTACAGGGTCTACAGGATCACTACGTAGATTGGACTTTTAGTGATTCTCCAGTTTTCATCCTCCCAAGTGCTGGGACTACAGGCATGCACCACCACTCGGTCTCCATTGCTGTCTCAGCATACCCAGCTGATGGGGCTGGCGCTGCATGACGGGAATCAAACCCCGGCCGTTGCACTCTGACTACACAGGTGCTTTGGTCCACTGAGCTATCAAGCCTGCCTGGTTTTGTAACTCTTTCAGAGATCATCAATGGCAAGTAGGTGCCAGATTCAACAAGAGAATATCTAATCATGAGGTATCAATGGTCTCTTATTTAGCATGCGGTATTTTATGCTGTGTTACTTCCTGAATGTTTCAGTCACCAACTTGCCGAATATCTATCAAATATGGACTCCATGTCAAGACTGGGGAAGACATGACACAAGAATAAAAGAGTTCTTATTTGTATGGGGTTCATCAGTAATGAAAAATTGAAATTATATATGCAAATCCACATAAAATCACAATAATGCTCCTAATAAAAATTTTAAGTACCTGTGTCTTTTTTTACATTGGTGAACTTATTAAGGCATAAAACTTCTACTAGAATAGGTAAGAAAGACCTGAAGTATTAGCTTTGATCTTGGGTAAGTGGCTTCTCTTAAGATGAAATAAAAGGCACAATCATAGTCTATTCCTCACAGGGTGATGATGAAGTTTAACTAAGACAAGACCTGCAAGTTTCTCATCAAGGCCTATCTTATAATGATTGCTTCATAAGTAACTATTAAAAATGTATGAGTAAATTGTAATTTTTAAATGTTATGGGAAGAAAAAGAAACTACATTTCATTAAAAGATGGCTACTTTCCATGTATTATATGCAAGGTATTTTTCATACTTAGGGAAGCTGAAATAAAGTTACAAAAAAATTTATACTTCTCTCCAGAAGAATTTTTAAACAGACCGACTTTTTTTTCCCCATGTAGATTGCGAAAAACCGCAATACATTTGGCTTTCTGAGAGATTTTAATGACATACGGAAACACGTTGAAGGTTTTTTCCCCTGCTAAAATAATTATGTTATCATACAGAATAAAGTCATGAGGTCTACAAATCCATTTTTACAGCATTGATTTCTACCTTCTGGTATAAGAGCCAATAACCAGCTATTCCTAGTCTGTCAGGAAACACTGCAGGCTTCTTTCTTACAAGCAGGTTAACTTTGCCTTAAACCATCTGCCTCTCCAGGTACCACTTGTTGTCAAAATGCTGGAAATTCATGCATGAAGTACAAGTAGAATGTGGAACTAAGGAACTGGCTGATGCTAACTGGGCTGAGCAATGCCAATCTCTGCTTTCAAAGTTAGAGAAACCATCTGCTTGTTAATTTAAATTCCTAACCAAAGACTCTACTCCCTACCTAATAAATATTAATTAAAGCCTGCCAGATTCAAAGCAAGAATCATCATCATATTTGCATTTTGGTTGATTCATAGCCCAAAGAAAGTCCCTCAAATCTGTGCATTATTATATCTGACATAAATCTGCATTCATTCATGCAGTCATCTAATTTTTCAAATATCTAAGCAATAAATAACACTGATCACTTATATATCTAAAGTACTGTTCTTTGTAACATGAAATAGATCTTAAGTAACAGCACTCACTGTGTTTTACACAGTGAAAATATCTCTGATACTCATTTCCATTTCAAATGAGATTCTGTTTTTTTATTTTTTTATAAAATAAGAATAAAGGTATACGAAGTAGCTCAGCCAATATCAAATCTCTAAAGCCCCTTTGAGGGAAACTTTCCTTCAGTAAGGAGACACACTAATTTCTGTTTCACAGTGAGTAGATGACCTTTAAGAAGGCTACAAGTCTTTGATCACTCAACAAATAATTATTGAGTGTTTTCTTTAGCCAGACTCTGGTTGTGTTACTATAAACAAACAAAACATGATCATATAAATCCTTGATAGTGTTCACAGCCTAAAATGACAAGCAATGAGGACCTAAAAATGGTCATGTGCCTCGTAACCATTGGCCAATAACAAGCTGTATGTACTGCAGTGGTCCCATTATATTGTAATGCTATAAAAATTCCTGTTCCTGGTGATGTCAGAGCCTCAGCACTGTTTAGGGTAGTGTAGTACTCAAGTGTTTGTGATTCTACTGTTGCCAGCAAAAGTACAATGTTCTTCCTCACATAGAAGTATGTAGTGCATGATTATAATCATGATTACTATGATATTGATTTATTTACTGTGCTATACTTTTTCATTGTTATTTTGCAGTATACTCCTACTTATAAAAATGTTTATTGTAAAACAGTAGAACATACTAGCAGCAGCTTAGCACATGCATTTTCAGTGTCTCTCCCTTGCACCATTTTGTCTTGTGCTGTCTTCAACATTGTGTGGCTCTGAATATCACAACCTCTAAAATCCAGATGCTACAAAAATCCAGAGGCTACAGCATGCTGGATCTGGAAATGAAACTAAAAGTGAATATCAAAATTGAATCAAGATGATTTAATCATCCCTAATACTCCAACACCAGCCACTAAAACTGAGGCAGAAAGAAAGAAAAAGAAAGAAAGAAAGAAAGAAAGAAAGAAGAAAGAAAGAAAGAAAGAAAGAAAGAAAGAAAGAAAGAAAGAAAGAAAAAGAAACAAAGCTACCAGCTAAGGAAAGTTCAGAATCCAATGGATTCACCAGTGGATTTGATGGGAACTTTGGAGAGGAGCTGGTGTCAATACTATGCTTCCAAAATTCTTTAATAAAGTGATGAAGTGCTTCCAGGATCACTCCTGGAAGTGAGCATTTCTCTGGTTCCCAAACTAGAGACTGACCCATCTGAAAAAAAGAGCTATGGATGCATCTCTTTAACAAACATAGATGCAAAAGTTCTCATCAAGATACTGGCAAATAGAATTTAGTAGATCATCAGGAAGGAGCCTCCATATCACAACCAAGTGAGATTTATGTTCACACATGCAAAAGTGCTTAAACACACACAAATCAATAAATGGCATATGTGACAGAAACAGTAACAAGAACAAAAGTTATATAAGTATTTAAATAGAGGCAGATAGTCTGAAAAAGTTCATTATCCACTCATGATAAAAATTCTGAAGGAGGGCTGGCGAGATAGCTCAGTGGACTAAGGGCCTGCTTAGGTACATGCAGGGCCCAGTGTTCAATCCCTGGCAGCGCACGCAACACCATCCCCACCGCCAGTGTGCGCTGAGCCGGCAATGGAGTCCAGGCGTGGTGGCGCACACCTGTAATCCCAGCACTAGAGAAGCAGAAAACAGGAGGATCTCTTTGAGTCCAAGCTGTGCTGTGAGACCCTGCACACACACACACACACACACACACACACACACACACACACACGAACAAAACTCTGTAGAAAATAGGTATAAAAAGAACTTATCTCGGGGCTGGGGAGATAGCTCAGTAGAATAAGCTCTTGCCTGGCAAGCACAAGAGGCTGAGTTCAATCCCCAGTTCCGAAAAAAAAAAAAAAAAGATCTTAAGCTAATAAAAGCCATTTATGAACAAACTATTGCTCATATCACGTTACATGGACAAAAATGGAATGCTTTACTTCCAAAATAAAAAAGGAGTATTTTATTCTGTCTTCTGTTAAGTATAGTTGTATAAGTATTAGTCAGGGCAAATAAAGAAAAAACTTATTTATAGAAAAGGAAAAGATTAAGTTGTTATTATTTATAGAGGACATGACTAGTCTCTCTGCACAGACAACCCAAAAAATTCCACTGAAAGTCTACTGGAATTAAAAACCAAATTCAAAATTTAGCAGGATATAAAATCAACAAACAAAAATCAATGGCCTTCCTGTATACTAAGAAAAAATTAGGAGACTATCATTTATAATACCACCAAAAAAAATACTTAGGGAAAAATAATTAAGAAAACCAAGGAAATAAAGGATCTATACATTGAAAACTATAGTACTCTGAGAAAGGAGATCAAAGAGGACATTTAAAAATGAAGTTACGTCACCTGCTCCTGGAAAGGAATAATCAATATTGTTAAAATGATAATGTTTCCATAAAGATTTAATGCAATACCATTGAAAATATCATAGAAATAAACAATTGTAACATTCATGTGGAGCAATACAAGACCGAAAATATCAAAACCAATATCAGTAAAAAGAACAAATCAGGGGAGCTCCTAATCCAGGATCTCATATTATACTTCATAGCTACAATGATCACAGCAGCATGGTGCTGACAAGAAAAAACAGGCAGATCAGTGAAACAGAGGATGCAAAAGCAAACTCAGACACATTAAACTGTCCAAAATTTAACAAAAAAGCCAAAATCATGCTGAGAAACATAACACCATTAACAAGTGGCACTGAGAAAACTGGCTATAAATATTCAGAATATCAAATATCTATATATCTATATCTATATCTATCTATCTATCTATGAAATGCATTTAATTCAAAGTGGATCATGGATCTAAATGTTAAAGAAAAACTTAATCTGCTGGCAGCTAAAATGAGTAAAATTCTTCACAACATAGTCAGGAACTTTCTTACTACAAATCAAAAGCAAATAAGATGTATGGTATATATGTATTAATTCCACATAAGAAATATAAACACATATGTGGCAATTGTGCTATAAAATAAATACAAAATAACCCCAATTGTGTAAGAAACAGCAGTTAGAATCCACACGTGGAATTATAGCAAATTGTCTGTAGCAAGGGGAAATCTTGAAAAGACAACTTATAGAACAGGAAAAAAGGCCCACTATTCCTTGGGTTGAAAAATAATATGTAGAATACATAAAATACTCAAAAAGTAGTTTCCCCTAAAATGAAAAACCTAAATAAGAATTTTCAACTGAAACAAGTAGCTATGTACTTCTCAGAATAAGTAAAATCACCAATAAATACAAGAAGAAATGTTCAACATTTCTAGTCTTTAAAGAAAAAAAAATTAACATGAACTGCTACTTTTAGAAAACTGGTAGAAAGTAATAATAGTACAGTCATTCCAGCTATCCTATGTATACACTTGCATGATTTTTTCTTTGTTATTTGTTTTCACTTTTGTGTTTGTTTTTCTTCTTTAAAAAATAGAAACAAAAATTAAAACAATACTGAGATTCAAACGGACTCCAAGGAATGTCTACTATCAAGAGATGAAATATCGGGTTGGGGAGATAGCTCGGCAACATAATCACCTGCGTGGTAAGCTCAAGGGTCCTGAGTTTAATTCCCAATAAGAGAGAAAGAAAAGAAAAAAGGAATAAAGAAAGGAAGGAAGGAAGGAAAGAAAGAAGAAAAGAAAAGAAAAAGCAAAAAGAAACGAGAAAAGAAAAGAAAAAATAACCATAAAAAATTGCACAATTGCTATGGTAATCAGTATGGAGATTCCTCAACAAGCTACATATACAAATTGCATCTTACTCAGCTCTTCCCCTTTAGTTATTTTCCTAGAGAGTTAAAACATGGCATAGCAGTGTGTTTCATATGCTCTCATATTTGTGGCAGTCCAACTCACAACAAGTAAATTTAGGAAGTAGACTATGTGTTTGTAAACAGATGACAGACTGAAGAAAATGGGATACTTACACAGTATGGAGGATGACTCTGCCATAAGGAAGGGTGAGCAAGTCATTTTTAGGCAAATGGATGCTCCTTGAGAACATGATGTTAAATGAACAATCAAACACACAAACTTTAATATCGCCTTATTTCCTTCATTGATAAAGACAAATATACATAAATTAGTGACAAAATAAAAGGTACACAATAGGAAACAGGAAGGTAGATATTTCACAAATAAGAAGGGGACAAAGGTACAGGCAGTGAGAAGACTAAGGTATGTGCAAGAAAGAAGAGAGAGGCAAGGGGTAAAAAGAATGACAGAATATTGTATTATGTACATGTCCCATCTCCACACAGTGAATATGGCATTATGCATTTGAAGCATGTGCTATTGACATTTTTAAAAGAAAAAATAGTGATTAAGGTCCACAAAGGTGGAAAATCAGTAATATTTGTTCCTTTACAATGAAGTGTGTCCTATTCCCCCAGAACTACGGTCCTGAAGAACTGTACGATGTTCACACAGTGAAAAAATTGTCTAAGGATGCATTTCTTAGAATGTGTTTCTTTTATTAAGCAGCATATTGCTGTGTAAGCATTTGATAAGTTTGTGAGGGAGGGCGATGCAATAGAACTCAGAGAGTAGCTGAACAGACCCCATAAGGTGACGTGTACACTTTTCATTTTAAAGTAGAAAGAATCTAGCATTGTAAGGAGGGAGATGAAAGATGTGTGTGTGTGTGAGAGAGAGAGAGAGAGAGAGAGAGAGAGAGAGAGAGAGAGCATGCATGCATGATTGTGCAATTGCACAAGTACACGCTTTGGGAGGCAGGAGGTACAAGTCACAATAGGCCTACCATGAAGCTGAATGAAAAACTAATGGAAATTAGAATTGATCATTCTTGGACACAGGGCCAGAGGTTCAATCCCTGGTCCTGCCGTGCTGGCCCTGTCCTCAGGATGCACTGAGATGGCAATTGAGACTGGGCCTGGTGGCACTCGCCTGTAATCCCAGCTCTTGGGAGGCTGTAGACAGGTGGATCACTACAAGTCCGATCTAGTAGTAAAACCCTGAAAACACTGTAGTCCCTTCCGTAACATACAAAGAATTTATCATTCTCTTAACTTGTTCCTATTAGTTTGTCTTCCTTTGATTCACCAGCAAAGGATCCCTAACAGCAACAACATTTTGGTTAAATCGGTTAATTAAAAAGGAATAAAGTCTTCCCAGTTTGATGATTTTCCCAGATAAGATTGAATGACACTTTTCTCTGATGCACTCGCAGCATCGAGCTGACTGTGCAGTTCCTTAGTGGTGCCTTAGTCCAAGCTTCTCTTCTGAAGGCAACACTAACAATGTTGCTGCTGACTGTTCTCATAAGGGCAAAGCCAGCGTAAAATGGAACTCCACCTGGAAGCAGCAGAACACAAGAGTTTGAGCTTGTATTTTAGAGCTCTCCCAACTGACTTTTGCCCAAAGCCTTTCCTGCTCTTCATGAGCTCGCCTCCTGATCTCGGTGGCTAATTTCCATGGGAGTGCATCCTAGCTGGAGATTCTCTGATGCCTGGATTTGAGCTCATAGTCAATGACTACAACATCTGTCCCTGATAGTCAATAACTACAACATCTGTCCCTTCACTTCACACAGAAAGTAGTTCTAGAGTACAGGCTGACAGATCTGTAGCTACATTTCTTTTTAATTAAAGAAAACAAGGCATGTGCTAATAATGAGCTAATGATGAAAGTGCTGTTCTCTGGTGCCCAACAGAGTTGGGGTGTTGTCTAGAGCCCAGATGGGTAACGACTGAGCATGCGGCTCCAGAGCTATGGAGCAGCCTTTGCCATGGGTCTTCCCCCTGGACTTCATGCCCGTCTATTGCTCGGGGTACATTTGTTATCTTCTTCCACTTGCTTTGCTAATTTAGGTAACCAGTTTTGGTTTCCTGGACCATCAACTGATGACAGTGAATGATGCATGCAATTAGGAAAATATAATAATTATATAATGTTATATAATGATAGTATATAATGATAATATCTAATGCTTTTTTATTCAAATAAAATGTTTGTAAAATTTTTGAAACAAGAAAGGAAAGAAAAAGAAAAAAATGTGTATGTATACATAAATATTTAGGATAGTTATACAGCTCATTTGTATTAGTTCATTGAAATGTTAGCTTTGTGGTAATAGTATCTGGACAAGATTTCACGCCAGTATCTTGTCCGCTGAATAACTACTACAAAGACAACAATACACAATGTGCCAACTTTTGTAACTGTTGTAATAATCTGCTTTGAAATATGGTTTCATTGTTCTGTTTATCTTTTTTTATCTTTAAAATTAAAGAAAAATTCTAGCAGGTCATCTATGACATAGCAAAAATGAATAATTAGTAAACATTTGAATTGTTATCTTTGATTGTTTATATATTACTGGCCATTTTCTATGTCCTCTCAACATTGTTGACCTTTAACCTACTGTATCAGGAGTCTGCTGACAAGCTATAAATTTTATGGCTGAATGATTCTGTTAAAATGCTTTATCCAGTCTTGCTCACTTATGGATTCACCAGATTTCAGATTATTGGCGACATTTGCTGTTGGTGCATCTCTGTGGAAAACTGCCTAGATCAGAGAAGCCACGCAGCCTCACTTTGATGTCGCTGTCATCTTGTCTGTGAATATTCATCATAGTCTAGAAGAGATGATAATAAGACTGTTAACCCTAGGCTATGTTACGGCCATAGAAAATTCATACAGAGCAACACCTGACATTTTTTTTTTCTTTGTAGAAAAGATTTTTTTTAAATTAATTTTATTGAGAAACAAATAGCAATGAGACAGTTGCATAACTGATTAAGAGGGCAGTTTCAATAATCAATACATTGCATATTGTTGTTTTTGTAAGTGGTTATTCATAGTACAAGATGATGATATGCTATCCTGTCCAAACACCATTAGTACTTCTGACAGTTGTCCCACAACACTATTCTCAGTCATTAAGTACACACTATGTAGTTATTTGAGACACATTTTTCACCTTTCTTAGACTGAAGTGAAAGCTCTTTTAAGGTTGAGTCTATAGCTGATAACTAGTTTTTAATTTTTTTTAAATTTTATGTTTTATTTTTTGTTGTATTTTAGGGAAAGGTCTACCGGGTGTTCAGGGTCTCACTAATAGATCGGAGTCACAGTGTTCCACCTGTTTACAGCCTTTCAAGAGCTGGGATTACAGGTGTGCGCCACCATGCTCATTCTCAATCTCCATCTCAGCATGCCAGAACAGCACACCCGAGGATTGAACCCTGGGCCCTTGTGCCTGCTTACAGGAGCTTTAATCCACTGTGCTATTTGGCCAGCCCTCACTGATGGCTGTTTTAATACATGTCATGCACAGTATTCATGTATTCAATATACTGAAAATGATTACATCCAAATTAATGTGGCTAAAAATTACCGTGGATCTTATAGACATGCTGAAGGAAACTCTTCACATTTTCTGTTTTGTTTTGTTTTTCCCTAAAGCAATATCTTTTTTGTAGGCTTCTAAATGTGTATTTATATATACAATTTAAAGAAAATGGAAAATTTAAGTAAAATCAGTTCCTAAGAAAACACAGCACACAATTTGAATCAAGTATCATCATGTCTAAATATTTATCTGTTGGGTATATTGATTGCCAAAAACATTTCCACAAAGAGAACGTCACACCTAGGGAAGTTTTATACAGAAAGATAATAAATAGTAATTACTTTAGAATGCTAGTTGACTATTGAGTGTAATGAAAAAATATAATATGCATTCCTACATACCAACAAGAAATTTGTAGGAAATATGATATGTAGAGAATACTCTTGGAGTGCAACAGAAAGTAGAGTTCTTAAGAAAATCATTACTAAAAGCCTCCTTACAGAAAAATTCCTATTAAATGATACCTACACAAATGGAAAGATATACCAGGATAGCGAACAGATACGCATTTGATGAATTTGTACAATTAAGTGTCATTTTATTCCAAAATGCTTCCTATGTGTCATGGAATTCCAATAAAAACTGAACCGTAGGCTTTGAGAACAAGCTGCTGATACACAAAACTATGTTGTAGGCTTAGTTACAACATACACACAAAAATAAGGTTGCACATTGCTTAGCCTAATTTCTCTAGAAAAAATTGTTTTACTAATTCTTCATAAGTGGATAGAACAAGTGTGAGGGAAGGAGGAAAATGTGACAAGGAGAAAGAATACATTCATGTGAGAAAATTAAGCATCATTCTTAAAAATTACGTCACAAAACCAGTAACATTCAGTAATGGGAGTAAACCTGTGGAGCTTAAGTTGATGCATGGACAGCAGTGACTAAATTCAGTAGATTTACCAGGATGCTTTTGGGCATGAAGAAGGGGGAAATGTTTTCTGCAGTTTCTTTCTTTCCTTTTGCCTCTTGACGCATGGATCGTTTCATGTAGTTTTCACTTTCGCTCGTATGATCCTCCTGTTTTCAGCCTTCCCAACGCTGGGATCACAGGCATGCGTTACCATGACCAGACTCAGTCTCTTGCTCAGTACTTGCTTTGCCTAGCCCTGTTGAGTAAGTCCTGTGGATTCTAGATCCTGCAACAGCAGCATCCGGGTGTACAGAAGATGAAAGAGTTTGGGATGAATCAGAAGGTGAATATGTACCTACAGCGACCCCAGCCTGCCCTCCCGAGCTGCCAGCATGCAGGTGTGCCCAGGCATGTCAATGTGTGCAGAGAAGTGCCGTGAGCTGTCCATATAGAAGACCTAGCAAGGAAGGAAATTATCTGCCACACTGGAATACAAAATTGGTGTAACTAATTTGGAAAAGAATTAGTCAATGTCTTGCAATGTTAAAAATTTTTAC
>NW_004524737.1:5647443-5653524 GCF_000260255.1 Octodon degus | reverse complement strand
ATCAAACTCAAGATCTTGCACTTGCTAGGCAGGTGCTTGTACTGCTGAGCTATGCCCCTGACCAACACAGCTTGATAGCTTGATTCTTTCTTTCTTTCTTTCTTTCTTTCTTTCTTTCTTTCTTTCTTTCTTTCTTTCTTTCTTTCTTTCTATGTATTTGTTACATGGTCTACAGAGTCTCATTACACAGCTTGGACTTGTAGTGATCCTCCTGTTTTCAGCCTCCCCAGCACTGGGATTTCGGGCATGTGCTACCACACCCAGACTTGGTCTGCTCAGTGTGTCTGTGGGCAGGGCTGGTGCGGTATGTGGTACTGGGGATCGAACTCCAGTCCCTGAGCTTGCCAAAGCAGGCTCTTAGTCAGTGTCATAGCTACTTTCTCCACTCCTTCCCTTCCCCCTGTATTTCTTGCTCCTAATTCCCTTGGCAAAAGACCTAAGTTCCTATCAACTTTTATTTTGTTCTTGAATCATTTATGTTTTGGGTTACTTCCTAAACAGAAACTGTGATATTATGCTCGTGTATTTGATTCATTTTATCTAAAATTGTGATCTCAAAGTACATTCATTTTCCCACAAATGACTCAAATATATCCTTCATGGGAGTAGGTACTTTATCATTTATAAATGCCGCATTTTCTTTACCCACTTACTTATTGATGAACATGCGTGGCACTTTAAAGATTTAGCTATTATGAGTTGTGCTATTATGAACATAGTCATATATGTGTCACTGTAATGTAATATTTTAACTTTTTTTGGAAGACACCTAAAAGGGAAACAGCTAGGTCAAATGGACTTTCAGTTATGGAGACGAATTCAATTTGACCCAAAGATTCACCTTTAGGTATCTTCTGAAAAGAGTTTGCTAAAGAATCTCCATATCATATTTCCATAGCAGTTCTACTAGCTCACACTCTCACACACAGTGTAGAGAAGTTCCTTTCTCTTCTTCAGCCTCACTAGCATTTGATTTCTTAATAACAGCCATGATTTCTGGTGTAAGGTGCAATTTTTGATAGACATTTGTATAAAAGAATACTTCAACAAATAGAAAGATATGCTATGATCTTGTAGCTTGAATTTGCATTTTGCTAACAGCCAGAGATGCTGAGCTGTTTTTCCTTGTATTTTTAAAAAAATGGATAGGCTTTTTTTCCAGTATTGTGAATCAAACTCGGGACCTTGTGCTTGCTAAGCAGGCACTGATGCCACTGAGCTATCTCCCTGTCCTCCACCCCCTTTGTATTTTTTGGACACTTGAGTCTTCTGACAAGTGTCTATTCATTTTAGTTACCAATTTTTGGTTTGGTCTTTTATTTCAGAGGTTCTAATTTCTTTAGTTCTTTAATATATTCTAGATAGTACTCCCATATCCAAGCAATAGCTGACAATTTTTTCCACTATGTAAATTCTATCTTGACTCTGTTGCTTGTTTCCTTGGCTGTTTAGATGTTTTTATTTGATTTGTTCCCATTACTTTTTCATATTCTTTCTTGGTTAATTGAGCTTCTGTTCAGAAAATCCTTGCCTACATTCATGTCTTAAGAGTTTTGCCTATTTTGTTTTTGAGCAGATTAAGTGTTTCTGTTTTAATACTTAGATCTTTGTTTTTATATTTTTATTGCTTTATTTTTTAGAGAAGGGTCTACAGGGTGTTCAGGGTCTCACTACTAGATCAGACTCCTAGTGATCCGCATGTTTACAGCCTCCCAAGAGCTGGGATTACAAGCACGCGCCACCATACCAAGTCTCAATTGCTGTCTCAGCCTGCCCCAGCAGCAGGGCCAGCACAGCAGACCTGGGATAGAAGTCCCAGCCCGAGCCTGCTTGCAGGCTCTTTAATCTCCTCAGCAATTTGGCCAACCCAATACTTAGATCTTTGATTCACTTCAGTTTTAGCATGGCTCATAGTGAGAGATATGGATTTATACTCAATCTTCCACATGTATACAGCCCGTTTTCCCAGCACCATTTGTTAAAGAGGCTATTTTTCCTCCTGTGTATGTTTTTGGCTCCTTTGTCAAAGATCAGATAGCTGAATGTGCTTGCAGTGTTTCTGTATCCTTTATTCTGTTCCATTGATCTATACATGTATCTGTTATTTTGCCAATAATTTGCTGTTTTATCACTGCATCTCTGAAGTATAACTTGACATTTGGAATTGCACTGTCCCCCTATTTGCTCTTGCTGCCTCAGCTTTATTATGCTATTCTGGATTCTATCTTCTTCTACATGAATTTTTAGTATTATTTTCTCTATTTCTGTGAGGAATATTCTTGGTATTTTAAGAACTTTTCTTAAATCTCCTGAGCATGTCAAAAACTATGCAAAAGAATTTTTTTTATAAAAGCAAAATAATAAGAACAAGTATTGGTGAACAGACAAAGTTCAACATATTAAATTAATGGAATAATGTGCCAGGGAAAAGATGAATGAATTATAACTACATTCAAAATATATAAATTCACAAACAAAAATAAGAACTGGAGTAAGGGAAATAAGCTTTCTTAAAGGATTACTTATAACACCAGTCTTATCAATATCAAAACAAACTGTCACATGGCCTATCGGGTACACTATAAATACAAAATAAGTGCATGATAGATTTTCCTAATTTTCACCACTTAAAAAGGCACAAATAGATGGGGTATGAAAAATGTAGGCAGGTATAAGTTATTATGATATTTTCTATAGATATGTGCTACCTTTTACAAAAGTGTGTTTCCTTTATGGAGTACATACAGTTGCTTCATATTTCTAAATGCATGTGTTTCTACAGGTATGCATGCATTACCCATTATTTAATTCTAAAAGATAAAGCAAATGTAGCCTTTGAAGAAGACACTGCTACCGCGGGGGTCTCATGAGTCTTACAAGTCCTATTCCAGCTGCGTCTGGTCCTCTCCGCATTCCTCCCGGTGTAGCTGTTAGCGGGACTGTCGGCAACATGCTTTGACAAGCGCGGATCCGATGTACTCCAGGATTCTGAGAGAATTTAGCTGGGCAAACAACTCAGTTTAGCCCAGACAAGGGATTTCAGACCTATATCTGGCAAATGCCAGGTATTTTGTGAGCATCAGTCAAACCTATCATCTTGTATTGTTTTATTTTTTTAAACTGTCTATTGTTTCTTTTGTTTTATCTTCATTTTTCTATTCCTTTTAACATAAAAAAAAAATAGAAACCCTGCCTGCTGCTGACATGACCCGGCCTGCTAGCTCTGCCTCTACACAGGCAGCATTTCCATTTCCAGCCTTGCCTTCTCCAGTCACTTTTATTTTTACGCTGAGTTTATTATTGTCAGGTTGCTTTAGTCACATGCTGTTCAAACCCACATTTCACACATACTTCGGGCAAAGTGCCTCCTTCCTGGCAAAGTAAAGACATAGATAAAAATTTTGAAGAAAGGGCAGTTATCTAAATAAAAAGTTGCATGTTTTTTCATGTCATTTTGCTGCAACACACTGCAGATTGATCTAAAAAAATAGCAATGGTGAAAACACAATTGAAAACCCCTACTCTCAAGAGCTCTAAGCATTTAAGAAGAAGAAAAACATCCTTCCGTGTGGTAAAGTTAAATTCTTCTGGATGCATCCAACACTCAGCTTTGAATTCCAATAATCAGCCAAGAATATTGGCAGATGATTCCTAGGAGCCTTCAATGAATGCTTCTTTTTAGAGATTTAGTATCTCTTTCACAGCATTTTGGTAATCGCTCATGCTGCTATGAAAATCGGATAATGGTCCACAATGCATCCTGAAATGAGAAAAGAATGCAGGAGGAAATAAGGCAAGAAAACCCGCAACATGAACGCATTATCAGTTCATGCTCAATCAGGCTTCGCAGGTGGCATCAGTCTTAATTCAAAGGGCCCTATCTTCAGAGATTAAGGCAAGTGGTACTTTCCTTTGTGGCTTTTTTCAGAGCTTTTCATTTTGCACAATCATAGCATACACCAAGTAGGAAAGCCAAGCTTTTGGAAATATGTAACAGGACATTGAAATGAGAAAAGGAGAGCAGCAGAAAGACATTTTATTGAAAAGAATATTGTAGCGCTTAGCTAAAAATTGGACACTTGCCTTTGATGGGGCTGCTTTTAAAATAGAAAATTGATTTTCAGTTAACCAACTGAAAGAAAAATATACAGCTCCACTCTCACTCTTAATTCTGCAGGCAGGCTTTCCTTTCTAGCCACTTTCCTTGTAAAGGCGTTTGAATACTTTGCAAACAGAAAGAGCATAGGACGCAGGCATGCTGTGTTCTGAGTGATTTGGTTTAAATTTACATTGCCGTGCTTTCTGTTTTCTCTAAGACTAGAAAAAGAACGTTTCTGTGAAGGTAGTAGGGTACAGCTCAGAGGACACTGAGTGGGGACCCCGGCAGCTCTTTGCATCTGACGATGTGTAATAAATGAATTACATTCTAGTATATAAAATGTGACACACGTGAATTAATTACTAATACTGGCTTGATTTAATTACTAATACTGACTTGATACTGACATCAAATTGCCAGTGATTTTTCATTTTAAAATATCTATGAAAAAATTATTTTGGTTTATGATCCATTTCAAATGAGGAGCTTTAAATAGGCAAGAGAGTGCTGTGGAATGAAAATACTCTTGAGATTTGGCGCTAGTTTTTGTTATTGTTGTTGCTGTTATTTCTTCTACTATCAGCTGAATGAACACAAGGACAATGTCTTGTTTCCTAAAACAATTTTTCTTTCACATGATAGAGTGCGTAAAATATACTAGGCTCTCAAAAATTACTTTGAGCAGTTAATTGAATGAATATTTTATGGAAAAAGATAAAACAAAATTTCGTTGAAAAATGATAATAGAATAACATTATCACATATTGTTGTCCTTAAACTAGTTGCTCAGGCCATGAGAGATGGGTATTATGGACATAAAAATTTCTCCAATTGATATTAGTACAAGCCTTCTTTTCAATATTTATTTATGTATTTATTATGTTTTACTGGATAATGAGAATTGAACTCATGGCCTCATGCTTGCCAGGCAGGTGCTGTGCCCCTAAGCTATTTCCCTAGCCTCAAACCTTCCTTTTTAAATAAATTAAGATATACTAATGGTATAACTAACCTGCATCATTTCTCCTTTCTCTACTAACTGGTACCTACTTTTACAAAGCTTTTGTTTCCAAATCTGTGAAAATTAAATAATGTCTATGCCAGATGTGGTAGGACATGCCTATAATTTTAGTTCCATGCCTGACTACAGCAGGTGGGTTGCAAGTTCATGGCAAGCCTGGTCAATTTACTGAGGCCACGTCTCAAAGGAAAATGAGAAGTGGGCAGGTAGGTGGCTCAGGGATAGAATGCTCGCCTTGCATGTTAAGCCCTGGGTTCAGTTTCCAGTACTTCAGAAATGTACATTGGCCTCATGCACTTGAATGTTGTACTTGTGTTAGTTCATTTTTTATTGTTGTAATGAAATACTGGAGATGTTCAGATGAGAAACAAAAGTATGTTTTAGCACAGTCTTGGAGGCTTTGGTCAGAGGCAGGTGGTCCTGCTGCTTGTGGATCTGTGGCTAAGTAGCACATTCCAGAAGGAGCGTGCAGCAAGTCTGCTGTGCACTCTCTGGGAGCCAAGAAGGAAATACACAAGGAAAGCTGAAGTCTCAATAAGCCAACCAATACCAATACACACCCCACTGATCTAACATTCTTCTAGGAAGCCCATCTCCCGAAGGATCCACTTCCTCAGACTAGCATCATAGCTTGGTTCCAATCTTAAAGGTGTGGATCCTTGAGATCCACCGTTTAGCACCATACTACACCAACAATCATAAAGTATAAAAATAGGAAATCTAAAAAAAAAGAAATCTGCTAATTCAGTGTTCTAATTCCTGGTGCAGCAGTGAAATAAGTCATCACCTTGTTTGTACTTAAATACTGCAATTTTCTACAGGACTTAACACCTAAGTCAACAGCATATCTGTTAGCTTTAATTCTAAAAATATCCCATAAAGAGCTCAAATATAGTGATCTAGCTAGCATCCAGTAGAAAGTCCTTCCTCTGTGTTAACAAATACAACAAGATGAGGGGCC
>NW_004524737.1:5645503-5647203 GCF_000260255.1 Octodon degus | reverse complement strand
CATGTCCACTGACACTTCATATGTTGAAGTCTGATCCCCGTATTAAGAGTTGGGGGTCTACCTGAAGAAATTAGGTCAATGGAGCTCTGCCCTCAAAAGGAGTGTTGGCTCCTCACCATGTCCTTCTCCTTCTATTCCCAGTTGTTACGAGATGAGGAGCTTTGTCATGGCACACACGCCCCTCCAAAGGAACGTACTGCTTTACAAGCTAAAACTTAGGGGGTCAGTGACCCATGAACCATGCAAAACCAATTGTTTTTCTTTTTGGGTTAATTTTTCTCACGTTTTTTGTTACAGCAAATGAAGACTCACCAACAAAAACATCTCTCCAATAGTTTGGCACCTGACTATTTTTTGCTTTGATCCATTATCTACCACCTGGCTATTTAAGCAAATGCTACTGATGGGACTCTGCACTACAATATGGCATCTTCATAACTGGGAAGATGGCTGTAGCAGGACAACCACTCCTGCTCTCCAAGTCTGCTAATCTGAAGAAAGACTTTATGAATACATCTCTCATAATAAGGGCTGAATTGTACTTCTAGGAGGGGAAGAACACAAGAACACATTTCTTCTGTGCTACACACACAAAAAATGTATTAGCAGACATGGAGAAAATTAGAGAGTGAAGATTTCCTTAACAAGAGTTTCCAAAAAACTGTGCTAGATATGTTTTCTTGCCCTTTCAAATCAAATTTAAAAAGCCATAAAAAGACCAAATGCTTGATCTGCATTCTCCGGAGTTTGAGAGGCAGAGGAACTGGTGTCCTGATTTTTTTCTGAAAACTTGAAAGTACAGAGTTGTAGCTAAAGCATGTTGTCTAGGAACAAAATAGATGGAAATAGCTGCTCTGGGAATAGTACAAAAAGTCTGAATATCCTATTGATTTCCACAACTCAGAAATGGTCATGTCAGAGAAGAGTCCATCTGTCTCTTGACAGGAACTCTGTTCTAAGAAATCTTGGAAGTAGGATGGCTCTGTCCAGAGTGTAAACCTCTGAGCGGCAGACATTGCACAAGACTGCTTTGAAGTGTCAATATCCCGGCTCAGGACGCAAAAGTGAAACTCATGATGCCAGAAGGCACCTATACCCGAGTCCTACTTTTATGGGCTAAATATTTCTCTACTTCCCCTTTTCTCTCTCAGCTTCAACTTCTTAGACACAAAGTTTTGCCTATTGGATGTCGTGAAAGGTAGAACAGGAAAAAGAGATAAAACTGACCATATTCCTTTATCCTGCTGCAAACTTCTGAATAAAATTCTGATATAGAGAATGAAAGATTACTTAAACTAGATTTTATTAATGGGAAAAATAAAATCCTTCATGATTTGTCTGATGATCACTGGATATTGCCTAAGAATATAGGTATTATTAGAAAAAAGGAATTTATAGATGGATTTAAGGATTTATTATCAAAATGATAAAATTATTTCTTACTAATATATTAGTAAATTCAGGGTTGGCCAAATAGCTCAGCGGATCAAAGCACCTGAAAGCAGGCACAGGGTCCAGGGGTGCAATCCCTGGGCCTGCCATGTTGGCCCCATCCCCAGGGCAATTGAGACTGGAAATGGTGGCGTGTACCTGTAATCCAACTCTTGGCTGCTGTAAACAGACGGATCACTACAAGTCTGATCTATGTAGTGAGACCCTGAACACCCTGTAGACCTTTCCCTAAAATACAAATATATATA
>NW_004524737.1:5622324-5645348 GCF_000260255.1 Octodon degus | reverse complement strand
GATGACTTGATAAAGTATGAATTTAAGAGTGTCCTAGACATAAAGAATGATAAACTTGGGGCATTTATAGGGAAATAGATGTGACTTGAGTCCATATTCATAAATGAAATAAATCTGTCTCATATCTGTATACAATGTATTGTCTCCCTAGATTAAGAAACTGAAATAATAAACAAAACCCAAAATGTACAATAGATATTGTGAAATGGAAAGACATACTCGAAAGGAAAGAGAAACTGGAATGGGGGAAGGAGAAAAGAAGGGAGGGAAAAGGAAAAAATGCACACGCACACACACACACACACACACACACACACACACGATAGCTAAGACAGTTATACTACTAATTTCTATTAGTTCATTGAAAGGAAAAGTTTATGCCTGTATTGTTTGATTAGTTGTTCATGTCTGCATCTTGTAACATGAACAATTATTTTCAAGATAACAGTATACAATATAGAGACAATTTTACTCTCCTACAATCTTGTTTTGAAATTTTATACCATATTTTGTTGTTCATTTTCCTTTTCTATCAATAAAGATGAATGAATAAATAAAATTCAGGTGAAGAAAAATTAGAGAAAAAAGTAGTGGGTTAGGAAACATTGTCTGAGACTTTGAAAAGAAATGAATTTAAATAAAATTTTTGGAATTGTTGAGTAGACCTTGTAGGACATATCTTATTCTATAGAAATCTCTGTCCTAGCTTTTCTAATTTGATTATTTACAGCTCCCTAGAAATGGAAGTTATCAAGTGAAAAACTGATAGTCATGTAAATGTGTTCTGTCCATGGTTATAAAATAGTTTTGTATATAAAATGCATTTTCTGCAGTAAATAATAAAAATTGGATAAATGAAATATTTATTTGAACAGCTTATTACATCTTAACTATATTTTCTTTATTTAAGGAGTAATCTGAGATCTTTGACACAACTTTATTTTATGTTTGCGTAAGAGGTATAACCGGACTTTCTTTTAAAAATAAATCACTCTTAGCAGAAAACTAGAAAAATTGGCAGAAAATATTCCATACTCTGAGCATTCTCTGGACAGTGACTACTACCTGTTTGAGATCAGAGTGGAAAAGCAATGTTGCTATACCTTCTACAAACATGAGGTTCTCCGGGCAGATACAGTGAGCAGTAACGTGTATGAACCAAAGGAGATGAACCACAACAAATTTTTGTGCAATCTGAAGAAATTTATGAAAGAAATCCTCGTTTATGGTGGCATTTGTGTTTTGCCACTATAGTTAAGGAGAACTGCCTGCATTCAAAGATAATAGATTACAGATTAGAAGGTTATTCTGAACTGAATGTCTATAGATGGTAAAATGCAAGTATTATTTATCCATCATCAAATTTTATGACTTGAACTTTTATATATGATAAACACTTGAAATATATATGCTGGATTGTACCTAATCATCCTTTGCTTGGCTGGAAGAAATAAATGGAACAAGTGCTTCTCTATCCCGGTTTTTGCCTTTGATAGGGTAAACCAAACTATCAAACATATACCTGATTATGTATCTATTTCCTAGCTTCTTCTCCTAGAATCATAAATTCCTAATATATTTAATTCTCAAGTTATTGCAGAAAACACTTGCATTATTTTTACTAATTTTTTCCATGTATCTCATTGTCTTTTTTTTTATAATTTTATTTATTTATTTGTGTGTGTGTGTGTGTGTGTGTGTGTGTGTGTGTGTGGCCAGCTCAGCCCACCAGGGGGCGCGGCTGGCTGGCATGTGGTGCTGGGGGATTGAACCGCGGTCCCTGTGCTTTGCTAAGCTTGTTCTAAGTAGGTGCTTTAGACCACTGAGCCATCTCACCAGACCCATCTCATTGTCTTTCGCAAAGTGAATTTCTTAGTTTTATTTGGTTAGTATACCTAAGTTACATGTTTTCGTATTTGTTATGGTAAAATACCATTTATCCTTGTGCATATTTCTTTATGAAAAATGAGTCGATCTTGTTGCAGTAACAAATAACTTTAAGATCTCAATGTGTTAGCACCCTTATGTTTATATTTCATTCATATTAATTTCATTAGTTGGCCAGTGAAGTTCGAGAGCAATAGAACTCCACAAGCAATTTATGCCACTTTCAGTATGTGCCTCTGTGTTTTCAACATGCAACTTTACCAGAATTACTATGAGGTAGGCTAAGACGTCTGCCGTTCAGTACTGCTAGTTAAATGATCAATCTCAAGAGTGATTATGGTAACTGTCGTCTCAGGTAGGTACATGTTCCATTTAACTGAGACTTACTAAGACCTAGTGGGATTTTTTTTCCTAGTGATATTCAGACTTCACAAGAGGTACAGTGTGTTGTCAGATGGATGTCAGAAGCTCTAAAGAGGTGATCAGTTTCTGAGGACAGGCAAAGTTCAGCTTTTCCTTGGTATCATTGGGAGCTGCCCTTAGATTATTTATAGCAGCTTCAGAAGCAGCTAGTGGTTGGAACCAACATCCATTTATTAAGCTCCACTGAAAGTAATCATAAACTAATTAATTAACTAAATGTCTCCTTGACATACCTTCTGTTATCCCTCTAATTCTTCCTACTGGGAGAACTTAACAGTAGGCCTGATACCCAGAAAATCCTTCATATGCAATTTGCAGAATCCTCATCTTGTTTTTACAAAGAGTAAAAGAGGTGAATCAAAACAGAGTCAAGGAGGTGAATCTGGTGTTGAAAGAAGGTAATAAGTAAGCAAGTCATTACAATCTACCCATTTGTCTTCTGAAACACCTTACACACACACACACACACACACACACACACACACACACACACACACACACACAGCCTCACAGTCTGAGTTACTGTTGTCTCCTTGCTGGGACAAATATCCGACATGGAAAATGAAGGAAGGAAAGGTTTATTTAGCTCACAGTTACTAGACATTTCAGTCCATACTTGGCTGGGTCCAAGGCAAAGAGGCACAAGACAGAGAACAACCATTCATGGTGGTAGCAAAGAGCAGAGAGCCACAAGGGAGGAGTAACAGCAACAATGGCTACAGAGAGCGAGTCTGTCTCTGTCTCTCTTATGTTACATTTGGGCTATCCACCCCAGGCTTGGTGTAGTACTCACATCCATGATCCCAGCAGTACTCAGACTTGTAATCCCAGCAGTACTCAGACCTATAATCCCAGCCTTGGATCATGTATTAATTCACAAACTGCACTTCAATGACTGCATAAAGCTTTGGGGGGACAAATACACACAAACTACAACACACACGCACACACACACACACGCGCGCACACACACACATTACTATGTGTGTAGAGAAGTCAACCAACTGTGGCAGTACTGCCTAACACACTGAACTTTGGACAAATGTATGTGCTCTGACCTACCTAAATAGTATAGGAGAAGAGCAGCCAGATAGCTCAGCGGAGTAAAGCACCTGCTTAGGCAGACACAAGGGCTGGTGGTTAGACACCGCCCATCCCCGGGGCATGCCGGGATGACAATTGAGACTGGACATGGCGTCATGTGCCTGTAATCCCAGCATTTGGGAAGCTGAAAGCAGGAGGATCATTACGAGTCCAATTTCAGTAATGAGACCCTAAAGACCCTGTAGACTCTGTATTAAATACATAAAAAGAAAAAGGAAAATGGCATAGGAGAGAGGTCACAGAATGAGGTCCAATATCTTTCAGTTTATTCACAAATTGAGCTGAATGTTCTTTAACCTAAACATTACATTATAAAGATAACCATCATCATTTGACTATTATTATTTAAAATAAGCAAAGAAACTTAGAGAAAATTGGTATGTTATCTTTTAGTCATATAAGAGATTCTCAAAAATTCCTACAATTACAAAGGATGTATGTGTCCAGATTTTATACTAGGTATATTTGCATCATGTCTGTAGCTGAGTAGAAGGCCGGATTTTCTTTTTTACCAAAACATTTTCATCTTACCTTCCATTTCCCATTTACTTTGTATCTCCCATTTTCTGAGTCAGGTCATTATTTCTTACATGGATTCCATAGATTTATTCTTATTGGGCGGCTGTGGTTATTCCTTAACTTTCATTCCTATATCCCAGTAAAACCAAGAGACACCCTAGCGAGCTGTACGGGCCTTAGACAGATGGAGCATGTGATGAACTCAGTTTTCCCTTAAGCAAGCTCCTTTCATCAGACAGTCCTAGAAACCCAAAACTCAGGTATGAGTCTCATCTTTCAATTCAAGAAATTACTTTACATCACCTGTTCACAGCATTTTATCCATAAATGCTAAGGGAATCTAACCTATAAGCACCTAAACTTTCAGGAAAACATCAAAATAGAAGTGGATTTTTAAGACATGAGAAATATATGCTATTCCTACATCTACTGGTAGACATCCCACTTAGATATATAATATGGCTAGGCAGGAAAAGATCAACTGATTACTTATTCAATGCAAGTGACTCTGTAATACATCACTGAGATTATCCCCACTTGTACTGTGTCCTCATCTTTGACAGGCCATTTAATTACTGTGTCAGGGTAGCTCCTCCTGGGTGGTGAGGTCCATGGTACTATCATTAAGTTCTGCAGTCACAAACCTACTGTCATGATTTCTGGTTTATGATGTGTTTATTGAATCAGGAGTAACATAAAAAAAAATCATGGGGAACAAAATGTTCTGTATGTTTATAAAGCAGAAGCATTGCAGAAAATAAAAGTATATGGACACTCAGAATATATGAGTATCCTAGAAAATAAGGAACATTCTAGCTACTGTAGTGATAAAATAACCCAGCAATTAGCTTGCCATAGGTGGCAACTGGGCTGAAAGAGAGTGACTGCTGCCACCTTGCAGACTTCAGTGTCATCCTCTATTGAGGACAGAATAGGTATTCAATAGAGCTAAAACCACAGTTGTTTTAATAGGAATGAATCACAGGTTCTTTTACCTTTATATGTCATTGTTTACTTAATTATATATTGCATTTTCCCATGTCTTAATTCTGTGAAAATAAAATCATCAACATATTAATTGTTAGTAGAAATTGAGTATGTTCTGTGCTCACTATTAAGGTAGCATGATTTATGTGCAAAGAGTAATGTCAGGTGTAGTAAGCTGCAAGCATGTATACTAATCAAATGAGTTTTATCTTTGCAGTAAATATACAGCAATTAATCTCTTTTATAGCTGAGCTTCTAGAAAAAGAATAGTACCGGTTGTCTTAATTATTGACTGCTGTGTGTCTTTACCTATTACCATCTCATTCACTTATACTGAATTGGGCTCGCAATTTTTATTCTTCTTTGCCCCTTTCATTAGAAACACAATGACAAAGGTTTAACTAAAGTAGCTTCAGGCTGTACTAGGAAAAGTTGAATTGACTTTGCACAGCTTGGCTTCTTCAAGTCTTTGGATAATTAGCAATGAACAGCGAGTTCCTGGGGCTTGTGGGCCATCAGGCTATTTTTAAAGGTACTCAAGTGTCAAAGGAAAACACCATGGGGCAAAGCCCATGCCTTGCCTTATACCGTTTTGTGTTTCCCCAGGTTTTTAAAAATATGCTCCAAATCTATCTTTTATAAGAATACTTCCTAAGGTAACTGTTGCTACTTAAGGTATTTCGTGTAACTTACATGTAACTAATGTAGAATCTTTCTATATTTCTCCTGGGTCATGCTTTTTCTTGTGCTTATTCCTGTATTTATTTTGCACATTGTACCATTCTAACTCATTTTTGATACTTTATTTATTCTTTTATTAGCTCTCAAGTGTGAGGCTTTGGCTAAGTACAAGTAACACTGGTGCAAGACCACTAGTTTTAAAGTACTCAGTCATATTTATGAACTTGATCCTCATTTACACTATATCACATGGCTAAATGTTCCTCAAAAGCAATAAATTTAAGTGATAGACAGAAAGACACTTTACAGACAGGAAGATACCATTTCTGAAGAAGGACCCCACAGCCATTTATCACAGGAAATTCACAGCTGCCTATTCATGAGATGATTGGCTTTATTGTTGCTGCATATGTTTGATCTTATTTTTTCTTACTCTTTATCCTACAGTAAGTATTCCACCAACACTCATCCAATGTAGAGGAACAACATTACATTTTGTAAAAGTTGTTCTAAATTAAAAAATATAGGCAGAATTCATATTCTTCTCAGCTGATTTCATAACCTTATAAAACAAAGAAAGACACACAATCCCTTTTGTCTCTATTACTTTCCACAGTAAGAACTATGGAGATGAACACATATTTTTGTAACAAGTCCAAGAAGAGTGGAAACTATCTGACACTGGTTTGTTGGTGAAGAAGAACATTCTAAAGAGGTATGCCCAAGTTAGCATCTCCGGGTATTTGCATCAGTATGATGGTACCCATACGGTGGAATTATCCAACCTGGGCAGGTACCAGGAGCCCTGCTCGCCTGAAATCAGATGGGCTATAACATCTGGCCTGGCTAGGCTAGGAAGGCATCAAAAAGAAGATTTACAGCAGCAAATGGCACAAATTTTTGTGTCACAGGAAGTGATTATAACTTTTGTAGTTTCATCCTCTAACCCACTGCCAGGAAGACCCAGAAATTAGATAAAAGGTTGCCAGTGATTGAGAATGAAGGTCTACACCACATATTTCATACTTATTTTACCATATACTGTATTTCAGAAGCCGTTGATTCATTACTTTCATCTGTGTGATTCCCAATTTGTTCTGTGTTAGTGTCCTCTGCACTTTTTACAGGTGGTGTTGGGTTCTGAGGTTGCATTTTGTTCCTTCTCGTCATTTTGTGTAGCACTATCTTCTGACCTTTGTCATAGATCTTCATTGTAGTTATGACCTTAGTACGTACTGAAGTTCAGGTGCAGATCTACAAAGTCTGGATTTATCCAGCTGTGCCTGGCTTGGGTCTGGCTGCTGTGCTCAGCTCCTTCCTGTTGCTGCTTTTGAGGGTAAACCTGTTGTGCCGCTGTGGCAAGATGTTCTGCTCCTGGACTAGCTGAGTGGTTCTATCCTCTACTCTCTCTGTAGGGACTGCAGCTGCAGGGTTACAACCCAGGCCTGTATGCCAGGCCTGAGCTGAGCCTGGAGGGGACAAGGTGGAGTAGGGGTAGAGGCAGCTCTCCCACACACTCACTGCGTCTGGGCTAGGACTGGGTCTGGGTGTTCCCAGAACGTGGTGGAAATTCCTACTGGTCGGGCGGGGTGGGGGAGGTGCTGCAGAGTGGTGGGGGGTGTCCCAGGGGGGTGGAAGACCGTCTGACCCATGCTGCGCCTGGGCTGGGACCCGGAGTTGGTCCCGCTGGCACAGGGTAGCAGGAAGCTCTCCCACACACTCACCGGACCTGGGCTAGGACTGGGTCTATCATATACTATAATATATGCTTTATATCATTACAATTATAACCTGTGTGACTACATGGATCTTCACTGAAATACTTTTGATTATCTCTTTTCTTTACATCTTATTGGTTCTTTTATTTTTTAAAAAGAGTACAAAATAGCAAAAAAAGAACAAAAATGGTAGAAAACATACAAAATTTCACTAAACAAGATAATAAGAATTTGGCAATGGTTTTATTGTGTAATATTATCTTCAAATTAGTCGCTTAGATAGATATAAACATGCAAAATTGGTAAGAAAAATTAAAAAGAAGAAAAACATTTAGCATTAACTGCTCCCATCAATAGACCAGCAGAAATCTGCAGTGCAATTACCCAAGCTATCATATATATATATATATATATATATATATATATATATATATTTCTCCCCTTCTTTTGTTTGTCCACTTCCTCATTCCAGTTGTTCTTTCCCATTGAATACATTCTTTCCCTTTCACAGTATCTATTGTACCTTCCAGTTTTTATTTAGTCTTTCAGGTTCTTACACTGATAAGAGAATATGATGTTTGCACATGTGGGTCTGATTTATCTCACTTACCACTATGGTATCTAGTTGAAACAATTGACCTATAAAAGCTTCGCGTTTGTCCTTCCATATAGGTGTGTTAACCCTCCATTATATAAAAATAGCACCTTTTTATCCATTCCTCAGTTGATGGGCATTTGGGTTGTTTCCAAGATTTAGTTATGACAAATTGAGTTGCTCTATATATGGGTGCACAAAAATCACTGTGGTATGATGTTTCTGTTCATCTGGAAAAATACCTAGATGAGACCATCTGGGTTGAATGGGATCTTCAATTACAGCATTTTGAGGAATCTCCATACTGATTTCCATAGTGATTGTACCAGTCTGCACTACAACCAGCAGTGGAGAAGGGATCCTTTGTCCCCCACAGCCCCTACATCATTTGTTATTTGTTGATTTCTTAATGATAGCCATTCTCTCTGACATAAGATAGAATCTCAGTACTGTTTTAATTTGCATCTCCTGAATGAACAATCATGCTGAACATTTTTTATATATATTTATTTGCCATTTGTATTTCATTTGTGAAGTGTATATTCATCTCTGATGCCCCTTTTTCTATTGGTTCTTTGAATTAGGATGGTCTGATTTTTTTTTTTATTTTAGGGAAGGATCTACAGGGTGTTCAGGGTCTCATTACTAGATCAGACTTATAGTGATTCTCCTGTTTGTAGCCTCCCAAGTGCTGGGATTACAGATATGTGCCACCACAACCAGTCTCAATTGCCATCTCAATGATTTAAAATGGAATTCTTGAGCCTGCAAGCAGGTGCGGGAGCTGGGGTTTTAATTCCTTGGGTCTGCCGTGCTGGCCCTACCCCCAGGTCATGCTGAGCCAACCATTGAGACTGGGCATGGTGCCATAAGCCTTTAATCCCAGCACTTGGGAGGCTGTAAACAGGAGCATCACTACGAGTCCAATCTAGTAGCAAGACCCTGAACACTCTGTAGACCCTTCCCTAAAAAATACACAAATACCAAAAAAATAATTCTTACATTTCATTTCTGAATTAATATAAAAGACTTGAATTATCTATGAGAGAAAAAGGCATTTCAGTTTATTTTCCTTGGGCCAAAAGCTCAAAAAGGGAGATGTCATTTTTTATTTGTCTTGTGTCTCTAGAAGGTTGCATGGACTAGTGTGCTTTAATTGTTTAACACACAGTCGTTGAATGACAGGGAAAATAAGCAAGTGGTGAGATAGACCTGTATACATGCGAGAAAGCAAATGTATCTGTATAAGCACTGCTGACACCATTAGTGATGGGTATGAAAATAAAAACGTGATAATTATGGAGGGTCTGGTCCACCTGACTGGCAGCTTGAGCCTTGCAGCTCCCATTCTGTCTTCTTTGAATAAAAACAACTCACGGGCTGTGCTTCCTTGGCTGCTTTGTTAAAATCTTGGCCTTGTTCTAGTGGGATGAGGAAAGAATAGAAAAAACTCAGGGTTCTGCCCTCAACCAAGGAAAAATTATACTAGCTATAAGATGAATGGGGAGAGATATGCCTGTGCATAAATTGGATTGTAGGTCAGGCAAGGAGCTGTCTCTCTGATGCATCAAAGTATCTACTTGTCAGCTCTGAGTGATTTACAGAAAAGAGAGGTGGTATTTTGTAATCAGCACTGCTAAGAATAACATAGACTTAGTGGATTTGCCACTCTCACTTAGGTTTTTATTTTCTCAATTGCAGAGAGTCCTTCAGCGTATGTGTGATTTGCCAAATAATAACAGGGCATGTTCTGGTCACAGTGACGGGGTGAAAGATCTCACTGATGTTCTGCCCTATGCTTTAAGGTAATTTGTGCATTTAAGAGTCTGAGGAATTCTGATATCTTGTTAACCCTGATTAGGTGCCTCTGTTATTAAGGCCCAATTATTAACAGTGGTATTTGTTGTTTACTTACTCTGAGACTCATCTTAAGGCTTGGAAAATGCAGTTTCTATTCCTACTTTTTGTATGCCTACACGTGGTATTCATTTTTATATGTAAAGATTTTTAAGCCAGCAGGAAGTACTATAAAATGCCTAGGGCGATGATTTTAATATGTACCACCTATTTTCAATTTTTCCTCATTTGTTTTCCTTCTATTTGTATGGAGTTGTAATCTCCAACATGCAGCGCTGGCCTCCCACATTATTTATTGTTTCAATATAGGGGACAATTACATATAATTAGCTGGATGATACTCGTTTGCTGGTGGAATTTGCTATGAATGCATTTGCTCCTTTGGGGAGTTGCTTTCTATTTCTTGCACTGCTGCTCTGATGCTGTTAGAGTCTTACCTTTTCTTCCCCCTTCTTATTTATTGCTTCATTGGTCTGAGGCAGGAAGAATGCATATGAAAATCGTTATGCAACAGCCTGTGAGTAACTATCACAGGAGGTAGAAATAGCTGTATATGAAATCGAAAACACTCAAATAGGCACAAGGTAAACTTTCAATAATATGTTTATTTGTAAGTGAAGAAATTCAGGTAAATTTGGCAGTGCCTTGTAAAATTTTGTGAAAATCAACTATCAAGGCCATGGAAGATGTAATTTGTGGTGTAGTATCTTGTTTCTGCATCATGATTTGTTCCACCTAATTTAATTTTCCAGATGGCTGGAGGTCACTATCTTGTTATGAAATTTTAAAATAATTAGCATTTTAAAAAAATCATTTCCTAAACTGCATTAGTGTGTTTTCTCTGCTTTTTAAAAACAATTTACAGGACACAATACAACACAATATGCAATTTTTGAAAACTATGAATTTAAGCCAGACTAGTCCCAGAGATAGCTCCTTTGTCCAAATGGATCTTCAGGAGCTGTGATATATAACTTTTATTTCTGGAGTTCTGTTCATGTTTCAATCATGTTTGCAAGAAGAGACCTCTGAAAATTTGGATAAAGAATGCCTTAGATATTTCCTATGGCGGCCAAGAGCCTGTTTCAGTCCATAGATATTTATCTTACTATTTTACATATGCAAACATAAAATCAGATTCTAATTGAAGTCTCCTCTTTGCTTGTCATGATTCCGTTTTCAGTTTCCTTCCATGTCACAGTGCTACCTCCTTGGCATCTTTTATGCACACTCCTTTAAGCTGTTGTCATAGCTACTCTTGGCCTGCTGGATTGACCCCTGAAATATATTTCCTCATCTTACACTGACCTCTGTATAGATTCAGACTTCAGCACATTTTAGAAGAGAGTACCCCAAATGCTTGATGATACATGGTGTGCTATCTGTCTCATTTTAGGGTTGTCAAGTTCATATTTTTAAGAAGATCGTAAGATCTTTCTTCCTACTTCAATTCAGTGTGCTACAATTTCTTTTCTCCTTTTAGAACTGAATGCTTCTTAGGGGCCGGGGAGATGGCTCAGTAGAATAAACGCTTGGCTGGCAAGTGCAAGGGCCTGAGTTCAATCCCTGGTTCTGAAAAAAAAAAAAAAAAAATGGAACTGAATGCTCCCTAAGTCTCTCACTCAGAACCCTAGAATATGTTACACAGAAGAGGTGGGAAAGATAGAGACACGAAATAATCAAACATTGTCATTTTATTCATAGAAAACTGAGTCTGGGGAAGCGAAATAACTGGCTGAAGGCATAGAGAGAAAATGGGATTAGAGTCAAATTTCTTATATCAGTGAAATGTTTGCTTTTGAGACTCTGCAACATTTTGAAAGTTATCTGTCCTCCTTAATTTCTAACATAGAATATATTTCTTGTTCCTCATTTCATACCATTTTTTCCACTGTGACTTCCTGTCCAGGACCTTCTCTTCTTAGCAACAATTGCCCCCTAAAGATTAAAATGCAAAGGTATAACGTATTATATTCGGATTCCTATTATTTAAGCACATATTGGAAACTCACTGATAGTAATGTGTCTGGTAGGTAGTGTTTCTATGTTAAAACATCCCAAATCTGATTTAACATATTTATCTGCTTTGTTGTTGTTTTTCTTGTTCTCTGTTCTGTTCTCAATTGTCTCCTTAATTTTGATGTAAATTTCTTAGAGGAGAGTTAATCTTTCCATATAAATACACTGATTTTCCAATTACATTTTCCAACTTCCTACATATACTACATATTTAATGATTCCTTAATAAAATAAAAAATAAGTTTTATCTGAATTTCTTTCATTGTAGTCTTACTAGTGACTCTAGGAAATAAAAAGAAAAATTCATTTGATTGGTTGTGAGAATTTTTTGTACAGATGAACTCACGGTAATTCTAATCCTTGGACATTATTCCTATCATAGTTGATTAATATTTCCCAGATAAATTTTTCTTGACACTTTATAAAAAGGATAGTCTAAACTACATCAAGTATTTCACTTCTACTAGATGAGTTTCTAAAATGCCAGTTGGTAAAACTTACTTTATAAACTCTACTCAAAAATCTTCAGCTAGAATCCTTACATTTTCCTTGAACAAAAAATATAAGACACTGAACACGTATTTGAAGACCATCTTAAGAGGATCTAAGGGTATGAACTGGTTAAAATCCTAGCTTTGATATTTACTTTTTGTTTATTCTCAAAATTTTATTTATTACCTCTCTGAGTTTTTTACTTTTAAAATTTGAGCAACAATAGAACCACACATATTATGAGAATTGGTTATTATGGACATAATCTTTAGCACAGTATATGGTAACAGTATGAGAAATAACAGCTTTTGATTTAATATTATATCTCTTATGTTATCTACAACAGATGATAGTTAAAGAATAATAAATTAATTCAGTTTAGTGTAATAAAATATTTGTGCAAACACTATGGAAAAATATACACATAGAATAAATGGCACATGGATTTTTATCTTTAAGTAACTGATAACTAAACTCTTTTCTTCTTTCTTTTCTTAATGCTTTCCTTTATTTATTTATTTATTTATTTATTTGAGAGAGAGAGAGAGAGAGAGAGAGAGAGAGAGAGAGAGAGAGAGAGAGAGAGAGTGTGGCCAGCTCAGCCCACCAGGGGGCAGGGCTGGCTGGCATGTGGTGCTGGGGGATTGAACCACGGTCTCTGATGCTTTTGCCAAGCTTGTTCTAAGTAGGTGCTTTAGACCACTGAGCCATCTCTCCAGCCCAATGCTTTCCTTTTTAAAGGACCCCAGAAGCACTTAGTGTTTATTATTTGGATTTAAACCTTTTCAATCCAGATCTATTATTTGGATTGTCCAGTCACTAGGACAATATTGTTTTCCAATGGTAACTTATTACCTTCCTCTTCCTATTTCTCTTCTGACTCATGGCTGCTTGGCACCACCACAAAATCATTTCTCATAGGTGTTGCTTAATTTTATTGTATGATTACAATCTGTGCACCCTTCCCATAGCCAGAAGTCCTTTCCTTATCTTTATCAATGAGAGGGTGAAAGAGAGCAGAATGGTATAAGACAGGTTCTCACTGCCAATGACAATACACTCAAATTTCCTCTACTCTTAGTGGCAAGTTGACGTGGTCTTTCACTACTCGTTATTAAGGAAAACATTTTTCCCTAAAACCAAGGTAGAAAAAGTATTTTTATGATCCTGAATATGAGTCTGAAAAGAGAAAGAAGTTAAATACTTTCTTCAATCATTTATTAAAATAAAAGAAGCACCCTGGGGCTACAGGAACATGGGGAACCTTTGCCAGATACAATTTATTTTTAACTATTGGGAATTGTACACGAAAAAGACCCTAGTGTGCTGTCCTGTCCTGCTGACATTTCCACTAGGTAATTTACCTTTTGCTTCACTCTTCTGGAAAACCCTCCATTTATTTTGTGAACTAAGCAATAGGTGCCTTTGCTTTAGTGAGTTTTTGTTTGAGCTTAATGACCTGTTCCAACCAGATGTATACTCCTACTCTTGTTAAGAAGAAAATGTTGCTCCTAAGACCCTTTTGCTTAGCAACTGCTTCTCAACACTCAGCTGATTTAGGTTTGCAGTAATTCTGTACAATTACTTCTCAAATTTTTCCTCTTAGTAGAGCTGCGGTTGTACTCTAGTGTCAGATTTATAACAATGTCATATAGCCTTATGTAACATAAGACATAGTATCTATATTAGAAAATGAGGCACATCGTTACAGTATTTGCATTTAGATTGGGGGAGACTGAGATAATCTAAGTAAGAGTACTGATGCTTAGGATATACTCACAAATATTTAGCATTTGAAAAATTTTAATAATAAATATTTGCAATTTTCATATTATCAATGCTATAGAGCTCTACTCTGGGGATTTTGCCAGGACAAAAAGTGTCAATATCAGCCATTTCCTCTAACAAAGCCTTTTACTCTAGCAACTGAGGGATAAAAAGAGCTGGAATTTTGACTAGAATTCATTTTTTATGCATAACATGTATTTAATTTCATCAGTTAAATATAACATACTTGTAGCAAATCAAACAAGTCATGAATATACCACTCAATGGATTGCTGCAAAGTAGCAACCTGTCTTTGTTAACACTGTGGACTAACGAGCCAAGTACCTCAGGTACCTTGCATGCCCTTCCTGATTACTACACCTCCAACTTTCCCTCATGGTCATCACTTCTTGCTCTGAATTTTATTTCCTAGGTGTGGGGCGTTTGTAAATGGCAATCATATGTAATGGACATTAAATTGTTTCTGGCTATTGATTCTTAAGCCATAAGTTCCTTGCAAGCACTTGCACTTATTTGAGGCAACTTCTTACATTTATTGCTGGACAATATTCTTTGGTATCATTTATTTATTTTAGTGCTGATGGACATTTGAACTCTTTCCAAGTTTTAGCTGTTTTGTAAGTCGTATGAACATTCTTGTACCTACATTTTGGCAAGGGCGTGCTCCTGTCTCTCAGAATATAATAGAATGCATTCTCTATCTCAGTAGATGCTAAAATATTTTGGAAAGTTTTAGTAGTGATATATCATCTCAGTACCAGTGTATTCAAATTTTCTTTGTTTTACACATGTGTTCACATTTAGTATTGTGAGTTGTTTTCATTAACAGTTCCAGTAAATGTGTACAGATACTTTATTGATAGTCTGAATATTCATTGGTTCCTGAAAACCAATTTAAACATCACCTGGTATATTTAATGGCCACTCTAGTACCTTGTTTTATTTTAAATGTCCTAATTCAAATATTATTCATTTGTTTTGCATTATCTTTATTTTGTTTCTCAAAAATCCTTAATAAAAGCCTACTTTGTTTGTTTATTTCTTTTTTGGCGGAACCAGGGATTGAACTTGGGCCCTTGTGCTTGCCAGGTAAGCGCTTATTCTACTGAGCCATCTCCCCATCCCCTAAAAGCTTATTTTAATTCAAGTATTAAATGTATTCCACACCCCTGAGGCTTGTATTTTCACTATGTTAGCATTATTATTTGACGAATAGAAGTTCTGAATTTTAATATAATCCAATTTATCAATTTTTTCCATTTATGTTAATGCCTTGAGGTTGTGTAGCTATTCTTTTGTTACCTTTAAAGTTTTTACTTTTACTTTTACATTGTCTTAGTTACTTTTCTCATTTTTGGAATGAAGTACCTCACACCCACAAAGAAAGCTTCATTTCTGCTCACAGCTTGCAGAGGTTTCAATGCAGATTGAGCTGGCTCCAAGGCAGGAAGCAATGGAAGAGGCACATGGCGAAGCATGCAGAAGTCAGAAAGCAGCAAGCAGCTTCAGCAGCACTCGCAGCAAGCCTGTCATCTTTCTGTCCCTTTGTACTCCATCTAGGTTACAGTTCAGTTGATTGGTGCCACCCATACCCTTGGTGAAGTTTCATTACCCATACCCAGAACTACGCTAATTCCAGTCAGTAACTGACTTAGTATCACACCCCCTTAGTTCCAGCATCACACACTTAATATACATTCATACATGCTAGATCCAGCTGCCTTTATAAAACCTCATGTATGAATGCACGAAGCATAGGGGGGACATCTAAACACAATCCATAACACACACACTCACTTATGAGTATTTTTTTCTCAAATTTACTTTGGTGTTTATTACAAGGCAGGAATAAAACCTACTTTTCCCCATGTAGAATATACAGTTACGCTATACCTCACATCATTTGATAAGAAAACAGTCCATAGTCAACTGCTTCTCAGGTCTTTTTTTTTTTTTTTCTTTTTTTCTATATTTAGGACAGAGTCTCCAGTGTCTTCAGGGTCTTACTATGTAGATCAGACTCATAGCAATTCTCCTGTTTTCAGCCTCCCAAGTGCTGAGATTACAGGTGCACACCACCATGCCCAGTCTCCATCCACTTCTCAGCGCACCCCATGGGTGGGGCTGGCATGGAATGCCAAGGATCAAACCCCAGCCACTGCAATATGTGATTTGCATAGCCCATTATCCCTTGTAGGTGCTTAGGAATTTATGGTTACTTTTGTTCTATTTATATCTGCATCTATTTGCTATCACCATAGCATTAATTATAAGCAAACCACACATCATATAACCTCACCAGTGCATGTTTTCATACATATGCATAACAAAGAGAAATTTTGTACATATCTACAAGGGAATATTACACTTGTTTTCTTTCTTTCTTTTTCTTTTTCTTTCTTTTTTTTTTTTTTTTTTGTTTTGTTTTTTTGGTAGAACTGCAAATTGAACTCAGGCCCTTGCACTTACCAAGCAAGTGCTTATTCTATTGAGCTATCTCCCCGGCACCTATTCTTGTTTTCCTTAATATTAGGCATCTATTTAAGTTCGAATTTACCTGTTTGAGTTACATTTTCCAAACATTTATATTTTATTTTTGAATTAAGATCTAGTGATGCTAATATATTTAATTGATGAATCTCTTAAGCTACTTTTAAGCAACAGACTCCTCTACCATTATTTTTCTCCTGGTAGTTCATTTATACAAGACGGACAGATAGCTCAGGGGATTAAAGTGCCTGCTCAAGCAGAGTCAGGGACCAGGGCTCGATCCCCAGCATTCTGTGCTGGCCCTGTCCGTGGAGGTGTGCTGAGAATAGACTGGGCTTGGTGGTGTACACTGATAATCCCAGCGCTTGGGAGGCTGGAGACAGGAGGATCACTAGGAGTCTGATCTGTGCAGTGAGTGAGACCCTATAGACCCTGTACTAAATACATAAAAAAAGAAATGTTGTTGTTTTCCCCCCATTTTCACACTTTCCAAACTACTTACCTTTTATTTAAAACTAATTTGAAAGTACATTTTAAAAATAATATGGGAAGCTCCTGTATGCTGTTCATCCACATTTTCCAGTATAATTATCACATGAGTTTTATGATCTTCACATCTTCCTTATTTTTTTCTCTTTGTTTTTCTTAAAATTTTTTTGGATACTTGTAGAATCATAAAGCAATTCTTCTTTACCTCAAAATATGTCATATTTTTGCCATGAGACCATGGAACATTGATCACACCAGGGAAATCTTCATATACACAGTATTAATTAATTCTCAACTTATATCAGTTTTCCAAATTTCTCACTAATGTGTCACCTTGTCTGAGATTTAATCCAGGATGATACACTGCATTTGATTATCAGGGTTGTGTAGTCTCTTTTAATCTGAAACAGTGCATAAATTTTTCTGTCTCTCATGAACTTAGTACTTTGCAACAGAATTGAACAGCATCAAGAACTTTGATGTGTCTGTTATTTTACCCTTGTGAGCTTACTGTCTAATTGTCCACTGTGCTAGGGGTGTAAATAGAGGAACCAAGTTCCTGGGTCAGACACCAAGGACTCTGCTGCTCCTAGCCTAGAAAGCACAGGCTTCACATTTTTGTCAGTTTCTTGTGTACTCAAGAATCATGCGGTAGTACAAACACATACTGGTAAATACTAATCAGTGATGAGTTTTTAAGGACAGCTTAAAATGCCCAGCTCTTCCCAAATAAACTGCAAATGAGCCTACCATTTGTACCAGAAGGAAAACTTGTCCTTCTTTTATGAGACAATACACAAATCTCCTGCCTGAATTTTGAGTGAGACATTTTCTCTTTCTCTTTTCAAAATTCTGGTATATGAACAATCTTGAAAAGATAGCTCAAAGGAAGTTAGGAGTGTGTGCTTTGCTTAAGATATGTGCTTGACTTAAAGGCATGGGTGGGGACATTCTCTCTTTCTGAGGAGACTATCACAAAAAGTGGGAGTATGTCAGCTACTCTTTTTAATCTAGGCCACAGAATCTGGGGACAAATCTATTTTGTCTCATACAGTGTTGAAAGAATTTCCCTGTCAGCAAATCTGCAAGCATCAGGAGCCCAATCCACACTATTAATTTCAACTGGGCTAACCAGGGTTGTGGATTAACCCAGGCAGCTGAATAAATCCCATAATCCATCATAGTCTACCTAAACAAAATCAGGTGTCATTTTACTTAAATTTTTGTATTGACATTTCCATTGGTCTAATGCATTAATCAAGATGCATTAAGATCCCTGGCCAGAGAGTGCAGAGGACCAAAGCACCTGCTTGGGCACAGCACAGTGGCCAGGGTTCGATCCCTGTCATGCAGTGCTGGCCCCACTTCTGGGGAATGCTGAGACAGCAATTCAAACTGGGTATGGTGGCACACACCTGTAATCTCCTAGCTTGAGAGGCTGAAAGAGGAGGATCACTACAAGTCCAGTCTATGTAGTGAGACCCTCACCATAGCACCCTGTAGACTCTGTACCAGATACATAAAAAATTGCATTAGGATGTATTAGCAACTGTATAGATTACACCTTTGTGTACCAAGAGGAAATCTGGATCCATTTTGTCATCCCAAATAGCCCAGTCTGGGAAGTTAGAGCTGACTTGAATACCATTTAGGGCTGAGGTCATGTCACTGATGATGTCATCTAAAATCATGAGTAAATTAGGTCACATCATTCCTAATTGCATGACTCCCAGGATAGGGAAACTTGCCTGAAAACTGCTCATGAATAATAAGTCTATTTACACCTAGATGCCAAATGTTTTAGAAATAAATTTGCCATGAGTTTTTGTACATGAACATGATTTTATCTCTATTCTACATGAAGAACACACATGAGAATCAATACACTCTTACTGACATTATTTTGTTGCATATGATTAACCTGGAAAGGTAAAGTTTCTCCTTTACTTTATGCAGCTCTTGTTGGATCAATAGTATGATACACAGGGCAGCTCTACCAATAATGTTAAATAAATTATGAACAGGAGAAATACCAAACATAGCTATTTTCTCAACTCTTTTCCTTTGGGAAGGTAAACAATATCATCTGTGGCATAGCCCAGAGGTAACTTGGGAAACCAATGCAAAATGTGAAATAAAAACAAATATTTTACTACTGTGAACTTGATATTTGAACTTGCAAAAAGCATTACCAACAGCAGAAAAAAGAACCATGAACATCAGTTACAGGTGTACAAAACAAGATATGAGATGATTAAACATGGCATCAATTAGTGCAAATTTTTAAGATTGCCTGTCTTTCTCACTGTCTCTCTCCTTCACTCTCCTCCTTCCTTCTTCTTCTCCCTCCTTATCTTTCTTCTTCTCTTTTTCTCTCCCTTTCCCTTCTTCCTTTTCTTTTCTCTCCCTTTTTTCTCAGGTCCCTAATATGACTTCCAAAAATTAATTTTACACTCTTTAGAAGTTAAGTGTTCTAGAAATTAGTTGTCACAAAATTTAAAACCAAGTGCGTTTTTAATCTCCGCTATCTGGAAGAGTGAGGCAGAGCAATCACAGTTTCAAATGCGACCTGGAAAATCTAGTGAGACACCATCTGAAAATCAAAAGGTGTGGGATCGTAGTTCAATGTGAAGACCCTGGCTTCTCAGGGTTTATATATTCTAAATAGATACATAGGTGATGGATAGATAGTTATTTGGAAGCATGCAATAAAGGAAAAATTGACAGTTTTTTAAATATAGAGAAAGTTTGTTATCCAGGTAAAATTCACAAAAGATACAAAGGCTTTTTAAAAAATTCAACAGAACGTAAACTTAATACTAGCTCTATTGTCAAACATTTTAAAGTGATACCACATTTTTCAGCATTGGCAAGCAGTATTCCATATTACGAATGAACTCCTAAGCATGGACCTGGCATTGCCATCCTATACATTTTAATGCCTTCTCGCACTTAGTCATTGCAAGACAAATTAACGTCATCACTCTACACATTCCCTAAAACACAGGTGTGCTATTTAGGGTCTGTTTTCATCTGCTGCCACAGAGGTAGCTTTGCTTCAAGATAGAATTACTTTCCTTTTTGTTGATAAACGGACAAAACATAACATCCACTTTATTTTCTTCTACATATTTTTGCAAATACTTTAGGAAGAAGCTCACCCCACCCATCATAGCTACAACCATTTATCCAATCACTCACTTCATTTCCCTCACAGACCCGGCAAATGTTGGAGATTGGTAAAGGGCTACTTGTCACATTTAAGCACGGATTAGAGCTTCTGAGTTCCAGTAGAATAGCATTTGCAATTTATGTCCATCCAGGATCATGTATTCAATTTAGAATTCTTAAAGTGGAGAACATGAATATGTGTGCTGAAATGACCCAGTGTTTTTATCCATTCATTCTAGCCTGTTACCTAGCAAAAAGAAGCAAGAGACAAAGTTATATATGTATTAACATTATGCTTGTGGACAAGTATTTCCGTCAGATGGGAAAGCAGATTTCAATGAGCTAGCACAACTAATATATAAACTATTTCATGTAACTATGTTGCTTCCTTGGCAACTTAAGGAAACAATATGAAAGTAGTATCAAATGAATTCCACTAAACTTTAAGGAAGAAAGGATTCTAATGTCCTGTGTGGCTTTAAACAAAAGAGCTTTATTGAGTTATCTGTATGTTTATATTATTATGTTACTTTTGAGCATAAGTATGTATAAAAGGGAAATATAGACCCTAATAGTGGACAAAGATAAAATGTACATATTATAAGTCAATAATTTGGTGTGCTTTGGCATTCATAAACATCATAAAACTATTCCATACTTAGGATAATCTTCGCCCACCAAAGTGTCTTTTTATACCTTTGAAATTTAGCTTGCCTGTCCCTCTTACCACCTGCAAATCCATGAGCTACTGTCACCTTGGGGTTTTCTAGAAATTTATATAAACAAAATCACATGCTGCATCTCCTTTGGCTTCTGTCGCTCAGCATATTGATTTCAAGTGCATGCACTTCTGTAGTCCTTTGTTGTGTTCACTTGTTTTTGCTTGTTGGGTAATTCTTCATTGAAAAGTTATGCCACAATTCATTTACCATCCTGCTCATAGATCCGAGGGATAGTTCCAGGTTTACGTGTTATAAATAAAGCAGCCGTGGTAATACAATATTGTAGAATTTTACTTTTATCTCTCAGGTAAACATGTAAGACTAAATGGAAGTCATACAATAAGAATGTTTAAGTTTGGGGAAAGGTGCCAAGCTGTTTTTAAAACATTTTTTATCATTTTCCATTCCTGTCTACAGTAAATGAGAAATTCAATGTTTCCTCATTGTTTTCAGCACTAGCTGAGGACAGACCTTTGGTGTTAGGTGATTTAATGTATATAAAGTGGTATAATTCAGTGTGGTTTTAATTTGAATTAATTATGGCATTGATCATCTTTTCAATGTGTTTATTTATTATTACAGTATTTTCTTGAATAAGTCACTATTTAATGTGTTTGCTTTTTCTAAATTGGATTGACTTACATTGAGCTTTAAAAGTTTCTAAAAACATATTGTTACAAGTCTTTCCTTAGATATATGATTAGCAAATATTTTCATCTTTGTATGGCTTGTCTTTTTACTGTCTTAACAGTTTTTTCAAAGACAGAAATTCTTAATTTTGAGAGAATAAAATTTATCTCCTTTTTCTTTTACAAAAATGCCATCCTTTGGCATTCTAATTAAGAAATTTTTCCAAGCATGAAGTTAAAGAGAAAGAAAACATATTTCAGAAGCTTTATACATTTAGAATATGAATGTAAGTCTGTGATAAATTTTCAACTGACTTTTCTATGTATTGGAGTTGAAGAATCAAATTTCTTTATCTTTTATTCTCTTTTATCTCTATTTTTTGCATAAAACTATCTAATTGTTCAAATATCATTTTTGAATGCACTGTTCTTTCTCCACTGAATTATCGTTGTTCTTTTGTCCAATACCAATTAACTGCATATGTCTGATTCTCTTTCTAGACTTTGTTCCATCCCATCACTTGCTGCCTCTATCCTAATGCCCATACTATGTCCTTATTACCATAGCTTTGTAATGAGACCCGAAAGACAAGTTTAGACAGAGAGAGTCCCCAATTTCATTCTGCCACTTAAACAGAAGTGTGATTTTGTGCAAGATTTAGTCTTAAAAAGTACTACTGCAGGTTTAGTTTTGATTCCCTTATTCTTCAGTTGGAAATAGTTTTCCTTCTAGAGTTATTTGGAGTTCCAGGCAGTTCAATATACTATGACTCTTAATACAGTGTGGAAAAGGTTTGTTTTGGACCTGCAGTCTTTTGCTTTGCAGTTCAGAGATGTTTCTGCTGCGTCTTAACTGCTTCTCAGAAGATGTGTTGATGAAAATAAAGAGAGAAAGTCAGATAAATAAGAGACAGCTTATTTTAACATGATTGCTTCCAATAACACTAAACAATGTGGTATAAAGCATCTAACTTCCCTTAAAACACCAAAAGTGACTAAGAAAACACTGGAAGGTCAAAGGTTCTTAGTCTTAAGCTCTCAAAGTAGATGTTAAAAATATCATGCCGAGCCACTTAACCTCAATACAGTCCTACTGTCCTCTAAGACCAGGAAAACTCGCTGCTCTTAAAGAGAAAATGAATGGCCCTAAAACATGCTGCTCCCTGGAGGCCATTTCAAGCTTGCTTGCTTTTCTTTTCCATCAAGCCATAATCTAAATCTTCAGCTCAATTTTAGCTTTTTGCTTTCTCTGTCTTGTGACAGAACCTTCATCTCAGCTACACTGACCTACCTGAGCACATTTAGGCAGTATAGTAGCTCAGCCCTTTTCAAATTCAACCTTGCATAAAAAGTTATGAGGAGGGGCCAGGGAGATGGCTGAATAGAACAAGCACTTCCCTGGCAAGCACAAGGGCCTGAGTTCAATCCCTGGTTCCATTAAAAAAAATATATA
>NW_004524737.1:5604992-5622224 GCF_000260255.1 Octodon degus | reverse complement strand
TATATACAGATTCTGATTTAACTATTAAGCACTGAGGCCTCTGGCTCCACATTTCTCACCAGCACCAGCTCCTAGTAGGCATGAATATCTGGTGCGCAGAAGGCACTTTGAGTAGTAAGACTTTGATTTCCCGACCTGGGTGATCTCCAGAGTCACTTGTTAAATTTCTGGGGAATGTATGGATTTTGGAAAACATGCTCAGATTTCCCATATCAAAACCTCCAACAGAGGGAAGTCTGGGGAAGCTTTAGTAAAAAAAAGATAAAAACTCTCCCATGTGTAATCCACAAGGATTTGAGGTGATGCTAAATAAAACTAACAAACCTGGGGGCATGCTCACTGTCCAATCAGAGAAGACACTAGCTGTAGCTCAGGGAAGAAGCTTGTAAGCTCTGGCTCTCCCAATCATTGTATTTCAGTTTACAAACCTGGATAGACAGAAATGTGCCAGGTTCTGACATGACTATGATGCATATTTTTATGATCAAAAGCTTTCCAGTCCTCAGCATGGGCAGAGAAAATATTTCTTTGAAACAACCTCCTTAGTATTAAGGATGTTGTGCCTTGAGTCCATTTAGTTTAGTGGCCAGTAATTGTAAAATATTAGAAAATAGATTTTCATTTATTTTCCTTGTATCATTTCTTGCCAGTAGCAATCACCTAGAAGTATAACAGGATTTTTAAATTTTATATACTATAATCAAATAAATGTTCTTTTCTCATTTTTGCTTCTGCCTTTAAAATATAGTGGTTTATGGTAAGTATTACTTTTGCATTAGAGGGAAGAAGGGTTGCTGAAAATTCTAATGCTTTGAATGGGCTATAATAACAAGTATAACTCAACAGATGCATTGTTTTTCAGTGTAAATCTGTCTCTCGTGCTTTCCATTAAATCATTGTTTCTGATAATATCCTCATCTTCCTTAACATTTTGGAGCTATGTCATAACCTAGTAGCTTGCATTTAAGAATTGATCTGAATGCTTTCTGATTTCCAAGGGTTTTTTTTAAATGTTCTTCGTGCTTTTTCATTTCTTAGTTTTAAAAGACTTTCTCAAATTTGGGCCAAGAAAATACTTGTGTCAAGATAAAAGGGTGGACTTGGGAAACAGAAGATTCAAGTCAGCTCTTTGCATTTAAACCAGAATCTCATGAGGTGGAGCTTATGCAGTTGCATTTTAGCAAATGTAAATGAAATCCATGTATGTATATCGATGTTTGTGGGCCTTTAATTTAGGCGTGTGTAGTTTTGATTTTAGTCTTTCTACTCTTACTAAAGGAAGGCTCCCTGTGATCCCTTCCTCCAGCTGCCCCCCCCAATGCATTCAGCTGTGTTGATGAGTACAACACCCCTCTGCTTCTTCAGTCACCCTCAAAAATCCCCACTTCTGAACACATGAGATTTGCATCTACACTACAGATGGAGATGTATAGTGGACTTGGTTAGGTAGAGTGGGGTTTCAGTGGGTGGAAAAGTATTGTAAGTGCACAGGCATAAATAAGATTGGGGTTAGAAGGACCTAACAAGATTCCTGCCAAAGGCAGATCAGAGTGAACAGAACCTCCCATCTGACAGTGGAGGAAGACTCAGGGAGAACAGATGTTACACAAGAGAGTCTTGGTGAGCTGACATGGGAATATTACTAAACTTAGATAACAGAAAAATGAGCAGGGAAGCTCAAGGGTCAGGGCTTCACTGACAAGAGAGTTCCAAGGATCTTGGTCAAGGAAAATAGATTTGACTTTCACTGTCTTCCTGGGGCCTCCACACAAAATTCTCCTGGTCTGACCTGGAGAATTGGTCTGGCTCTCCTGGCATTGTTCTTCAAATTTTACATTACAAAATAGAAGTGGGAGGAGGAAGCTGCTAAAATAAGACTTCATCCCTCATTTCAGCTCACACTTTTAAGTAATTATTAGTAAATAAGTGTACAATAAGTAGTAGGCCTTTGTAACTGCTGAAAATGACCCACTTATTATTTCCTTAAAACTCTCATTTGGCCAAATAGCTTGGTGGATTAAGGCACCTGCAGCAGGTGCAGGGGCCAGGGGTTCAATCCCCTGGCCTGCTCTGCCAGGCCTGCCCCCAGGGCGTGTTGAGATGGCAACTGAGACTGGTCATGGTGGCAAATGCCTGTAATCCCAGCTCTTGGGAGGCTGTAAACAAGTAGATTACTATTAGTCCAATCCAGTACTGAGACTCTGAACACCCAGTAGACCCTTCCCTAAAATACAATAAATAAATGAATAAATAAATAAATAAATCTCCCATTTCTCAGCCCTTTAGCTAAGATGATTATATTAGTTCCTTAAATTTACATAATTTCAGTACACTAAATTCTCTCTTCCTCTTTTTTTTTTTTTTTCTTTTTTCTTTTTTTGTGGAACCGGGGATTGAACTCAGGCCCTTGCCCTTGCCAGGGAAGTGCTTATTCCACTGAGCCATCTCCCTGGCCCCAATATACCAAATTCTCTTACTTCTCACCTAAGACTCATTGAATTGATTTTTTTTTACATCCCATAGTCTAATCACAGGTATATTCCTTAGGATTATCCCCTTTCCCTTTAGCTCCTTAGAGTCTCACACATGTACCTGTCAGTCAGAATATTAAAACATCTCATATCTAAGTTTTATCTCCATATATATGTATTGCTGGGTAGACTTTTTAAATTTTGTTTATGTCCTGGGCTCATGTACAATATTATACTTCTCTACAAGTTAAATATGAATCTTAGAGTTTAAGTCCAAAGACCTGTAAATATACACATTATAAAATCTCAGGATAGAGAATAAATGCTTATTTTTCCAGAATTTTATTCCTGTGATCACCAGAATGTCACCATTTCCTTCCCCTCTCTAGACATCCAGCTCAAGTTTGATACTACAATTGAAATTTCATCTCATTTCTTTTGAAGAAAATGGCCTATCTGGTTTTTCATTGCATTCACTGATGCACCTGACCTTGACCTTTGAACTTCTGCTCCACTCATGTTATATTCACTATCTATGACACCTTATTTTTGTATTAGTTGTTTTATGTCTTGCAGCAGAGAGCTTGTATTCCACAGGACCCCACTCCTACGAATGTTGATTGTGTTGTGACCCTTTGACCTGAAATAATGTTTTGAAATCGTATCTGAGTGACCTAGCAATCTTGTGTTTTATGACTTGTTTTTGTTGCTTTAGATAACTTTCTATTTCCTATGACTTTCTGGTACTTCATTTGCTCTTCGCATATCAACAAATAAATTAATGATTTTAAATTATGGTTGAAATGGCTTCAGACCCCCCTGGAACATTGTAAGCATACACATTTCCCTTCATGGCAAGGTCTGACTTTGCTCAAATATTCAGTTACATCTTTCCAGGTCTTTGTAATTGCTTAACGCATGCTTGTGTTATTTTCCCTTCCTGTCTATGTTTCCTAGTTATTTTGCCTGAAAAATGTGCTCATAGCCTAGAACAAAGAGATACACTCATTCCCCACCTGGCAGAGGTGGCGGCAGCTTACATGGGCCTGAGAATTAATGTTTTCTGAGCATGACCGGGGCATAGCAATAGATTCAGAGGCAAATGACTGTCATAAATTGTTAAAATTAAATGGTATCTCCACAAGCTATTCTGAAGCTTGTGATTGTAACAAGTGAATACTAAGTCTTCTATAAATCTATATAAGGTCTGTGCGGCAATACTTTCTTGAGGAAGAGGTTTTTGCCTGCAGGTCTGTAGATAAACTAACCTCCTAAAAAACCATTTCTAAGTACCTTTTTGGCACGCAACAAGAAGAAAGAAAAAAATCCATACCATATTTTAGTCCATGTAAAGCAAAAAATTCTTGTCATAAATATTTCATAGCTGCTAATTATCACAAAAATGGTTGACATGATATTGTCATCAGAGAGCCAAGTTTTCCAGGATGTAGTTTTCCTCAGATTTTAAATTTTATTTTTTTGGTACAGAGTCTCACTACGCAGCTCAGACTTATAGTGATCCTCCTGTTTTCAGCCTCCCCAGTGCTGGGGTTACAGGAATGCACCACCATGCCCAGACTCAGTAGCCAGCTCAGTGTGCCTGGTGACAGGACCAACATGGTATGTGGTGCTGGGGATCGAACCCTGGTCCTTTGTGCTTGCCTAAGCAGGTGCTTAGTCTGCTAAGCTATCTCAGTGGCCCACTTTAGCTTTTAACTTCAAATGTGAAGTCTAAATATTTTCTAGGTAACCTTACAACTTTTAAGATGAATTTTCATGCAGGAGGATGGGAATGTATGCAGAGTGTAAGGAACAGAGGAAAGAAATCTGCTTGCTTTATCCTCATATTAAGGATTTTTAATTACATAGTTTATGTTTTATATCACAGTAGCCTTTTACTTTTCTTATCTAAAACTTACCTAACTCTATTCTGAAAGGGCAGCATAAGAAATCTTAGACACATTTTAATTCCCAGGCTGTAATGCCTTTTACTCTAATTTTGAAGAATGAAGAAATCTCAGCCAGGAAATATCTGGAGGCATTTGAAAGATCCTTCAAGCAGAACAGCATTCAATATATTATTCCTTTTACACAGTGGGAATGTTATAGTGGTATCTGAAAAAATTCCCTTTGAGAGGTCACCTGAATAGACTTTGCACCTGCAGAGCTGCTATTCAGCCAACAGTTTTCCACCTTGTTTGGAATATAAAACCTCCTTCCTCTGCCTAAAGCATGGTTTTGAATATTCAGTTTGAAGCTCAAAGCAAGAGCAGCACACAAAGTTTATATGAAGTGGGAAATCGGCATCTCCTACCTCTGAATCCAGAAGTCCTTGGCCACCAACCCCTGCATTCCATCAAGTCTGCCTCTACATCACTGTACCATTTCACACTTGTGGTTGACATCAGCCTCCATTAATGAAGTCAGTGAACACACTCCCTGCACACTCCTTGCTTGCTTGTTTTGGGGAGCTCCTGTCTGTGTGGCTCTCCTTCTTTTCAAGGTTGGACTGGCTTCTGTTTTCTTGCAATTTACTCCTTGTCCCTATTGATTTCCCTGCAAAGAATCCTCCGTGCTGCTTTGATCTTTAAACCTTCCATTCCTAGGTAAGACCACATGACTCTAGGCAGGTATCAGATTCCTCAGATGAGTTGCAAGGGGCTTGGCTTACACTGAAATTAGTCAGCCTGGTGTTTCACCCAAAAACTGCCCTCATTTGGAAAAACGTTTATCTGTGATATGTATTCTATTAACTGTTTGGTACAAAATATTTCACATTTATTGCCATTCATCTATCTTTATATTGTATTATTATTTTTTATTTAAATTTTTCAATTTTTCTTTCATTTCTTTATTTATTTGTTCCTAGTCAAGTATGATAGGGAGACAAAAAAAAAATATGGTAGTTGTTATGAAGTGAATGTTTGTGTTTCCCCCCAAATCATATCTTGATGGTCTAATCCTGTATTGGGATGAAAGTTAGGCGGGTGACTAGGTAACTATATTGGGCCATTTAGAAGTTATTAAGGTAATATGATTTTATGGGTAAGGTCTTGTTCTCATATCATTTGTGGTTTTGTAAGAAAAGAAATCAGAGGGGCTGGGGAGATGGCTCAGTAGAATAAATGCTTCCCTGGCAAGTGCAAGGACCTGAGTTCAATCCCTGGTTCCAAAAAAAAAAAAAAAAAAAAAAAAAAAAAGACATCAGAAAGTTCTCTCTGTCTATGGTTTGTGTCTAGGTGTCCCCCAAAGCCTCATACCACCAGAGGGTTTTTCAGAGGTGGCTGAATCTAGATTGTGTGGTGCTTGGACTAAGGATGTGTGAATAGTAAGTCAGTGTGCTGATTGATTTAGCTAGGATGACTTGAAGGGTGTGAGTGTAATCCACACCCAGTGTAACCCACACCCTCAGGCAGGCAGCCTGCACACACAGAAGGAAGCTTGTCACACCCCTTGTTGCTTGTGCTGTCTTCCGCCACCATGAACTATTGTCTCTCCACCAGGCAACGCCTTGCTGAGCCAAGCAATTTCACACTGAAACCTGTGCAAGCTGTGAGCCACATCAACCTTTCCCTGTTTAATTTCTCTGTGCATCTAGTATTTTATCTCAGCAACAAGAGAAATGAACTAAGACGTACAGTGAGGAGAAGGCAACTGCCTACAAACCAGGGAGAGAGCTCTCACCAAAACCTGAGTGTTGGGGGCCGGGGAGATGGCTCAGTAGAATAAGTGCCTCCCTGACAAGCGCAAGGGCCTGAGTTCAATCCCCGGTTCTGAAACAAACAAACAAACAAACAAACAAAACCCTGAGTGTCAGGCATGGTGACCTCAGACCTTCAGGTCCAGAATTGTATGATAATAAATAGCTGTTGTTTAAGCCACTCAATATATGAAACTTTTATGGATGCCTGAGCTAATTCAGAATTTTTAACATTTTATTTCATTTTCTAAAAATAGCATTGTGTGTACTTAATACATGTAGGACATTATTTTTTATCTAGTAGACTCACTGCATATACACGCATGCAGACACACACACACACACACACACACAAACACACAAACACACACACACTGATCAAAACAAAAGGTTCAGTTATCTTTTAGGGAAACTATTGCATTTTTAAAAAATGTATTTGGTACAGGGTCTCACTACGTAGATGAGATTCATAGTGATTCTCCTGATTTCAGTTTCCCAAGAGCTGGGATTACAGGTATGCACCTGGATGCCCAGTCTCATTCCCTATCTCAGTGCGCCCTTGGGGCAGAGCTGGCATAGCACACTGGGGATTGTATTTTAACAACCATTTGAACCAAAATATTCACGCTATTCAAACCTATTTTATTTTCTGTCCTGATAGAGTTGTCCTCCTTTCAAAGTCATAAAAGTCACAATTTATACCATTGATAGAAGTGGAACCCAATAGATCTGAAGATTTGAACTTTAAAACATTTCACATGAATAAATGCGACTCTCACATGCATAACAGCGGCGTTCATTTCTCTTTCTCAAATGGTTACTGTTTTTGCCCCTTCAATTTGTGCTTGTCTGAGGAAAGACACAGAGGAAGATGAGGTCCAGGGCCGGCCAGATAGCTCAGCGGACTAAAGCGCCTGCTTAGGCAGATTCAGCAGCAGCCGGGGTTCTGTCCTTTGCCTGCTGTGCCGGCCCCACCTCAGAGGTGCCTGAGACTCTGACTGAGACGGTGCACTGTGGCGCGCGCCTGTAATCCCAGCGTTTGGGAGGCTGACAACAGAAGAATCACTACGAGTCTGATCTACATAGTGAAACCTTGTAGACCCTGTCCCAAATACTAAATAAATAAATAAATAAATAAATGAAGGTGAGGCCTGGACTGTGATTTTCTGCTCAGGGCAGCGATACCTAGGCCAGGAGGTACAAGCTGGGTCATAGGTTGTGAATGTTCTAGCTACTCTCACTGCTGCGGCGGCTGACCGTAGGAAGGCCAGCCGTCTTGGACATCAAGTAAATACCTTGGAGATGTTTATACTTGCTAATTGTTTAAAAAGAGCCTTAAACATGTTCGGATTTTGCTCAATCCAAATATGCAATTGCAAGGCATCCCACGGAGTTTTGTCCTTTTAGTTGTTTTCTCCCACTTAGATTTTATTTCTGCAACAAGAAGACCCAGGGTATCAGCCCTTGTATTTATTTTTGTTCCTGTTTCTACTTCAGTTTTTGAACTGGAAGTATAATGACGGACATACTGATGCAAAGTAAAGCAAATGAGCCCAGTAATATTTTAAGGTAAATAATCCATGAATTAATAATTAGCAATAAATTAATAATGCACCTTGAATTTACTGCTGAAAAGTATAGATGGCATTTGTTAAAAGGCCTTTAATGATTTGGACACCACGGAGGTGAAATTGTGTAGTCTCCAGGTCGTTGCTTTCACGGCATTTCTTCCTGTGTTGAAGACATGCAGCTACATTATCTCATAAAGTGCAGTTTTTTCCTGTGAGGCTTTATAGGCATTAGTCACATTATACTAACATGGTAATGCCTTCAACTGTTTTCCTATCCCTAGTGCCTAATATATTATCGAATATGTGAGAAGGATAGTTTTAGTACAGAAAGAACATCTCTTTGCAAGTAATTCTATCTAAATTTGTTATAATATAAACTATGTATCTTTAGAATTACTGCAAACGAATATAGCAATTTTTCCTTTAAATTGCATTTTCATGCAGTTTCCTGTTCCTTGCTTCTAGGTTCTCACTCAAAATATCGCAATTTTATTTTCTGTTTTCACTGGTAAATCAGTTGTTTTGTCGACAAACTCATAGACCCAAAATGTTTTGATGTTAACTTCTGAAATCCAGAGTGCAATTTTAACTGCAATCTAAAAACTATCCATTTTCTAACAGATTTACTTCAGAATGAGAAAACCAAAACCATAGTTAAGATAAAGTTAAATTCTTTACATTATAATACGTTATTTTTATCATATAATTATATAGTTGTTGGGATTATATTGTAATAAACAGTAACATGGTAGCAATTTCCAGAAAAATCTGGTAATTTAGTTAACTAGCAAGTCTTTGAGTTTCTGTGATCTGCAAAAGGATGAAAATCTCTAGAAGAAATGAGAAGAGGGAGGACAGTGTCCAGGTGCCTGTCATCACTGGGAACAGAGCCGCGCAGAAGGGAACAACTCTTGGGTTTATCGCAGAACCTCTATACTGACAAAGCCAGGCACCTCAAAGGTGCCTGAAAGATTCTCTCCCAACACAAGGAGACTAGAAAGCATCAACACACTGCCAAGACTTGCCTTGCCTATAATTTTTAAAAACACTTTACTGTTTTAGAACAATTTTGCAGCAAATTTTGGCTAGTTCCTATATATCCCCTGTTGTCCCAGCTCCCACCTCTCCTACATCATCAGCATCCCCCACCAGAATGCTATATTTGTTACAACTCATTTAACTAACTTGCACATTATCGTCACTCAAAGTACACCATTTACATTAGAGTTATACTGATGACTTGCATTCTGTGGTCAGAACAAGTGTGTAATGCCATATATTTTCCATTGTATCATCAGAACAGCTTCAGTGCCCTAAAATCTATGCTCCATGTATTTGTCTTTCCCTCCTAACACTTGTCAAGCAGTGACTTCTTCACTCTCTATATTGTTTTGTCTTTTTCAGAATCTCAAATATCATAGTGTGCACCCTTTCCAGATTAGCTTTTGTAAACTTTGTAATATGCATTTATGTTTCTATACATTATTGTTGCTTGACAGATTATTTATTTTTGTGTGGAATAATATTCCATTTTCTGCATATACTCTAGATTACTTACCATTTGCCTACAAAAGGATGGCTTCAACGCTCCCAGGGTTTAGCATTTGTGATCATACCTCCCCTGCACAGGTTTTTATGTGGAAGAGTAAGTTTTCAAAATCTTTGGGTAAATGCCAAGGGCTGAGGTGGCAGTTGCTGTATCACATGGAAAAGTTGAATATATTTCATAAGAAACTGACAAATGCTCTTCCAAGATTCTGTAAGCATCTTTTCTCTCTAGCAACAAATAAGAGTTCATATTGCTCCACATCTTCACCAGCTTTTAGTTTATTGTTTGAATTTGAGCCACTCTGTAATTATACAGCATCATCATACTTGTTTTATTATGCATTGACCTAATGGCACATGACGGAGAACTTCACTTTATATGTTTATTTGTCCTCTGTACATGGTCTTTATTGCAATGATTAAAACAGTCTTTGATGCATGTTTCTTTAAAGAGGTACATGTTTCTATATTTGATTTTAAATGTTTGTATAAATTTAGGGTAACTCTTCCTTCTCAGGTGTTTCTTTTGAAAATACCTTCACCCAGGCAGTGCCTTATTCTTTTATTTCTTTGACAGTGTCTTTCACAGAACAGGGATTCATTTTAATGAAGTTCAATTTACTAATTGTCTCTTTCATCGATTATGCCTTCAGTCTTGTATTTCTTCCTGATTTTGTAAGTTGAAACATGTAGATACTGCATCCAAGATATGTTTTTTTTTTCAGTACCAGGGATTGAACTCAGGACCCTGTGCTTGCCAGGCAAGCACTTATTCTACTGAGCTCTCTCCCTGTCCCTTTCCAAGATATGTTTTAAAAGTTCTGGGATTGCTTTCGATCAATAACGGTATGATATCAAAATAGAGTACTCATGAGTTTGTCTCAAAGGCAATATGTGAATCTTTGAGTACAGTTTCATTTTATGACAAGTAATTGTGTCCATGATAAAATTTACATTTTGTGACTATTTTATCCAGATATTTCAACCAATCCATCTCTTAGCTTCAGTAGCAAGAGGAGAGCTACTTTAATGTGAGCAATTTAACTTAATCTGTTTTGTCAAACTGTGCTTAACATTGAAATAATACCTCCTGAGATTTTTTTCTTTCTATCCTATAGGGAGATCTTCATTTTCCTAGGCAGTAGTGAGCCTGAAATAGTGTCCTCAAGGCAGTTTTTAAAAAAATGAATGTCTGTTCTCATAGCCTAATTAAGGAAATGCACTTGTAGCAAAACAGACACGATAGATTACAAATTAATTGCTGAGGAACTTTGTGAAAAAAGTGGAGTGAGCTAAAATGTTAGAAAGACTTCTTTAAATGTTTCCTGAAGATATGTCGATGAAAAAAATATCACTCTACCTGCAGCTTAAAATAATTAAAGAAAATAATTAAGTGCATATTTATACTGTTAAATGTTTTGTACAAGTTGCTAGTGCAATGGCCTAGCATTAAGAGAGTGCCTGAAAAGAACACAGTCAGGAATAAACTAAATGACAAGAATACCCCAAAGGACATTCCCTGCACTTGATAGTGGGAGAAGGATTGTACAAAGTCAACCCTGAAAGCCAATTACAAAGGTGCTTTCAGTATCACTGGTTTTCATGAGAAAATTAAAAGATGTATCATGGGAAGTCCGCAACTGAAGTTTTTATTAACCCAATTGTTAGTCAAAAATCCAGTTTGACATTTCACTTCTCAATAAGAGTAAATAAAACATGCTTTTTTGTGTTGTCATTTTTCAGATTGAGGTACAAGATTGATAATTTCCTATTGCAATGTTATCTTAGGCCCAAAGCTACTGAAGAGAGCAGCAAGTACTTCTGAGGGAGGTGGACCTCACTGGGTCTTTAGATGCTTGAAATAAAAATGAAACGGGAGAAGGTCCCTATACATTTCACTGGGCTCTTCATGGCTAAGTCTAATAGAGCCTAATAGCAAATGATGCTGAGCAGGGATGCTCTGTGCTCTAATGTCCCAAAGAGAGTCCATGTTGAAGTTGGTGAATTTCACGTAGATCTGTCCCCTACCACTTCCACGTTATCTGAGATTTTTGTTAAATTCCTCTGTGTCTTTACACTTCCAGCTTAATACTTGTAAAGAAGTCCATCTCTTAATGTTATGACATAGGGTAAATTAAATTTATTTACAAAACACAAATAAAGTGCCTGGCACATAAGAGACACTCAATCAATGTTCCCATTTACTGCTGTATAAACATTGCTGTATGTGCAGTTACTCATTTGAGCCTTCTTATACATTTGCTAAGCTTTCATTCTATATTGTCAGTGTTTAGACTACTGGTAGTTTTATAATTATTAAAGGCAAACATAAATCTTCAAGGATTCCTGCACCACAGTTCTGAAGATCAGATGAGAAACATAAGTTTATTTGTATATGAGAAATAAATTTTCTCTCCTCAACTTTCACTTTGTCCATGATAAGTCAGCCATTCCTGCTTCTCTTGACTCAAAAAGAAAACTAAACAATGTACATGAGTTTTCCTCTCTCTTCTCACCATAGAGGCATTCTTTTGAGGCAGAGAAGGGCACACAGGAGCACACCAGGTCATTAGGTTGAATTTCTTTATGACAGTATCTGCAGAAATGTCTAGTTTGTTGCTTAGTTTCTGGTTATTCAGCCCTTACCTTAATCTAGTGGTTAAGACCACTGTGGTCCTAGAAACTCATGGATTTCTGTTTGTAACATTCTCATAAGCAAAGTTGAATTGGGTGCCAATTTCTCCTCTCCTATGTGCTTGAAAATTTGACTTGAGTTTTCCCAAGTCATATGCTTGGTATCTCCAAGCTACAAGCTACATTTCACATATCGGTGCTCTGATGGGCTGAAGAACACAGGGAAGCACACCAAATCTGAGGAAGTCAGACAGGAAGGGGTGCGAGGTTCTCAATCATGAAGTCTCCTTGAGCCTGTTACTCCCTGAAGAATGAGGACAGGCTCCAATTTCGCCCACCTCTAATCATTTCTGATCACTTCTCTGTCTTCTATATCTTTCTTTGGTGAAAATATTTATCTAGACAGGGGCTGGTGCCATAAATAAATTATGAATTCTTTAAATTGTTTTTACCCTATATTTTTTACCCAAATAAACACAAAAATGGATGCAAATAATGGTTCTGCTTAAGCAAATTTTCTACAAAGCTAGATCTTCTTGGACAAATTAGAGATACTATATCCAAGTAAAAGGCACTGGAGGGCAGAAACTATAATACACACACCCAAACATTTAAAAGTATTATTAATTTCATTAGCAATTAAGTGAAATGTACCTTGAATTAGAGGACATTTGTTTTATCGATTGATATCTGCAAAGAGCACAGTAACTTGGGGGTATCATATTTCTGCTTTTCTCTAAATGACAGAAAACTAAATTGTGGCATAGATAGCCTAAGTAGAGACAATCAATTCTTAGAGGATTACCTTGGCAAACGAAAGCTATAAATAAAGTAAACATTGTGTGCTTATTTATGCAAGCGGTAGAACCCAAACAGCATGAAATTAGACTGAAAAATCATGTGCAAGGAGTGGTTTTAACTTTTTGGCATATGAATGATAAAACAGTTCAACAAGAGAAAAGCTATCATATCTCAATTCATTCAATAGCATTTTATACTCACATTAGTAAATAAAACAAGTGACTTTCATAAAAACTAACATTAATTAAATATTTCCTTATGTTGGACATATTTCTAAATGTTTAATAAGAATTAATACATTTAATTTTTAGAACTCATTATGGATTAGTTTAGATAGACAGATTTAGTAGAAATTTAATGTATGTCCAATTAAAATTGAATTTCAGAAAAATATTGGTCAAGTTTATTATATTGTTAGTATGCTCCAAAGTTGGTATATGACATATCAATAAAAATCATTTATTTATACATCATTAATATTTAACTGAGTGTCTCTGATTTTTACTCAGCATTCATGTCCTCATTTCATGCACATCTGATATCAGATGGACCAGTTTCATTGACGTTTTTGTTCTTTCTCTCTTGCTATAAGTAATATCTGAGGCTCAGCACTCTACGTAGTAAAGGGTATATTTCCTAGGAGTTCTGGAGGTTCAGGAATACTGTGATAGTGTTTTGTAAAGGACTCCACTAAATCCTTTGTAATACGTTAAAGCAGAATAAGAACAAGCTACATGCAAAAGGGTTGTGCTTATGGCACAGGTTTGCTTCACAGCAAAGCACATTCACAAGAGAAAATGCACTCTGTGAAAGCACTCTGCATCCCTCATGAGCTGTGTCCATGACTAATCATTTTCCTTTAAATCCAGCCCTTAAAGATTCCCAACCTCTTAACATCGCTGTATTGGAGCACAAATTTGCAGACCTTCCAGCCCATCATATCAAAACTGTAGTAACTATTTCATTTAATAAGATCCCTAATCAATTTCCACCAAAATGCATGCTCCTTTCCATTGTCTCTATTTATAATTTTAGGGCATATCTTCTTTTTAAATTTTTATTTATTTATTTATTTATTTATTTGTGTGTGTGTGTGTGTGTGTGTGTGTGTGTTGTGTGTGGCCAGCTAAGCCCACCAGGGGGCGGGGATGGCTGGCATGTGGTGCTGAGGGATTGAACCGGGGTCCCTGTGTTTTGCTAAGCTTGTTCTAAGTAGGTGCTTTAGACCCCTGAGCCATCTCACCAGCCCTTTAGGGCATATCTTAATATCACTGCTCAACACTGGTTGAGCTACCTTGAGCCCAGTATTGAATACACTTTTAGATTCTTCCTGTGCTAGGCGTGTCCACTTTGGCTTTCATCCACTGTCTCAGTTGCTTTTCCCTTGATGATGGGATAAAATACCTGACAGCCAAAATTAAGAAAGAAGAGATTTACTTAGCTCACAGTTTGTGGAGGCTTCAGTCCATACTTAACTGGCTCCAAGGCAGAGTGGCACATGGCAGGGGACAGCAGTCCATAGGGGTAGAAAACAGCAAAACATCAAGAACAGAAAAGGAGGAATAGAGGCTGCAGTGGCAGAGAGTAAGCCTCTCTCCCTTTCTCACATAGCCTTCAGACTATCCATGGGTGTAGCACTCACACCCATAATCCCAGAAGCACTCACACCCATAATCCCAGCATTGGATTATCAATTAATCACAAACTCTAGAAGCGCACCCCAGTGACTACATGAAGCTTTGCTGGAATCCCTAGACACAAACCATCACATCCACTGAAAGTACATTCAACTTGAAATTAATCTTCAGCCACTGTATTTCTTAATCATGCCAGTGTCTGAAGCAACTTTTTTGAAATAGTATTTGTGTTACAGTTTAGATCTAAAATATCCCCCAAAGTCTTGTGTGTGTAGGTTTCTGAATTACCAGAGTCCTTACTCATCGCATTCATCCATTGAAAACTTCATGGCTAAATGTGTTATTAGTGTATGGAGCTTCAGGGGAGAAGGCAGGTCCCCAGGAGCCTGATCTGGAAGGATGTGCTCTTGTCCCCATTGCTTTTCTTTCTCTCTGCTTCTAGCTGCAGAGAGAGCAGCTTTCCTCCAGCATGCTTTTCCACTGCGCTTTTTATGCCTTTCAGGAAGCTGACAACAGCCTGAATTAACCACAACCATAAAACAAATTAAATCTAATCTTTCAAATCTTTAGTTTTGGGCATATTTTCCCAGTGATGAGAAAGCAGACAAATAAAATTGGTACTGGTGAAGTGGGATCATTCTGTGACTCTGTTGATAAGTTGCATTGGAAAAATATATAAATATTTAGTATTTAAAAGATAGACTTACAATGGTCACCTACAGAGGCAGTGCTAGAGGAATGCACAAGGGCCATCTGCATCTGTGAGAGCAGGAGGACCCATTAAAGGTCAGGGGCCCAGATCTCACTGCTGTGCCCTTTGTGAGTCTTTAGGGAAGCTGAATGTCTGAATGGGGAGGCTGTAGAGCCTGGTCTAGAAGCCTAGAGATGGATATTCAGTGGTGATGCCAAAGACTGGAGCTCTTGCAGTGAAGCAAAAAGCAGCAGTTGCTTCTTATTCTTTCCGTATTTGTTCTACCCAGATATTGCCTGGTGCCACCCACATCCAAGGTTGGTCTTCCCTCTTCCAAATCATTCAAACACACCCAGAACTGTGCTGATCTAATCCACTGAATGTTTCTTATTAAAATTTATACCACGATGAATTATCACCATCTGCACTTGAACAGAAATCTGGAGAAGTCTGGCGACACTTCTTAGAGAAGCCTGAGGATGGGATAAACAAGGCAGCCGGAAGAGTAGAATGCTGAGAGGAACACAGTGAAGTTGGCGTCTAGGTGAAAACTACTTACTGTCAATTTATTTTGTCTTATCTTTGTGACAGAAGTTAAACTGTTAGACATAGAAACAAGAGCTATTTTAAGTATAAAATGAAAAAAGGAACACCAAGGAGACAAAGAAGATTAGGATAAGGAGGCTCTTAGTAGAAACCAGGATTCTATCTTAGTCATTTTTCTCATTGCTGAGACAAAATTCTCGACACACAATTAAAGAAGGGAAAATTTGGAGGAGGCTCACAGTTTGTAGGGTTTTCTGTGCATAGTAGCCTGACGCCAAGGCAAAACAATATGGCTGAGGGATTCCAGAGGTTAAACAGTTCCTGGAAAAGCAAGGACAGCATAGAGCAGAAAAAGTGAGCAGAAAAGCAGCAGAAGCAGCAGCAGCAGCAGCAACAAAACTGATTTCTGTACCTTACATTTCCTCCAGGCTATGAGCCCTTGGGATGGTAGTACATTACCCTGTTGATGAAGAAAACTTTAAAATGCTAATGAGAAACATAAAAATGGCATGTAATATTCTTGGATAAGAGTCAACATTATTTTGAAAGGTTTCAATTCCCCTTAAGTTAAATAGCACATTTGTCCTAATTCTAATAAATATGATTTTTTTTAAAGAAAAGATGGTTCGAACACATTTTCCATAAGAAAATGAATCTTTAGCATGGTAGGGAGTACAGTGTTAAGGTTTAAGTCCTAAGTGTCCCTCAGAAATCTCATGTTTGGAAGGTGATCGGGTCTTGCGCTGCTCTGTGCATCAGTAGGCCCATCCGTTGCGGAGCTCAAAGCCACATGTGCATGCACAAGGTGGGCCCAGGTTGGAGGGGTGTATCGCGGGGACCACGACCCAAGAGGGTATATCCTTGTTCTGGTTCCTCCCTTCGTGTGCTTCCGGGTTGCTAGGGTGGAGCAGCTCTCCTTTGCCAACTCCTTCCAGCATGTAATTTTTGCCTTGCAGTGACCCTATTACTGATTTAATGCCCCGAAAGTCTGAGGCAAATGACACCTCTCCTTCTCTGAGCTGTTGGGGTTGCGTGTGTTGCCTCAGTGATCTAAAAGCTGATCAGTGCTATAGGGTTACTGTTTTATGACCGTCTACTTGCAGTTGATGTCATGAAACTCACATTTTTTAAATAATGATGTTGATACGTTTCACTTTCTTGATCAATGTTATTTTTAAAAATGTCTTAGGGTATTACACTTGCAGAATTTTAGACTTGGTATATTTTATATTACAATTATGAATTCTTATGGATCATAACCAGAAAAGTTTTGGCACTGTAGCCATTTGCTGCAAATGTTTCATTAACCTCCTCATGCAAATATTTCGCCACAATTTTATGGCATATTTTACTGAGGGCATTTCTTGCACATATATTGTGAAGAATCTTCGTGTACGTAATAATCTTTACTACTAATAGTTTATTACTATGTCAATATACAGTGTGTATAACGTGCATGTGACTGCACTAAGTAATTTCTATGCATAATGTCATGGAAGGCTCACAATGATCATTATGATTTGATTACCATAGCTGTATTTTATATAGAAGCAAACTTGGGGCACAGCCAAAATTATATGGCTAATAAGGGGGAGAGGAATTCACACTCATCATGCATCTTGACATATATATA
>NW_004524737.1:5591300-5604892 GCF_000260255.1 Octodon degus | reverse complement strand
TTAGGCTTGCATGTTTTAGAATAGTTTGTTTGCTTCTATATAGTTTTGTTTTTTTTTTTTGGTTGTAAGGTTTCACTGTTTCTGGATGATGTATGGGTCAGGATACAAGATCTTTTTGCAAACCTCTTTATGGGAGCCATATATAAGGCTGGAATAGTCTGATGCCCATGACTCCCCTTTGGGTTGGAGACTACTTCACATGGGACCTCAAGACTTGAAGGAAGCCTCTTCCCAGAAGAGATCTTTGAAAATATTTGTTTGTTAAGAGATTCTTCCTGCAGCCTATTGTGAATACTACAGATCACCCAAGGACTGTGCCTGGAATATGAAGGAAAATTCAATCCCTTTAGCACTGCTTTCCAAATCCTGAAATTTCCACTAACCTTTCCTGCAGAATGACTATCATCTCCTATTGACATCCCGGGTCAGGGGCTTGACATTAACCTTAGAGCTTTAAAACTATTTCAGGCTTCTACTCCAAAAATATTAACTTTTATATATTGAACATTTCCTTCACTTAACATTCTGCTATATAGCTCATACTATTCTTACTTTATAGATGAGGAAATTATGCACATGACAGTTGAGAATTTACCAGAACTGCACAACAGGAACAGAGCAGAGTATAGAGTTTCAGAAATTTTGATGGTATGCTAATAAGCAAACTTAATGTGGAGTTCTTATTCTCATATGACATTTTTCTTATTCTGTATAACAATTTTCCTGATTTATAATATACATATTACATGACATAGATAATAGAACACATCTTTTCTCAGTGAAAACTAAATGTTTTCTTTTGGTGCACTGTGGAATCTTTATACCTAGATACATTTCTAGAACATTTAAAAGACTTTGTCATCATTTAGCTTAGACATAACATCATTTTTTTTGTTTGTAAAAGGTTCATTGACAAAGGACAAAGCACCCCAGTGAGAAGCAAGCATTGTAATTAAAAGAAACTTTTAGTACTTGGTAGTCCTTAGTAGTTACAATATACATCATACTTAGGAGAAGTGTCCTAAGAGGTTAAACTTCAGTTGAATCTGAAACTCTGTAAATATCTCTTTGTTGTTGCCATAAAATATTTTTTCATAATATTACAGAAAATCATTTTCTAAAATGATAGCTGAAGTATTATAGAGTACTTTGTGAACACTGATGGTGGTATTTGACACTAGTAACATTAGCAAAGTTCCTAAGAGCTTTTAATCCACTTCTGGAAATGTTTGTAACAAAGGAATGCACTGTTTTATTTGTAAATAAAGAGCTCTTTTGAAAATCATTTAAAAATATATTTGTATCCACAAAATCTACCTCCTCTCTTTTTGCAATATTCATTGGAATCTGACTAAGTATTGCGTTTAAAGTCCATCATTTTGAAGCACAACCATAGAAATTAGCATGTTCAATTCTGCAAATGGTTCTGTAAAGTGGTCACAATTGTGTTTGGTACTGTTTGAAATATTTTGTAAAATTCTAGTTATTCTGATACTCTACATAAAATGGGCTGATAATTTATATTTAAAAAATTGTTTAAGTCCTTGACTATGTAATTGTCTATAATTTTTCCATTTAAATATAAAGAATGCAAATCTTTGATCTTTAATAATTTGTGTGTGTGTGTGTGTGTGTGTGTGTGTGTGTGTGTGTGTGTGACAGAATCTGAAATTGAACTCAGGCACTTGAGCTTGCCAGGGAAGCACTCATTCCACTGAGCCATCTCCCTGGCCCCTGATCTTTAATAATTGCAACTGTCATATTAAAAGTACCACTTTTTTATCCATTCCTTGGTTGATGAGCATTTGGGTTATTTTCAAGAGACAACCATGCACAATGTACTAGCCATTCTTGCTCTCCTACAATATTATTTTGAAATTTTATACCATTTCTTTCATTTTCTTTAAAATAAGAGTAAAAGCCCTCCAGATCGCTCAGTGGACTAAAGCAGCTGCTTAGGCAGATGCAGCACCCAGGGTTTGATCCCTAGCGTGCCATGCCGGGGCTGCCCCCAGGACACACTGAGACGTGATTGAGACTGGGCATGGTGGCACTCACTTCTAATCCCAGTGCTTGGGAGTCTGAAAAGCGGAGGATCACTACAAGTCTGATCTGTATAGCAAGACCTTCAAGACCTTATATTAAATACATTTTAAAAAAGGAAGACAAAAAAAATAAATGCATCCAAAAAAATATTACACCTGAATTTAAAATTATTAATATTTAAGTAAAGTCAATGAAAACAATTTAAAATTGTATTTGACCTCATTTTATGAAAATCTAAAGTTATGCTCAAGATAGTACTACTTTCTGAGTATACATTTTTATTTATATACTTGAAAAATAATTAAATTATGTACATAAGTGGCCACAAAGTAAACAAGGACATAATGTGCCAAATTGAAAATCTGCAAGCTAATATTGCTAGCATCTATTTTCATGAAAAGTCCCAGTAGTGTACAATTCCATTAATAATTGTGGAAATTCTTTTTTAAAATATTTGTTTATGTATTTGATACAGCATGTCACTACACATCTTGAGCCCATAGTGATCCTCCTGTCTCAGCCTCCCCAGCTCTGGGATTACAGGCATGTGCCACCAAAGGCAGTTTCAGTGGCTGGTGCAGCATGGGGCCAGCATGACATGTGGCACCGGGGATCAAACCCAGGTCCTTGTGCTTGCCAGGCAGGCACTGAGACCACTGAGCTATGTCCCTGGTCCAACTGTGGAAATTTTAAACTTTCAGAAAAGTTGTATCACTATTTTCAGAAATTTATTACTGTTTCCCAAGAGCCAGATAGAATCGGAGGAATGGGTGTTTAGAACAAGCACTTGTAGCATCAGGTTTCTGTGTGGGACCGTGGAAGTGCTCTCAAATTAGACAGGCATGATGTCTGCATAACTTTGTGAATCTATTCAATCTACTCACATGCCACAAATAAAAGTAGCACTTTATGTATTAAATGGAAAAAATGTTATTTCTAATCTTAGTGATGAAGGGGAAAATTTAGTTACATGAACAATTAGCTAATAAAGCTAATTCATTTCTGATGAAACTGTGATGCAACTATGTTGTAAGAATATTAAGTTCAGACCACTAAGAGCTAGTGCCTTGTCATAGGAACAGAATTCTGTTAAAGTCTCTAAGCTTCAATTCTCAGATACATGTCTAAAATTGACATCCAGTCTTCAAAGAAGAACTATATGATGCACTTGCTCCCATTCATATAAAAATATTCCAATTTCAATGACATGCCATGTTAGTTCATCTTAAGTGTAAGATCACCAGGCCTGGGCCTAGTGAAGTTCACAGGACAGAAGACTGTCTTATATGCCTGTTAGGAAAGAAAAAAAAAAACAAGGCTTAAGAATTGTCATAAATAGAAAGCATTACAAGTGAAGTTACCAAAGGGGTTAGAAAAAAGCAGAATTGTCTTAGGCTTGCATGTTTTAGAATAGTTTGTTTGCTTCCTTCCTGGGAAAGGAAAAATAATCGATTTGTTCTCCCCTTAGAAATAACTATCCATAAATACAACATCATAAACTGTAATTTATGACCTGTTTTCAGAAAAAGTATTTATAGGATTCGCTTAAAACATTTTACTGAAGTTGGTATCTTTTGCCTCTTTCTCCTGTCTGTCTTTACCTCTCTGTCTCTATCTCTGTCTCTGTTTCTGTCTCTGTCTCTGTCTCTCTGTCTCTGTCTCTGTCTCTGTCTCTCTGTCTCTGTCTGTCTCTGTCTCTCTCTCTCTCTCTCTCTCTCTCTCTCTCTCTCTCTCTCTCTCTCTTTCTCTCTCTTTCACCCCCACTTTCTCTGGACTGTTTTGGATCGGTACCCAGTTTCTTTGATGTCCTAATCAATATCATTTTCTATTGCTTTTGAAAGCAGCACCTGATTGTCCCTTGAGACACAGAGTCTGTCAGTGCATCCACTCTTGGAAAGGTTACCAATCAGATTCTTGACCTCTCACAACCAAGAGTCAGCAAGTGAGTAAAATTCACACATCAAATTCTGTTCTAGAATTGTCAGTTTGCAGGTAGGTGGCCTGAGGACAGAGCCTCGGTGTTTTTTAATCCTTTCTGCACATTCCTATAGGGAAAGATTGACCATGTGTTCTTATTACACCAGTACCCTGAATATGTTCAAGTTTTGTTGAAGTTCTAATTATGTACATCTTTGGATTTTTTGGCCATTCTTTTTATTTTCAACAAAAATCTTGCTGAATTTTCCCATGTTCCATTTTTACTGCTGAATCATGTCATTCTCCTTTATTTCAGAATTTTAGGCATTGTTCTCATCACCAGAGTTTAATCTATCAACACAGTAAGAGACTCTCTAGTTCTCCTCCTCTGCAGGAAGTAAATTTGCAACTGATGCTGCTATTTTAAAATTGCTTCTCCTGTGATCTACCTCCTCAGTACACACAGTGAAAGGAGAGGCCAGAAGGAAACTCAAGCACTCTTTAAACTTCTTTATTCATAGAGAGATGACTGTATTTTTTTCACTGATTTGGAAAATTAAAAAAAAATCTATGTGAAATAGAGGTACAATATATTTAAATACAAAGATATATATATATATATATATATGTGGCATTAAATTATCTATATATATATATATATGACTATCACCATCCATCAACTGTTCAATCACACTATAATAGTCAATCATTAATTCAGGAAACCTGTTTATGTAATTATCCACTGAAAACCCACGGAATAATGTTGTTCAGTTATCTTTGATCTCATCCCCATAATTCTGAATAATTTCATGGAAAATTTTAACAATCTGATTTAATTGTAAAGCCAGTGTTACTTTTAAAAAGCAGAAATGTTCATTGTTCAGTGTAAAGTTTCAATATTATTATTATTGTTATTTATGTATTTGGCATAGAGTCTCACTGCGCAGCAGCTATCCTCCTGTCTTCAGCCTCCTCAGCACTGGGATTGCAGGCATGTGGGACCATGCCCAGCATTGGTAGCCTGCTGAGCCCACCCAGGGGTCAGGTCTGGTGCAGCCTGTTGTGCCAGGGATTGAACCCTGGTCTCTATGCTTGCCTAAGCAGGCTCTCCCTCCATTGAGCTATCTTTCTGGCCCTCCAATATTATTAAAATGCTATTTCTGAGGTAGGATTTTCTAATCCAAAAGAGGAGAAATCTATACTGTTTCTTTTTACTTTGAACTACTAAAAATTTGGCATTAAATTATCTTCTATGAAAAATATTGGCACAGTGGGAGCAAAACAAAAATGAAATAAAAACAAAATGTAGAGAGAGAGAGGAAATAAGATTAGAGACAGATGATTGTACTCCAACCTCGGCAAAGATGTTTATTATGCTGGAATCCAGGATGAAATTATTGCTTTAATTATGGTAGGCAAGATAAAGGTGAAATATGGTATGTTACTTAGTTTTAGTTTCCTTACTTAAGGAACAATAACCAGTTTCTCCCAGGCTGGTTATTGTTCAGCCTATCAAAGTGAATTCTTTAAAGCAATTTTCCTATTAGTGGGTCATAGAGTTGACAATAGCTTCAGATTTGTGTCAGTTAAAAATCAGTTACATTCAGTAAATTAAAAGTTAAATAGACAATCTCACCTCCTTGTAGGAAACAATGCAGGTTGGCTGACTGTAAGGTTAAAGTAGGTAAGTAAGAAATATTTATTTATTCAACTCCTTTGGGGTTGTTTCCTTTTTCTGTAAAAGAAAGCTTCTTGGGATTTCTAGGTAGAGAGCTCTGACCAGGGCATCTTTTAGGGCAAGATCCTCTACTGGTTCCATAAAACCTTCTTAGCACAGTGTAGACCATTCCACCAGCCAGCCCAGGCAAGTATGAGATCTGAGCCAGCTCCACTGAAAGTACCTCAGAATACAAGGAAGAAGACAGACACTTCTGGTAAGAAATAGAGATATTTGTATAAGGTTAACCTATTTTTCTGTCTATTTCTGCTTAAATCTTTGGAAAAACTTTCCATATTTTCTGTTACTGTGCACATTGTTGTTGTCTGTTTTGAAATGAATTTCATATCTAAAGCAGGATGGAGCAGAGAAGAGGCTACATACATGTAGCCAGATGGATGCCAGCTAAAGCTGTGAGGCTATTGCTAGATGGAGGGTCCTGTGTGGATTCTTTCCAGGTTCTTGGTGTCCTGAACAAAGATACATGGACAAGATATATGGAAAAGGCAGTAGAAGTGTAAATTTATTGAAAGTGCAAGAGAAGTGTGTTCTTCGGTCTGAGAGCAAGGGCTGGCAAATTGCTCACACAGCACCCAGCACTGGAGGGATAAGGGCAAAGAGCTTTATAGTGTCCAAAATCCTTGGGTTGGTTCCCCTTCATCCAAATAAGGCACTGTGACATTTGGCCTATCAAAAACTCATTTGTTATCATGCCAGATTTAAACTGTCCCATTGAAAGATGTATGTGGTTTCATACCGGATATAAATGGAGAAAAGAACATTTTTCTGATTGGTCCTAAGAGCAGAACCGGATCCAAGTGAACTGAAAATATTCTTTTCTGATTGGTTCTACCTACAATGCTCAAGAGACGTAAAGGCATTTGGGGTCCTCAGCTCTGTGTGTGTCCTCTGGGTTTTTAAAACCATTGATACACTTTGCCCATTTGTTTGTCAGGGTTGTTCCATCTGCCATTTCAATCCCATAATCCTTTGAGAATTTGTACCAAATTCTGGGGAGGATCCTGGATTTCTTGTTTCCGTGGGATGACTTGGTTGTTCAGACACAGAGGATCTGGTAGTGGAAATGCACATTTACTTGTGTTTTGGGCCATACCAAGGTCAATCAAGAGATGAAGAAAGGGATTTTACAGCTGGAAATACATTTTTTAAGTAAGTAAAACAGTTTGAGAAACTAAATATATTTGCCAAATGTCTTTTTGTTCTTCCATTGACATTTAAAATCATAAAATTTTAAGTTGGGTCAAACCATAGTAAGAAATTGGATATTATATAATATTTGAGTCTTTTAAAGCTATTAAACAATAGCTGTAAAATTAAAATGGGTTTAGTCAAACTGAATATCCATCAAAAATAATTACTTACCAAGGTAATACAAAATCATTATTAAAAGCTGGTTTCATCAATGGGATGTACCATGCCAGAAGCTCTGACCTCAATATATATGTAAATGTGCAAGTTAAATTCCTAAATGTAGCCATCACTTCTGACTAAACTCAATGCTGTCTTAAAAGTGAATGTAAATACACCGAGCAAAGTGCTATCCTTAAGCAATGCAGACTTTATTTTCACTGACGATCTTCATATTTCTCATGGAAAGATTCCTTTAACCTCTTTCTATTGCTAGATATTCCCTCTTATATATATTTTTTTTTTAAATCTGAAGCTAGTTCATGATATACTGAAGAAGCTTAAGTAAATACCAGTTCTTTAGGCTATTGATATTTTCACTGTATCCTGTGAACTAACAGAGTGTAGGGTTCCTTGGTACTTTCTCCCTTAACCAGTGCCTCACAGCAGTGCAATGAATGACTTTTAATGAAGCAAAAGTTGGAGGGAAAAGCCAGAACTACATCGCTGGTATTTCATACATGATAATGGAATCACTCCATTTCTTACATTTTTGAAACCTGACACTTCTTCTATGTCCATAAAAAATCAACAAATGATTTGTTAGGACTTTAATAGTTGTTAAGCTAATAAAAGAGTTTTGCCTTACCAAACAAATTAGGTCCTGGCACAGAGTGCTCTATTAATAAGTGTTTATTCGATGGAATCATTTCAAAGTCACCTTGAATCTTGAACAGTTGTTGTTTGCTAAATTCTTGGGTATAAACAAAGCAAACATAAATCAGTGATAAAAGATTTTGTATGTTTTTAATGAAATGTCTCTTTTATCCCTATTTTTTAACTTTTAAGAAGTTTTTAAAAATGATACAAAATTTCTTTTCTTATAGTTTATTTAGTACAGAGTCTACAAGGTCTCACTAAGGAGATCAGACTCATAGTAATTCTCCTGTTTTCAGCTCCCAAGTGCTGGGATTACAGGCTCGTGCCACCATGTGCAGTCTCAATGACTGTCTCAGCGAGCCCAGGGGGTTGGGCTGGCAAGGAGGGTCCAGGATCAAACCCTGGCCACTGCGCTTTGCCTAAGCAGGTGCTTCAGTCTGCTGAACTATCTGGTAGGCCCATTACGGAATTTCAAACCCAGATTACAGGAAATTAACAATGGGCTTTATACTGAATATCGCTACCTTATCTGTGGTTAAAGCTCAGGAAGAGACAGACCCAATACAAATTGAATCAACTTCCTTGGTCATACATTGGAGGCCTAGGTGATTTAATTTAAGATAATAATTCTTCACTGAAAAGCGAGAGCTTCTTCATTATGTTTGAGGGTCTAGGGCAAATAGTTTCTATTTTAAGAAAAACTTTTATCCCTAACAAATCCCCAAGCTGATCAATCTAATAAATTACCATAGTAGATAAATTGTCTGCCTCACCTGCAGATATGGTAGTTCATATTTATGCCATGGTTGCATGACATGTAAAGTCTTATGTACTGTATTTCATCTTATAACAAAGTGAATTTGAATTTTAGTTTTGAAAATTTGTTTCCTTCGATGATTCTTCCTGAATAGTGATCTTTTGTTGTTACTTTCCTTTTAAAAAAAAATGGCTTCTGAGTCTTTTTGTGTGATTTTGTTAACTTTCTTTCTTTTTCTTTTTTCTTTTTTTCTTTTTTTTTTTTTTCCGCAATACCAAGGACTGAACTCAGGACCCTGCAACAAATCCTTCTTCTTAGCTTTCTAGTCAACTGAAGGTTCAGGTTTCCTCACCTGGAGTCTAAATCACATGGTTTTCAGCTATGCATAGAATGATGGCTTTGCCACTGGGCTTGCATGCTAATAAAATTCCTTAAGGTGTTCAGGAAATTCAGGGAGCATCAGTGTGTATGTGGGGAAACCCTTCATTTAGAGATATTTACCACTATATTCATTCTATAGCAAAATAAAACTTACAAGTTATTTACTTCTGTACACAAGCCAAGTTGTATTTGTCTATACTGAAGTTCATGAATTATTAGCAAACTGGGAACTGGATCATTGTTGGGATACAGCAGATGATCCAGATAATCTTGTTTCGAATGCCAAATGCCATTATAAACAGATGTACTGGAACTATTTTCTAGTGCTTGGTTCATTTATATAACAGCAAAAGGCAACTCCCTTGATGGTCACTGAAATCCAGTTTTATCTCAGTGAATTTCTTCTCAACCAAATCAGACTCCCAACCCTGTAAAAGTACTCGAAAATTGTTCAAGTTAGCATATTAATGCCTAAATAACTTATTAAGACATGGATAAAGGCTAGACTAGCTTTTACATTTCAAAATAATGTCGACTTAGTATTTCTCTGGAAGGTGCATTTTTGGTGTCCAGTATGTCACTTGTCTCCACTACTTGCCCCCCAATCCATAGATTATTTCATTTCCTGTTGCTTGCTTTGCATTTCATGTGATTCCTAAAAATCAGATCTCATTGGGTGGTTCATTGGAAGATTCAGTTCTAAAGTAGGTTGAAATCACTTCAAACTTTGTCATTAACAAAGATATAATTAGCCAAATTCTTGCCCAATTTTTTAAGTATAAAGTAAAGTAGCAAGATATTTTGATAAGATCACAATTCTAAAATAGTTAGTCCTATGGTTTTATAGATAATAGCCTTCAGATTGATAGGTTTAGAATTGGAATATTTAAATAAAAGTAGTGCTTTAGGATTGTATATACTCATTGTAGAGTATATGATTAGCATGCATAGGGTTTTGGGTTTAATCTTCAATGCAATAACATAACAATGTAATAATCAGTAATAAAATTATTTTATCTGTGAGTTCTATTAGTTTCACCTTTTGTTCTTTCTTAATCATTCCAGTTTTTCCTTTGATTTTATTCAGATATCATATCATCTTTAAAAAGTGCCTATTCAGAATACATTCAGTAGGTTGTAACTAAGATGACCCATGTCAAACATACGTGGTTTCTGATCCTTACAATTATGAGACGAGTTTCCATATTTTAATGTTTCAAATATTAGTAATGTTTTGGTATAAATAAATGAAATCTTTTTCTGCAAGATTTTAAACAGCAAGATCTAAGTCAGGGCCTCAACATCATTCACAATGAAACAGAAAGTAACATGTAGAACCCAACATGAAACAACTTTTCTCTGACAATTTTCTTTTTTAAAAAAATTTGTTCCTCCCTTATGTGCCATAATCTCAGAGTGAAAATAGTTATAGGAGCTACCATATTATAAATCATATTTAGTAGAATATCCTTCACTTATGAAACACCAAGTACAGGACTTGTAATAAATGAATAAGGACAATTTAGGTGAAGACAGCTAACATTTTATGTTTTGAGGAAAAGTGAAAGTAAATTACAGCCCTCAATAGAAAATGTAACTTCAGGGAGTTATTCATTCTAGAAATATTTATAATTAAGAGAAATATTCTCCATCTTGCAGAAATGGCTTGAAAACATTCATATCATATAGTGCTGTCCATAACTGTTTTCATGATTTATAGCAAAAAAGAGAGAAAAGTGAAATGTTTTGAGTTAATACATGACAGAAATGATATTTTTAGAAATTTTAAGAGTAAAATATGGTTGCAAGATGACTTTAGTGAATTTCTTTTCACATTTATCTGTCATAATAACATTTTAGTTTCTTCTATTACTTTTTACACTTTTTATTATTATTAAAGTTTCAAATTTTGAATTTTAGGAGAAAAAATGCTCACATATTTGTTCTGTACTCAAAAACAAAATAGTTTATGGTTAAAATGTTTGCTTTTCCCCTAAAATGAAACCATCCTATTTGAAAGAATCTGGTAACTCACAACAGCCTCTTAACTTATCACAGAGCTAAACATTTTTAGGTTTTCATCCGATGATGATCTATGCATGAAATGTGGTCTCCCAGAATGTCTGAAATACAGCAAAAATCTCTTCCAAATAATAGCGTATCTCTATGCACAGACTTTACTTGTCATCCATTAATTCTGCAGTGAGGGTAGTTTTCCACACTCTAGAATGTGATATCTGTGAATACGTACAATGCTATCGCCATTGGAGTAGCATATTTCATTTCTTCCAGGGACGAGCCCTTCCCCAGTAGCCTGTTGGGGGAGCAGAACAATACTCTACGCACAGTTTGTTTTTCTTCCATTAGAGTAGGCCAGTCCAAGACTAGAAGAAGCTATTGGTATTTTTCCATTCATCCCAGGGTGACAGCAATTTAAACTTGGAAGTAGATTTTGCCTCCTAATGCTCCAGACCACTGGGTACATTTATGTGATCCAACGATGTGGTGGATTTCCTGTTGCGCTGCTCAACTTCAGCCTTCTAACAGGGTCTCTGGGTGACAGCAATCTGCCAAGGCTGTGACCAAATGGTCCCGCTCCGGACAGAGGTGTCAGACAATGTGAAATGGCACATTTACCTACTCCGTGAGCCAAGCGCTGAAATCATATTTTAGATTGTAAAGTGACTGCTCTTTCTTTTTTACATTTATTCTTTCCACTATTCAGATGGACATGCTTTGAAAACAGGCGGGAAACTGCCTCTTCTTTTGTAATAATTATTGCAGTGCCCAAAGTAGTGTTTTAAAGCAGTGAAGTGAATTCTAAATTATAATCGCTTGTAGCTTCCACTCTCAGTTTCAACTCAGGAGTCGCCTTTTCCATACCTTAGCTAGATGAGAAGGAGCATTATGAAATTCTCCTGCTTTGCCCACATGGCCCAAATCCCAGGTGACAGTCTGGATGGTGCCATGGTGTCTGTGCCTAATCCCATGCACATGGCTGCTGATCCCTTAAACACTATTGGCTCTACCACAGAGACCGCATCTACTCCGCGAGCAGCGTCCTAGCGGAGAAGCAGCAAACTACTTGGCAGCTGCGGCTGAGGGCTGAGGGCTGAGCCCGGGAACACACTGCCAGCATCACGATCAGGATCGTTCATGTTTTGTCAAGAATCAAGAACTCGGCTCAGCATAAAGGAAATTTAAATCAGAAATTGTCATTGAGTCGAGCTTTACGCCCTCCCCCGCTTTGGGCAACACTTGGTTAGTGTTGAAGACATCTGAGACTAGATGAGTTATGGTTGGGTTTGTCCTGCATGTTCTGATGTTCAGCAGCGTCCTTGGCTTCTACCTGCTAGATGCCAGTGACAACGTCCCTGTGACAGTCGCAGATCATTTCAAACCATGCCTAGGGTATGTTGGGGTGAGCAAGGGTTCCAACTTGAATGGAAAGAACCTAGAAAAAAACAGATCCATTTGCTCAGTTACTGCTTTCCATACTTTGAAGCTATGTTTGATAAGTTTTAAGATATTTAAAGAGCAAAGAATAATGAACCTAAGAGATATTTCCATTCGACAAAGAGTGGTCAACTTAGATTCCTCTTTCTGATGGTCAATATTTGAAGAAATCATTATAGAATATATTCATACATAACAAGATAATCCAGTGTACTTGGAAGTGCATATTAGAAGTGAAGGGAAAGAGGACCCATTACCACTCAGAGAACAATGCTCTTTAAAATTGTAGGAATGATATTTGCTCATTAATATGGAGACACTGTTAACCATATAAAGTCAGTTTTCTATTTGTGCATTAAGTTTTTGAATAACTATTCATCATTGAAAACATTAATTTCCTCAGAAAATTTTTAGGAGTGCAAAATTGTTTTACAAAACTGTTGTGAATTATAGGACATTGTAATAGGAAAACAAGGGTCCTTTACTCTTTTTCTGCATAAAAATGTGTCAGATATGTGAGATCATTTATGCTGATAAATACTATTTAAGCAAGTGTTTATTGTCTCAGCATGGGGCTGATACTAGCTTTCTAACAGTAACAGCGATTTTTATGGTGAGACTACTTTTTAGATACATAATATCCTGAAAAGAACAAGAATAAGCATCGCTTTTAAGACAGCTAAAAACAACAAGATAAAAGGCAGCTTTATTCTATGTACTGGGTGGCTCAAGGACTGACTAGGGGCAGGCATTTCCTTGCTGCACTAGGTTTTTGTCACTGTCGGTTCTGCTCACTGCAAAGGCTGTCCTTGGTTTCTTTTCCTCCCTTCTCTCTGTGGCTTGTTTGTTTGTCTAAAACAACCATTATGCCTTCCAAGAGAATACCTCAGAAATACTAAATGATCCCCGCCACCCAGGAAAACTTATAAAAGAAAAAAGTCAGACCTATTACTGACCTCAGAAATGATCTTCAAAATGCCAATTCTTTCACTTCTCCAGATCTTTGGAATGATTTGAAATAAACGTGAGTGCTAAAAAATTATATCAAATAGTAATCTTTTTGATCATATCTGAATATAGGAAGAGAGTTTTGCGTATTTTTAGAAATTGATAAAAATATCATTTAAGGGTATTGTTTAAAATTATTCCTCTGATTTTAGTGATAACCTACTTCATCAAACAGGCATTTTTTTTCTACAGTTTTATTGATAAACATATAGCAATGAGACAGTTTCAAATCAAATCGGAAGTACAGTTTCAACAAATAATACACTGCATATATTCTTCTTA
>NW_004524737.1:5573188-5587984 GCF_000260255.1 Octodon degus | reverse complement strand
CCGGACCTGGGCTAGGACTGGGTCTGGGGGCTCCCGGAACTCGGCAGCATTTTTTGTAGAAATGAAATAAATTAAACCCAAACAGTTCTAAGAAGAGAGAATTAATTGCCTCTCATGGAAGAAAAAAGTAGAGGTGTTGAAACATCTGGAAGGTAAGAACAAATTTGGGGCATTTTTGGATATTAGTAGATTTTTATTTCACTAGGAACCCATCTTTCTAACCAGTTTGTTTTATTTCATGTTGGCTTTGTTCTTTATCTCTTTCAGTTTGTTGAATAACTTTGGCAGCTCAAGGTGTAAATCTTTCATGCTGAAACCAAGTGCAATGAGGGAGTGGTAGTCAGCAGGCCCAGTAGAGATGCGCACCCCATACACCCTACACACACACACACACACACACACACACACACACAATCCTCTATGCAGGTGAACACTGTGTTGCAAGGGTACAGTGGACTGAGGAACATGGGCATGGGATGAGAGGCTTGGCCCTTTTGTGGAATGATAAATTGATCCTGATGAGCATAAGCAAGATGTTTTCACTATATTTGTGATGTTTGTACTAAAATTTAGAAGCCAATAAGAAAAAAAGTAAGGCAAATGAGAACAGATGGCACACACCTGTAATCCCAGCATTTAGGAGGCTGAAGTAGGAGGATCATTGTGAAATCAAGTGTTAAAGACAAAGCTGTCTTGGGTATCTCACAGAAGGCCAATGAGATGGGCAGGACTCCGTGAGAAGTGTGCCCTGCTCAAGGTACTGATGCACTTAGTGATTTTATCTTCATTTTAGTTAATATGGACAGTTTTCTCTTGTCCTCAGGAAGTCACTAATTGTCCCTATGAAGCAGCCAAGTTATGTTATTATAGATTGGATATTAGATATTCTTCCTGTCTTAGAGCGTATCATTTCCTTAAACGCTTCATGAATTTATTTGTATGTTGATTGTATAATTAAATGCACTTCAGATGCTGGACAATTCACTTTTGCCTACCTGGAGAAAGGGTTCTATCTGACCTCAGCTTGTAAATATTGATTCCTGTCTTTCTTCACCACCATCCTCCCTCCAAAGTTTCAAGGGCTTGGTAGGTTGTGGCATTCGAGTCAGCCTGGGCTACATAGTGAGTTCCAGATTAGTCTGAACTACATAGTGAAACCCTCTCTGAAAAGGAAGAAAGGAAGAGAGAAAGAGGGAGGGAGGGAGGGAGGGAGGGAGGGAGAGAGAGAGAGAGAGAGAGAGAGAGAGAGAGAGAGAGAACAAAACTGGAGACCAATATGCTACAAGGTAAAAAGAGGCACTCTTATCCTCTTATCCTCAGGGTGTCAAACTGGAGAACTGATCAGCTCTGTCTATGTACGACCAAAAATCCAACTTAGGGAGCTCCATCAGGCACTATGCTACAGAAATTGCACGGAATCTATCTCAGTTTGCTCAGGAGTATATTGACTGAGAAAGAAACTAGTTTTTGGAATCGATCACTCCTCAGGCATGCAGACATGGATAATATATAGAAATGGTTGGTATTCATAAGAAACCAAGGGAAATAAACTGTCAGGTATCAAGGACCATGGCTTTGGGCCAAATTCTGTTTTGTAAATAAAATTTTACTGGAACATAGCTACACATTCACTTGTTGGCTATTGCCTGTGGATATTTTGGAGTTTTGCATAGTTGTGACTGACTGATTAGAGTCTGAAAATCTAATTTTCTGCACCTTTCCAGAAGTAGTATACACACTCATACACCCAAAGATAAATTATACAAATCGATGGTCCCAGAATATGCAAATTGATGCTGATGACCAGTAAATTCAGAAGGTTTTAAATATTACTTAAAGAAATGGAGCAGCATTATAGAGTGCTAAGAAGCAGATGGTGTGCCTAGATCCGAGTCTTACTGATTTGGCCAAGCTGTATAGATTGTATTAGAAAGAGGAAGCGATATGCTACATACTTCTATAAGTAGAATAATCTCCAGGAAGTGATGACAGGAGATGATTCCAAGTCCCTATTAGATTCTGCTTCAGACATCAGGTGGCTCTTAGATTAAAATTCAGATTTTTACAAATATTAATATTACTGTAGTTTTCATGTGAAAGGTTGATGCATTTCACCAGATGGTGGATGAACTTGTTTATAACATTTTCAGAGTTGGGAATAGAGCTCAGAAGGAGACACAAAGCCTCTCATACATTCTCCTTTTCCTTTACCTCAGACTCCATCCCTACCACAAAGGGCCTCTGGAGGCTGTGAGTATCCAAGGTCATGTTCCAAACACACTCCCCCTGCCAACAATTAAGTCAAGTAGCATGATCTGTTTTGGGAAGCCTGATTCAGGGAAATGGGCCTGGAGCCATTTGGGCTGGGTAATTCAGTGATCTGGAACTCTTCCTCATGGTCTACAAGGGAGTGTGGGACACTCAGATGTGTAAGTTGTTTTAGTTTGGGGGCGATTCCATCTTAGGGATAATTATACAACAGAGGAAAGGTAAAGCAGAACTCCAAATAAAATTGGGCCTAAGATTGGGGTCTGGATTATATGGTTGAAAATATAGAGCTGAGAAAGAGAATGGGCATGAAGATATGTGTTTTTAAGATATTGCTATGATAAACTAGTTAGACTTGGGAGGTTGGAACAGGAAGGAAATTATGAAAGAATGAATCAAGTTTTCAAGTCCAATGAATGGGAGAGCCATAGTATACCTTAAAGCTGAAAGTCAAGTAAAAGAGAATGCAGGGAAACATGGTCTGGTTTGGAAATATTCTGAAATTGGAATAAAAATGATGATTATAAAGAAAATACTTTAAAAGTATAACAGTAAAAAAACCTATTGTCATTAAACCTCCTTAAAATACTCCCCTTTGCTGTAGGAACACTTGTCCCCTTGATCTAAAGCAGTTTTGAAAGTCCTGTTTCCTGAGTAGCATCTGATAGCTAGCTAGCTAGCTAGCTAGCTAGCTAGCTAGCTAGATAGATAGATAGATAGATATTGATATCAATATCGATATAGATATATATAATTGTGTATATTAAGTTAAATTGTTGATTTTAGAGTGACCAGAAATGGTTCCATTTTGTGCACATATGAGATATGCCTATATATATATAATTGTTCTTTTCTTTCATTTTATTTTCAGTATTTGTAAGCTGTGTGTGTGTGTTAATGTGAATTATTTAAGTATTTCCTAAATCAAGTTTCAAGTTTTATTCATGAAAATCTATTTTCTATTCCCATGCATCTTAAACTCTTTCAAATACTTTCCTATCTGTAGCCACTTGAATATTTTTTAGCTTAGTATTCTCTTTATTCAATGTAAGCATGGTGTGTGTGTGTGTGTGTGTGTGTGTGTGTGTGTGTGTGCAGGCATGCCTGTGGCACATAGACATGTACCCTCTATGTACTCTAAACTCCCTTGCAGGATAAAGAGTACCTAATGATACACTTTCTCTTCACTTTGTGTTTAAGTTATTCACATTGCATATTTTCATGACCACTTCATAATGTTCTATAAAATCATTCTTCTTTTCCTTTTGTAGCTGCATAGTGTTCCATTATATGCATGTACTGTAGCTGTTTCTGAGCTATTATTCATTGGCAGGTGCTTAGAGGATTGTCAGTACTTTGTGTTTACAAAAGTACTAACTCGAAGTCCTTATGCATGTGTATTCTTATATTATACTAGAGGATTTTTATGATACTTCCCAACAGGTAGATATGCTAGGTCAATGGCTAACTGCCTACATAATTTTACTACACACTGTCAGTTCCCTTTATAAGATTGCACCATTTTTCATTCCCTGCAGCAGTGTCTAACGGTGCTAATTCACACAGTCTCATCAAGAGAGTATTTTGTAAAATGTTGGACCATTGCCAATCAGAAAGATGAAAAATGGTATCTTAGTGCAGCTTTAATTTGCATTTTTTCTAATTTTGAGTGTAGCTGAGGATCTGTTCCTATATGTATGAACTGCTTTTCTTTGTGGGCTGGACTATCTGTCTTCACTTTCCATATCAGGCCTTTACAATTAGCTACTTGCCATTCGTGTAAAGTGATGACCTGGTACCCACTTCATGCAGCCCGCAAACCTGCACAGAGTGGAAAATGAAAGATTCTGCTTCCTTCTTTCTTGGTTTTCCCTCTCAGGTTTGAACAGGCCCTTTGTTTGGCTCCATCTGCTCTCCCTTCTGGTAGCTCATCAAGAAGGCTCTTTCTCCCTTGCAAATCAGCTGCCTAAAATGGTCTGGGAATATTCACAGCGAGCTCTTTAAGAATGCCTTCTTTTGAAGAGCTAGAAACAAGTAGAACATTTGCATGTTTTAAAGTTGTATACGCCTTCTCTATTATTGTAAATACATGAGTATGTATGGAAATTCTAATTTAAAATAAACAAAGGGAAAATTCTTGAATCTCCTTTGAAAGCCTTCCTTTCCATAAGAGTGGAGGTTTAGATTAGAGATCCTCTAAAGCCAGATGCTATCTATCCATCTGCCTTAGGCAGCGCAGGCGTCCACTCTCGACACCTTAGCCTGGGTGGCTTCAACAGCAGGCCTTGCCTCACAGTTCCAAGAAAGGGGGCAAAAGTTCAAGATCAAGGTCCTGGTGAGTTAGACTCTGGCAAGTCCTCTCTTCCTGGCCTGTAAAGTGGTTTATCTTTATTTTGTACATGTGCACACACATTCATACACACACACACACACACACACACACACACACACACACACACGAAAGAGTATGTGTAAGCTATTGTGTGTCTCTCCTTTTTATTAGAACAATCCTAGTCTTATGGAGTTAGGAGATGCCGCTTCATTTTACCTTAATTACCTCCTACAGTTTCCTATCCTCCATAGAGTCATATTAACAGTTAGGGTTTCACGATTTGAATTTTAGAAGGCTACAGCTCTGTGCATAACACCAACTGGCATCCACTCATCCATCCATTTGTCTGGCTATTTTCTTTTTATATTTAATGTTCTGATTGTATGCATGAAGCTGCCCTCTTACCTATTTACTTATACATTTTGCCTTCTTTTGTAGGTATGTCAGTCTTCTTCACTTTGAGTGCAATACATTTTATATATTCCAAAATTATTTGCTAATTAATGCTTCAGCTATTAGTCTTGGCAAGATGAGTGTGTAAATATCACATATATTTCTCTTTTCTTATCCTGATGATAGAAATAAAGGAAGACTATTTTACTTTTACTGTGTATTCCATGGATAAACAAAACTTTTTAAGACATAAACAAACAATAAATATACATAAAAATTTTAATAGGGAAAGCAATATGATGTATTAACACAAAAAATTTAAGAATGTATGAATACATGATTTTCTTTAGTAGCTTATCAGTTAACTTTTAGTTTAGTTTTCAGTAGCTCACTAAGTATATTAACATATTTTAGCTTATAAAATAATCAGTTTTATCACATTTGTCAAGTTATTTATAGGCTGATAAAAAATGTAGAGCCAGCTGAAGTGTTTATACTTTATGGCCAATTGCTATTTCCTTAAATTTATTGAACTATTTACCTGGGCTTTTAAGGTTGGCTTCGGATATAAATGGATCAGCACAGCAGACTGCGTATATCAGCATTTTGTTTTCTGATTAAGTAGAAGCCAATGGGAAGTGGCTCTCTGGCACGCCCGAGTTCACCAGGAGGTGGGTGGTCAGCAGAGAGACAGCAACCTGATGCTGGCATTTGTAGCCTCCACATATGGGTAATCTAGTCTGCAACTGGAAAGACTTCTAATCAGATCTTCACCTGGAGAAACATCTGTGAAAAGAAACAGGAGTATAAAAAATGGGGTTAGACTCCTAGGATACTCCTCAACTTCTCCACTGGTGGAAGGAGATGACCTGGATTATAGTGTGTTTTCCTCAATGTAGGTAAGTCCCGGAGACAGAACACATTTGTGAACCTCTGAATCTAGAAAGCTTATGTTCTGTACACAGAATAATAGAGCTTCTTGCTCTGGCGTTGATGTTTTCCATAGTTCTCTGAGCCCTAGGGCAGAGCTTATTATGGAAATAGAGTTTATGACAAGACATCTATTCACCTCTGATAACAACAAGCCAGGAATGTTCCTCTGTCAGAAGATGACCCTACTGAAATCAAAATAGTGTAGGATTTGGATACAACCACCCCAGAGCTCATACACCATATCTATTATCACCGGCTATGGATCCCTCGACAAACTCATTAATCCTGGTCAAGTGTAAGGGCTAAAAACATCTATTTTTATAATATGTGATAGATTAAACTTGGTTACATATCCAAGGAGCCTAGTGCAATGCTTTTTAATCAGTGCAGTTTCCTCAACTTTATATTATTCATTATTTATCTTATATATTTAATTTTTTCCCACAGCATAGATAGGGATATCTTCCTTGTGTAGCTGGTGGTTTTTCTCAGACATATTTGCAAGGCTTCCAATACCTACAAATTTATTTGCACGACACTATTGCTGTTATCTAACATCACTCACTGAATATCTTCTTTGAATTTTTTTGAATGCTTCTTGTGTCTTTTTGTTCCTCTGTCCTTATTTCATGAGTCCTGTGACCCTTAGAACCTGGCAACTATTTACTAATTAGATATAATTGCAAAATTTCTATCATTTGGGAGCTCTGTGAACTTGAACTTGACTTCTTCTGTATCTACTTACCTCTCTTGTGATTATCCTTAGTTGGGCTCCTATCATTTGAGGCCTGGGTTATCATAATAATCTTCTTGCCTGTCTGGCAGGCTTCAGTCAGCCTGTATTTAGTCCGTTTTCCCTACAATCCAAGTTAATGCATCTAAGCACTCATGGACTCAAGTGCCCAAGAAGGGGATTAAGCCCTACGAAGCTGGGACTTGTTGAACACCTGTCCCACACTGATTCTGTTCTCCTCTGGCTCCCAGCTTTTGGCCTAACCACTTGGCAGTTGTAACTAATCTTTTATTTCCTGACTCTCTGCTCTATTTAAGGAGCCTGGCTTGAATGTGACTCACCAGTTCTCTTTAGAAATTTCAGATGTTCTTGCATCTAAAAACTAGGTAAGATAAAGTAGGAGTTTAAATACCAGCTCTTCCAGGCTCACTGGGGAACTGCACTGGATCACAGGATTGCCACCAGTAAATGTAAGATTTAATCTTGGTACTTGGCAGGGCCAAAGTACCAAGACCCTTGGTTAGACACTACTGTAGATGTTTCTGTGAAGGTCATTTTTTTATCTGATTAGTAATTAAATTGGTAGACTTCCCTCTAAAGGAGGGTAAGCCAGGTCCAATCAGCTGAAGGCCTTAGGAAAAAGGACTGTGGTCCCCAAAGGAGAGAATTTCTGCCAGCAGACTGCCTTCAAGCTGGAATTAAAACCTTTCCTTGCCTCTATCCTGCCAGCCTACTCTGCAAAATTTGGAGTTGCCAGCCAAATTCACAGCCTCTTGAGCCAATTTCTTAAATCTCAGTCTATTTCTTGCTCTCCCTCTCGCTCCCCACACATGAATATGCATATATTTTATTAATTTTATGCATTTAGAATTCTGATTAACACATGCCAGTAGTGAAGTGAGAAAAATATTTTTTCCTCATTGCTAGGTTTATGGTGATGACTAAATAACTTACATTAGTACTTGACAAATAAAAATTGCCTAATCCAACATATTCTTGCTATTCTTATTTACAAATTCCTGTCGTAACCTGGAATGTTTGATTGTGCTTATTCTTAATCAACATTCCTGCCAATTTCAGACACTTCATCTAGAAAATTTCTCTAAGATTTAATCTAAATATTTTTTCTCTTCTGAAGCCAGTCTAAATGCTATTTAGGCATTGGTATTAGAATCTATGGATCTTTGGCTCAAGGTAATACAAGGCTATAATTTCTCTGCTTACATATACTCTTCAAGAAAGGCTTCAAGTGTTGCAAAGCCCTTAAATTCAGAGGTTTTTTAATCTCAAACACTGATAAACTTTTATGAACTCCATGTCTCTGCATACAAGTTAGGCATATGTATTTGATTATGATATGGGTATCAAGTTTCTGGTATAAGCACAAATAATGTCATTTATTTCCTTTTCAGCTATCAGGAAGCTTGTATAAATGAATAAGAATAAAATCCTTCATTTAAAAGTTATGAGACCTTGACATCAAAATCTGAAGGGAAAGTGATTTCTTTCTATTTCACTGAAACAGGAACAAAATGTTGAAGGAAGTGACCTGTAAGCTTTGCCTTAAAGGAAAGCAAGACTTGGGTCAATGTAACTGGAGAAGAAAGTTGCACAGGCACGATGCACAGAGGCCAGCTCACACAGAGCACATTTAGCGTGTGTTACCTGGTCGGGACGGGCTATAGCTGCTGGGAAGCAGCAGGCAGTAAGGTACGGGAAGGGCTGTTCCATCACAAGTTGAGTACACTAGAGTACAAGCAGAAGGGGCTGGAACGTCACCCAGCAAGGAGTGACATCCCAAGGAATGTGTGTTAGCACATTCTGTAAATGAATAGAAAGTGAATGCTTTTCACTGTCAGACAGTGAATACTCATTATTATTTAAGAGGAATGAAAGTGAGAGCAAAGGCATTAGAAACTGGGTGAGAATGGAAGTAGTTGTTTTGAAAAGAAGATCTTTGATGAACTGGGTGCAAAAGCAACAGGAAAAGAGTAGTTAGCCCAACTCCTGCAGGACATATTTTGTTCCAAGAAACAGTACTTAGCACCTACAGCACTAGCTATGAGAGAAACACTGTTGTAAGAGCTTTGCTCCCCTCAACTCATTTTTCTGGTGCTCCTTTATGGCTCAAGAATTTCAGGCAACAGAGCAGAAGTAACTTGACCAATGTTTTACTGGCCGTGAATGCCAGAGCTGCTTCCAGAACCACTCTGCATACTGTCACATACAGTGCGAGGGGATGAAGGGCTGGAAAGGCCTCTTTAAATACTGCTGCTTTCAAGACAAAAGATTAGATGGGGTAAAGCATACACCATTTGCTTCCTTTTCTTTTACCTCTTTGTTGAAAACAGTATTTTTTTCTCTCCACTAAATAACACTTTAGAGGTGTCTGGGAAGCCATTGAGAGGAGCTGACCTCTGGATGAGCAGTTGCTCCAAGGGGAACGTGCATGTCTGCAGTTCTTTACAATCCTCCAGCAAGTCTTCGTGAGCAGGTAAATGACTTCATTGTACTAAGGAGACCAACTGCTCCTTCCACATGACTCTGCTTCAGAATACAAGAGAGAACTTGATATGCCTTTCCAGGTTATTAGCTCTTTCCTAGCTCATTATATAGCATCTGACACCAGATTTTAAACTCCATAAAATAAAAGAAAACACAACTTTATGTTTAGTGACAAAACACCTTTTCTCTCTGTCTTCTTTGGTATCAAGGTACAAGCATGTCTCCTTCTGCTAGTCATGTGATACTGAGACTGCAGAGGAAATTGCAGAGAAACAAAAAAAAGCAAGATATTGCTTCCTAATAAAAACTGTCTCATTGTTATTTGTTTCTCAATAAAATTATGGAAAAAAATAAAAAAAAAAAACAGAGGGTGACAGAAAGTACAGCTAGAGCAAGGAACAAGGACTGGAGCCCAGAAATTTCAGAAATGACTTTTGAGATCTGCACAGTCCTGCAGATAACCCACTACGACTACTGGCCTATATTGTGTTATTTAGCTGAATTCGTGCACCTACAATATCTAAATGGAAATGGAATACCCGTCTCTGACAAAACTAAATGGAAAAGGGGGATATAAATGAAAGACCATTTTGTATCTGTATATACAAAATAGTTAGGATATACACCTACTTTCTCTTAACTCAATGAGAAATAAGATTTGTACTAATAGTGTTTGGACAGGATATCATGTCTGCATCTTGTACTAGGAATAACTACTATGAAGACAACAATATGCAATGTGTTAATTATTGTAACTGTCCTACTATCCTGTTTTGAAACTGTCTCATTCCTATTTGTTTCTCAATAAAATTAATAAAAATATTTAAAAAATAATACCATTTTAGGAGGCAGGTAGAAGTGAGAGTAGGGCAAAGGAGACTTTCCGCATCTTCTGAGGAGCGGAGCAGGCAGCCAGGTCAGGGTGAGGCCCCAGGTGGAAAGGCCTCACAACTGTCTCTGCACCCTTGAAGGCATGTGTCCACGTTCACAGAGGCTTTGCTTCCCTTTATCTCTTCCAGCAGTGCCCTCACTTTGCTCTACCTTTCTAACACAGTTGTGACAAGTGCATTCTGCTGAATAAGGACAAAGTTTAAATTAGATGCAAATTTCTTAATGCTTCCTTTCTACTTACTTAAATTTGCCATTTATATGAAAATATCATTCTCCTCTCTGACCCCTCCTTTTGCCCCTCAAACTATGCCCTAACCTGGCTTCTGATAATGGAGAGCTTGGGCTTTTGCTAAATCTAAATCCATATTAGCTCTTTGTCCCCTCAGTAATTTAAAAACCAAATGTCTGGTATCACAATTCTCTTGCACACAGCTCTCCATGAGAATGCATATCAGAGTTCGTGTAATAATATAATCATAAACCAGAGGTGTTAGTGAAAGTGCTTAAAGGTAAACTCACTGGCTGTATTCCCATTTCTATGCAAGACGATCATTTTTCAACCTCTCCCGTTTAGCAATCTGATGCCTTTGGCAGAAAACCACACTGGTGCATTATTGCTAACAAGCTTGTTTAGCACAGAGAAAAACCCAATCAGGACATTTAGGTAATATATGCACCTCCATCGATTTTTGTGTTTTTCTTAGATGCCTCTTTCTGACTAGATCTGTCCTGTTGCTTCAGCTTGGAAGATAGAAGCTGAGCTACGCATTCTTTGTAACAGCTCAGGGTGAAATAAACGCTTGTCTAGTGCTGTATGGCTCAATGCCCCTGTGTCATATCTATGCATGCCATAAAAGCAGTCATAAACGTGATGTACTTTTATGACTCTGAATGCTCTGTGTGTCAATAAAATGTTTTTTTAAACTAGGTGAAGGCTGCAGTGGACCTGCCACCCTACTGAAGCCCCGAGTCCCGGTGTCCTGGGCCTGTTTCAAATCTGGATGACAGAATCATCAATCATCTGTGATGGAATTAGGCACCTAGTGCTTGTGGCATATGCAATGCTTTAGTCCTTATGGGCTGAAAGGTCTTTTTATTCCTGACGCATATTAAGAAATGCTTCCCTTGGTCCCCATTGGAGAAATGGATCACCGCTATAATTGAATAGATGAGCTAAATGACCTTTCCTTATTTGAAACGTTCTGGGATTTTGCAAGAGGCAAAGATCCATATATGCAAAAGAAACTGAAATGTAAACTTTAAAAGACACTTATTAGTAGGCTGCTTTCAAAATATATAATTTAAGTGTGAAGGAACTCTTGTACTCCTATTGACTGAGGACAAGATTCCTTTCAGTGTTTGCAGGAGGCACAGAGTTGCTTATTCTGTAGCAAAGAGACGAGCGCAGCGCTGTTGACAGTATTGCCTGTGTGCACAGGGGTTGGCTGTTGCTAAAAGACTTTATGTTTAGTTGTTGTGATAACATTTAGGAGAATGAGTACCATCCTATTCAATTTTATAGTGCATAGCATGTAAGAAACTTTATGTTATAAACTAAATACTAAATAGTTGTAAGACTAAAGCCTATCAGGAGAGGTTAGACCAGGATGGGTCTTTCTGCAACCCTCACACGTCTCCTGTGTACTGCAGTAAGAATATATCAGTCAGCAATCAACTGTTCAAAAAAGAAATTATTTTGAATATAGTATAATGAATAAGAAAGCAGGCTTTACAAAGTGTAGTAATTAAAGATGCTGCCCTCTTCTGATTGATCAAAATTAAAGGTCAAGGACAAACACCAGGGCATGCTTTTGGAAAACTCGTTGAGGACATTTTCATCTCTAAATGTAGAACTTTCCAATAGAGTCTGAATAAGAACAATTTGTCTGCATCTTTTTCTTCGTGGAAACAAGGGCTGAACTCAGGCCCTTGCACTTGCCAGGCAAGTGTTTAGTCTACTGAGCTATCTCCCCGGCTTGTCTGCATTTAAATATGAAGTTTGTGCAGTTTATGCTTCTGTTAATGACTTCAGTGTAGGGCTTTGTTGATGTTGTCATTGTGGGGGAATCACTGATTTTTTTAAGATAAGCTGGGTAGTACATGAATTCAGCAAAGTAATCCAATAGAGTCCAGTAGTCTATAATAGAAGAGGGTAATCTGCATGACTGACAATGTCAGAAGTTGTTGACTTGAGCCTTTTATAGCTCAGCATATTAATCTGGTTTTACTTTTTATACCTCATTTTTATATTTTTCTGCTGGACGGTTAAGAGCAAGATGAAGCAAGACCTGTGTAACAAAAAACAAAGAAGGGGGATATAAATGAAGGATCATTTTGAAGTGGAAAAAAAATATATATATATAGTATATACAAAATAGTTAGCATAGATGTATAGCTACTTTCTTTAAGTTCAATGACAAGAAAGTTGTGCATTAATAGTGTTTAGACAAGACATCATGTCTGCATCTTGTGCTATGAATAACTACTACAAATACAACAATATGCAATATATTAATTATTATAACTGTCCTACTAACCTGTTTTGAAACTGTCTCATTGCTACTTCTTTCTCAATAAAATTAATATGAAAATGTCCAAAAAATGAAGATAAGCTTTTGATCTGAAAAGGAACTAATTTTCATTTGTTTTTGTCAGTGGAGCATGATTCTAGGCCCTGTTCTAGGGACTGTAAGTCTACGTACTGTTAGTCACCAAGCTACATTGTAATTGACCTGCTTTCTAATTTTCTGGTTCACTTTTTAGAAGGAAAGGAAAACCTGTTCTTTGGAATATTGCTTATTAGCATAAGGCTCTACATTGAAAATCTCTCCAGAATTGCTGGTATTTACACACTGATTTGACATGCATTAGAATTTTAAGGGTCAGTTCTCTAAAATGTTAGTCCACTGAGTACATGAACCAGAATCAATTGCATAATGTTAACATCACTTTCTCTTTCTATTACATAGTGTTTTGGTCAAAAGTTAAACTGGCACATATCTGCCAATTCCCTTTTTTATCATCACTGAATGTCAAATACTATAAAAGTGAACATTGGCATATGACAAATTGATAAGAAATCAATGTCAATAAGGCCTTTGTAGAAGACCAAATTACGTACTTGAATAAGATCAAAAGAAATTTTGCAAGAAATGAGGTCAGAGCATATTTTAGGTGCTAGCATTTTCTAGTTGTCTTTCAGAGAACTGTTGGTGCTGATTTCATTCTACTGTATGATAATACAGTACCGCTTCTGAAAGGAAGGCATTGTAATAATGGCATCTATTGAACAAATATGCCTAAGGTTCTCAGCATCAGAATATATTTAGTGTCATTTACAGATGTACAGAGATTCAAATGCATTTTAATTCACTACTGACAATAAATCCTAAATACAGAGGAATCATGCAACTTGACCTAGGCCTTAAAGCTAGTCATAAGCATATTGAGCAGCAATAAGTTCATGGCCTACTAATTAGAGAACTAAGTCCTCATTTACTTTTGGTTGCTAATCTATCATTTTCACACCTATTTCCTAAGCTAGAGTTAAACAGTTGGACAGTGAAGTGGTAAGAACAGATTTTTCTGAGCAAAACTATTGGAGAACAGGAAAACAAAAGGGAATAGAAAACTTCAGTATATAAGTAGGCTGTGTTCTGAGTCAACCTACAAAACAAAAAGTGATCATTGATGGCCAAGTTGCAGAACAGAAGGACTTGGTGGATGGCAAATCGGTATTGGGAATAGTGGGTTCTGGCTAAATTTATCTGATAGGAAACTTGCTAAAAACCAGACATCAATGTAGGATTATGCATGGTCAGGAGGCCGATCAGATTTCCAGGATGCTATGATCGCAAAGGTGCTCTTGAAATTTTGGAGCAATTTATTTATAAGATTCTTTCTAGAACTAGACTTTAAGGAGTTCAAACCCTGCTCTACTCAAAAGCAGAGCTCGGAGGAACCTGAGGGATGTTTGATAGACAAGGAAATGCTGTCACTAGAAACTCTGAATGTATCTTCAAAATGACAGATACCATTAAATTGAAGAAAAGCCTAGCTTATCTTGGAAATCTTGGCTGGTTTAAACCTACTTGAAAGTAAACTATTTTGCATTAGCTGGGTTTAATACTAAAAACAATTTAACTAGATTTCGCTTCACTCAGATGCATAAGTAAAGACAGTATTAATAACACATTGATCACTCACTCAATGACAAGGATCTTAAGAATTCGGTGTATTGTAGGTGACAAACTGAACATTAGAAAGATTTGTCTAGAAACAAGATCAGAACTTGAACATTAGGTGATGTGAGACCCTACACTAAATTAATTATTTTATAATATATGATGTTACCTTGCTCACCAGTCTCCAAAGCATAGAGACAAAATTATACAGTTTCTATAAAAATGCAGAAAAATACATACAAGTGTTCAAAGTCAAGCATCCTTACTGTTTATGCTAAAGATTCCTGGTTTGAGAACTGGGACAGAATCAGTGAGAGGGATGATTTTAAATCATTCTATTTTTCTACTAGTTATGTAAGTACAGACTTCAGCAATTTCTCACCACTGATATTTCTTGCTGTTGTTTGCCTTGCAAACATATGGAATTGGCAATTAATGGCATATAGTCCTGATGTTTCAATTTCACTGTCATCTGAGCTTTTTCACAGCTTTGTACTATAAAAACGTGCCAGGTCTATAACAAGCTTAGAAGAATGCAGCATAGTGCTTGAGCTGAC
>NW_004524737.1:5571987-5573088 GCF_000260255.1 Octodon degus | reverse complement strand
TGAGTCCCCCACAGCTTAACTTAACAGCATGGCTTTATCTCCCATACTTGGTCTTCATACTTTTCTACTGGATGGCCAAGACCAAGGCAAAGCAGGACCTGTGCAACAAGAGCCGTAGCCCCTTGGTCTGACAAGGTCAATGAAATGCCCTCAGGATCCGTCCTGAGATCCTGTACCTCAGACTGTAGAACCCCTATCAGTGCAGCCATGTGGATGAGTCACGACCATTGCTTGGCCAACACGCTCCCCGTGAAAGCCTGAGAGAGTGTCCTCTCCCCATGCGACCCTCCCCAGGCCCACTCCATGTCATCGATCACCCTCCTCCCCGGCCCCACAATCTTCTTGATCAGAAAATTTGGGACACCACCGAGGTACATGACGCTACAGCACAAGTTCTCATATGTCCTGAGTCTTAATTGACCTTAGAAGGCTAGGGCCAAAAAGTTGGCCTTCCTTGTAGCCCTCCCTTTTCTCCAATTTTGGTCTGCAAACTTAGGTTGTTACCCATCCAGAAGAAAAGCTTATTGTTATTATCAAATGATTTAGGCTATCAATCCTAACCTCACTATCTCACTGCATTTCAAACATCTTAGGCATAATAAGGAACAGGTATTTTTCATCAAGTATTGACATGTTGAACTTCAAGTCCCTACATAATATGATAAAAAACATTCAAAAATCAGATTATATTTTAAAAAATAGGATAAAGAATTCTATGCTTCTCATGCCTGCACACAAGTCCAAAAATCCCACCATACACACCCCTGAAGCAGGACAGTCCCACAACACTCCCCCCCCCCGTCTCTTGCCCTCATTCACCACCCCCCTCCCCCCGAACATCCACCCACCCAAGAGACATCCCAGCAGCAACTGGCATGTCACGACCAGCCGCCCACACTCAGAACACCACAATTACAGGCACTCCCAACATGAAACAACCACCACAAACCACCATCTGCAGTGCAGCAGCTCAGTCCACAGGCATCAGTATACACAGTCCGCCAGGGTGAGAATCTTTCCAATTAACTCCTAGATTAAAGAATCTTCTGAATGTTCTCCGGATCATTGCCTTGCTCATCTTTTACATATAACTGCATGGCT
>NW_004524737.1:5559109-5566903 GCF_000260255.1 Octodon degus | reverse complement strand
GTATTTTGTGCAGGGTCTCACTATGCAGCTCAAACTCATAGTGATCCTCCTGTTTTTAGCCTTCCCAGTGCTGGTATTACAGGCGTGTGTCATCACACCTGGACCTGGTCACTGGCTCAGCACGTGCTGGGGCATGCTGGCATGGTATGCGGTGCAGAGGATCGAACCCCAGTCCCTGCGCTTGCCTAAGCAGACCCTTAGCCCACTGAGTTATCTTGCCGGCCCTTGCTGCAGAACTTCTCTGCTTCTGCTAGTTTAAGCTTGTTTGTGTAACTTGGCAAAGTGTCTTAGCCATGATAAGGGGCTAGGCTGTCATTACAAGATGTTGAAGGCTGTATGAGTGATTTGGATTTTGTGTAGCAAAGAGTTTGTCCTTGCCCCCAGAGAATTCTGGTTTTTGGCATTAGTTCTAGGAGATAGTTTTGTATCCTGTAGGAGATTTTGTTTAGGGCAAGGACTTGCTACATAGGATCTTAAAGTGGCATCAGTTCTATTTGACAATGTTAGGGAAGCGCTTGACCATACCAGAAAAAGCAGCTGTGGGATTTGGGGAAATGGTTTGTGATCACAGCTTATCACTGGACCGCAACCTCAGAGAATGTTTGCCACATAGACCATCAATTAGTCCATCATGCCTAAGTCATAAGTCTCCAACAAAAAGTCTGGCCATGGACATTCTAGCCATAGAGCTTCCCCAGTAATGGTATTCTCTGAGTGGTGTTACCCATCATTTCTGTGAGGATGATGAACCCTCATTTCACAATGGGGCATCCACATTTCAAACCCCCTTCTTCAGGATTTCTTCTATATTTCTTTCTTTGGTTCATTTTTATCCAATTCTTTCCCTGCAGTAATATTAAATATGAACATAGTAGCTTTTGGTCAGTCCTATGAGTTCTTAGAGTAAGTTATTCAAAACTGAGTTCCATTTTGTGGAGTCCCTGAAGCTGAAGTTTATAAATACAAAATTATTCTGTAGACAGATCTAAAAAGGAGAGCGAGAGCACCTTAAGCTTTATTATGCCCAAGACTTGGCTCTTCCCCCAATAATTATGTCATATTGGACAATTTATTTCAACTCTGTGATTTTCCATTCAGCAATATAGGAATTGATGTAACCTGTCTGGCAGGATTACTGTGAAAAATCAAAGAGGGGTTATTTACAGTAATTCACAGAATGATATTGACCCTGGTAAGTGCTTTATAAGCATGAATTGTTTAGAAATTCATGCAGGGCTTGTGCACACAGTTAGAGAAAAATTCTCCTAGACCAGTGTGGTTATTCCAGACACAGACTGTTAAGAATGGTAGGAGAGTCAGATTGGAATGGAAGATGTGTGAACTGTAAGCATTTATTCCCTGAAATAATTGGGAAGCAACTCCCTGCAGCCTATACCTCACGAAGAAATAATTCAGAAAATGATTTAGAGAATTCTTACTTCGCCACACTTCATATTCCCCACAGAAAATAATCCAAGAAAAGATGGATTGACTTATTATTATAAAAGTGAAGACTGTGGATGGAATGATTACAAGAATCATATGTCATAATCACAGGCGGGTGAATGTAGATGGAGTTTGTGTTTAATCATTTACTCTTTAGCAAGATTTTTATTAAGAAGAGTCAGTGATCCAGTGATTATTCTAAAAGTTGAGAAATGAGCTATAAGCAGGCAAGACTCCTCTTTTCCTAGAGGTTGAATTTTTGTGGGAAATCAAAAACTAAATATGTCTATAAACGAAAAGTCAGGTAGTTATAATTTCCCTGAGTGAAAATAAGATAAAAGAGATACAGCTCGTAGGCATGCTGCTATTGATAACATGTAGCTAGGAAAGATCTTCATGAAAAGACATTTGGTTCAAGACATGAAATATCCAGAGGACAATTCCAGAGGAAGAGAGCCCCAGGCAGGAAGGAACCGATGAGGAGCAGTCCCCCACACAAACAGAGCAGCAGGAAATCAACCCGGTGGCAGCACATTGTAGGCAATTTAAATAATTTAATTTTATTTCATCCTACATACATTTGGAAACACTATGTCTAATAGACTCGTGAGCGAACCCAGACTGGAAAAGGTAGTGCAGCGAGACCTCGTCAATGGGAGATAGTGAGAAACGCTGCAAAATAGCATCAGATAGAATATAGTGAAGAGAACCAGCAGCTGAAATTCTTGTGCTAATAGTAGCAGTTTGGAAATAGTCCCTAAAATGCATTAACTAACATCTGATACGATTGTACAACCACAGGATATGATTAAATTGTATTGAACATGGGCTGGAGAGATGGCTCAGTGGTCTAAAGCACCTACTTGGAACAAGCTTGGCAAAGCACAGGGACCACGGTTTGATCCCCCAGCACCACATGCCAGTCAGCCCCGCCCCCTGGTGGGCTGAGCTGGCCACACACATACACACACTAAATAAAAATGTAATAAATAAATAATTTTTAAAAAAAATTGTATTGAACAATAAAGAGTTAGGGACTCCCCATATTTCATTCAACAAATTATTTTTTAAGACGAGTTATGTGTATGAGAATGTAATCCTCAAAAATAGTAAGAAATTGTGGGCTCCTACTGAGACAATCTTGGAATAGAAAGTTGTTTGTAATATCTTTAGCTATGATAGAAATTTTAAGAAATATATATATTAAAATATAATTAAGGTTTCTTTCTCCAAATTCCTGTAATTTGTTAAAATTAAATTTAAAATGTGATTGAAGGTGAAAGGTAAATAGGTGTGTCAGACACTTTCTGGTGTTGCAATGTTTTCTTGTATTTTTCTGTCTCATTTCCTAGGCATAAGGTACTAGGTAAAATCTGACTTTTTTGGATAATAATGCTGTTTTATTCATCACAAGTCTCAAGTTTAACATTATATGTAATCAATTTATGTCCAAATGTTTAACAATATATTTTTCTGATAAAAAGAGAAGAGTTTAGATATGCTTCAAAAACTAATCCTATTGTTCAGACACCTGTCCAGATTATTTATAGACTTTCTGCCCACCCTAATATTTCTTAAGACCATAACAGACTACACTTCCACAGGAGGAGACATTTGAGCGCATTTGGATTTCACTTTGAAAGTAGGATGTTTTATTTTCCCCTCCATTTCACTCACAATCAAAAACACATGGAATGTTTTATTTGCAGGCCACACAAACAAATCAAACAGGCAATTCTGTGTTGGAAAGAATTTATTCTTCTTGAGGATCAGGAGTCCAACACTGTGTCTGAACTTATAGGCGCACCACTCATGTCCCACAGCCACCAAGGTTAATAACTTCTTCTGCACCCCCGGTATTGCATCTGCTCTGGGTAGGGTTTGCAGGGCAGCCTCCTTCCCCCACCTGAAACCCATTACACTGTCTTCTTCCATTTCTTGGAAATGTGCTGTTTTACCTGCTTTCGCAACTTGCTCTATCAGAATTGCTGCTTGTGTGGTTTTTCTGCTGGTCACTTTCCTTGAGCCTCTCAGACCTCTTTCTACTTTGCTATTGATGAGCATCTCATTCTCACAGCATTTGGATTGTAAACTAGGCAGCCAAATGAGCATGCATTCCTAGTCAAACCCTAGGTGTCTCTCCTTCCTCATGTACAGCGAGGAAGTCCTGAGAGGAGGTGAACTAAGTTGCTTTTAGCAGGATAGAATTTTCTGCAGCAGCACAATATAGCTGAATAGAAGGAAAAGACAGTGCCTGCTTTTCAGGATCAGACAATTTGTGTGTGAATTTCTGCTTGTGCATGAGATCTCACTGCTGATATTGATGTGATTTGCACCATGAGATCTCTTTGGTATCTGTGTTTATCAGTTTTCCAACAAGATTTAAAGAATCTACACTAATTTCCTTGCTAATAGCCTTGTCTTTTTCCCTTCTTTCCTGGTGCTACTTCTCTAGGCTTTGTTTCAACATGGAGAGTATAAAGGAACTCTGATCTTTCAAGGCCCTTCTCATTCTCAAGACCATATGAGGACAAACCTAAAACATCTCTTTGGAGCATATAAAACAGTGATAACAAATCATACAGCAGTAAAGACAGAGAGCATTTATGAGCTATTTATTTATTTATTTATTTAGTTTTGTATTTTAGGGAAGGGTCTACAGGATGTTCAGGGACTCACTATTAGATCAGACTCATAGTGATCCACCTGTTTACAGCCTCCCAAGAGCTGGGATTACAGGCACACACCACCATGCCCAGTCTCAATTGTTGTCTCAGCGTGCCCTGGGGGCACTGGCACAGGCAGTGTAGTTGGCTGAGCTATTTGACCGGCCCTGAGATAGGCAATCTAAGCATGAAACAAGAATAATATGTCAGTTCTTGTTTACTACACTGGAACACTGACATGTGAAACAAAAGAAAATTGTTTACTGGAGCAATGCCCTTGCAGTGAGAAAGGTATATACATGACCATGTCTCATTTAAGATCTATAGACTTAAAAAATAGAATATAGGAACAAAATCAAAGTATTTCCAGATGTTAACAAAGTATTCACACAGAGGCATACAAGTATAAATTATAAATATATGTCTAAGCATAAACCATCTTTCTTTAAGACATTTAAATTTCAAAGCTCTAGAGTAATTCCAGCTCCACAACCAAGCTCATTCATATGAGTATCACAGTAGCGAGATAGTTGGGCAGACAGTCTATAGTCTGGCTATTCGTATTGACTACAGCCCTGATCACTCTGCTGCATACCCTTGCCTTATACAGTATTTGTGGAGAATGCTGACTGGTTTTTTTTTTCCTCCCAGCACAAAAAGTTTTAATTTTTCTAAAATTTTCAAATGGCACATGAACAGAAATTCAAAAGTTGCAAATTTGCAGCTGCAGTCTGTAGGGAGAGAAAAACTGCATCCATTAAACCTACAAAATATACCAGCATGTAAAAAAATCAATTGATTGGCAGATGTAGATATTTACATCTCTCTTTAATTGCTTAAAATCAGCAAGTTGGGAGACTTCAGTAGATTTGGCTGCCGTTCAAGCTGAGTACAAATGCTCTTTCAGTAGGAAGCTAGAAAGGATGAAACATGTATGATACCTTTCAAAAAAGCACAAAGAAACCCAGGGAGATAAAGAGAAAATTACAACCAGAAAAATTGAAAGTATTTCATTGCCTTGATCTTAGGGAAATTAAGAGATGAGGAAGTTCAGGGAAGTAGAGAACTGTCATCATCAAATGCAGAGTTATTGCATATGTCCAAGTGATGTAGGCTGGTATATTTCAAAATAGGTTTTTAGAAGTATTGAACAATTATGAGAATAGAGTTTTGGCAGAGTTAAGTGATACTATTAGGAACTCAAATGCTACACATTTGATTTTCAAAGAGTCATGGAAAATTGCCTTTAATTTTAAGGAAATGGAATGTATTGGAGCTGCAGTAGGATATTTATGTTGGTTTTCAGTTACCTATAACACTGTAGGTCATCCTACTTTTCTTAACTGATAGTCAAGGTCAACCTCAAATTGTTTCTGATCACAAGTCTACATAATGCAATGGATTCTGGGATAAGAATAATCACTTTAGGGGTTACTTTTGCTCATTAAAATTTGTCATAGATCTCTCTATAATTTAGAAATGGATAGAAGTAAGAATCCAGTTTATTATTTTACTTGCATAGAAGTACCTTTTCCTGACTTGGATATATTTTGAATGTTTCTTATTCTTCACAATTTCAGAACAGTTTTCTTGGTAAATTAAAACTTTCTATCTTTTTCCACAGATTTATTAATATTATGATGGTGTTTATAAGTACTTAGTTAGGTTTTCTTCTGAGGCCTGTGTTGTTTCTGCTGTTATATTTTTATGGGATTGTCACTTGGCCAGGTCCCCGGTCAGTCTTCCTTAGGGGAGGGGCGGCAAATCTACACTCTGCCTCTGTAGGAACATTGTGTATAAACTGCAAATGAAGTCTGTTACTATGTGTGCTATAAGGAGTGTACATTTGATAGGTTTTAAAGTTTTTACATTCCTATAAATTCTGTCTTGTGAGGAACGTGCAAAGAATAAATATTAAAATTTGAGATATAATTTTTATTTCAATTAGAGCTCTTGCCTGATCAAGTGTTTACTTGTTAATTTAGTTTATTAGTACTCATGTGTAGTACATAATGCTCACATTCCTTGTGGGAAGTTGGGCCATGTACATAGCACATTTAATTCCTTGTCTCTCATTCCTTTTCCCTTTTCTCCCTCTCCTTTCTGCCCATCACCTGATCCCTTTCCTCTTTATGTAGGTTTGCAAGATATACTATCTATATTCTTTTTATGGAAGGGATGCATGTAAATAACTACCAATAATGTCTCATGACTAAGAACTGCTCAAGTCAGAAAGGAAATGAGAATGAATGAAGATAGTATTCAAATGATATTTTTTTTAGCTAAACACCATGGAAACAAGAAACTATCCTGAGTATTATATGTAAGAAGTATAGAAATACACATGAAGATATATCACTTTTGTTATGGTGACACACATTTTTCAAAGAAAAAAAGGGAAGAATATTTTAATTACTTAATTAATCAATTATTTTTACAGTACCAGGGATCAAACTTGGGACATTGAGCTTGCCAGGTAGGCACTTAACCCACTGAGCTATCGTCCCAGTCCTCAAAGAAAGAAAGATAGAGACACACATGATTTCCAAATCCTCAGAATTCTACACAAGGCTATCCATATCCTTACCATATTGTTACTCTACTCAGAACCTCCATTGGTTTTCTGTTCTGTTCAGAGTTTAAGTTAGGGACCTTGTTGCCCCTTCAAGGAATGCATGTTCTGGTTTACTCTGGTTCTGTTGAATCACTTCCTGATGATCTCACTCAGGTGTCCTCTCATTGTGTCCATCGGTAACAAAATCACTTGGCACATTGTATTTTCCCTGCTCCAGTGCTAGTCCCTCTGATTGAAATGTTCTTCTCACAAACAAAAGCACAATGGGATTCCTTATCTCCATGTAATTCTTAGTTTTAAACTCATCTTTTCAGCAGAGACAAACTGTCTACACTTTTCTTCTTTCCTTGAGACTTCATAACCGCAGTTCTTGATTTACTTATTTTGTTTTTCATCGCATGAAATCCATTTCACTGGCTTCATCTATGTTATTTATTGGTGTTCTTCATTACTACACTATATATGTTATAAACACAATCATCTTTATAGTCTTTGTTCAGTATTGAAACCACTATTTTGTTTTATTTATTTTTCCTTCATTTTAATGAGAAAAAAGGTAAAATAGCAATGAAACAGTTTCAAAATAGGTTAGTAGGACAGTTACAATAATTAATATATTGTATATCACTGTCTTTATAGTAGTTATTCAGAGGAAAAGATGTAGACATGATATCTTGTCTAAACAATATTAGTACAAACCTTTCTTCTCAATGAACTAAGAGAAAGTAGCTCTATGTCTATGTCTATGTCTATGTCTATGTCTATATCTATATCTATGTATGTATCTATCTATCTATCTATAGATATTACCTCAGTCCTGAGATAAACATTTTGTCTGATCAAAGTCAGCTATTAGTCACTAGGAAACCTTGTGTCACATGTTACTAACTTTGCAAAAGTATAAGTAAAATACCTTTTTGTTCAAAAGAAATTGTGAGGAGCTGCCCCAGCCGCACCCTAAAATGGCACCTATTTCCTGCTTCCGGATTCTCTATGCCGCGTAAACAACCTGGTAAAAATGACGTCTGCCTAGATACCGATGACCCTAACCTATCAGCTTACACCTTTTGCTAAAATCTGATTGGCTACCCTACTGTTATAAAAGTG
>NW_004524737.1:5550666-5559009 GCF_000260255.1 Octodon degus | reverse complement strand
AAGAAATCACAACTGTAGAACAGGGATTATCCCATAATGGGGAAGATACACTTTACCAATATAGTGAGATTCTTTAACAAAATTGGCATTACCTAACTAATTACAGAATGTAATTTACAATGTTCAGACTAATACTGGAATTTCCATCTAGAACTAACAAGGCTTTAAGGGCCTTATATGGAGAGGGAACTGACAACTTTTAAACAAGATTATCTCTTGGTAGCCTTTTGTTTTATAGTAATTGATGAAAGAAATGGCAATGAACATTAAAAATCATGAAGCTCACAACAGCAGTTCTGATGCTGATAGGACACTAAGCACATCCTTTTGCAGAACCACTTCCAGCCCATGCTCTACTGATGTTATGTTCACAGCAGTCTTCCTAAAGCTGACTTCTAAGTAGTGCATCTGCCAGTTCCCATTCTATTTGGATGTTAAATATTTTGAGTGCCAGCCCTACTTAAGACATTAAGAAACATCTCCATTATTGGAATTCTTTCAAGAGAAATAACTGTTGCTGCAGGTCTGAAATGTTCACCCCTCATTTCTTTTCTCCCTATTGAGTACATTTTAATCTTGATTTGTTAAAAAAGAAAAAGAAGTTTCTTAGACATTTAGTTCTAGTTCATAATGCACTGTAAGTTCTCAAGATTTCCTGGATAATTTTCCACTTGCTCTTTCTTTTGACTAGAATATTCATTCCTCTATCATGCATTGTTGATATGTTCTTGATGTTTACATTTCAGATCAAATGTTATTACCTTTATTGAAAGACTGCTTTTGTCCACATTATGTATGAAAGCTTATCTCCAGATGTTCCCCAAAGCCTCGTCTGCTCATAAGTGGGGATTTGGAGAGTGACTGGCTCATGAGTGTGTGATGCTGGGTTAGATCATTGGTTGAGCATAGCGCTATTTCCAGCTCATGTTGCATTGATGTTATGTTTACAGAAATCTTCCTAAAGCTGACTTCTAAGCAGTGTGTCTTCCAGTGCTCATTCTATTTGGATGTTAAATATTTTGAGTGCCAGCCCTACTTTAGAGATTAAGAAACACCTTCATTGTTGGACTTCTTAATTGGAACATAACATCAATACAACATGGGCTGGAAATTGTTCTGCAAAAGAATGTGTTTAGTGTCCTATCAGTATCAGAGCTGCTATCCATCTAAAAGGATGGACCTATTGACGAGGGAAGATCAACTTTGGTATGCATGGCATCAACCAGTAGGCTTGTGTCATAGATGGAGTAAAAATGGAAAGAGAGAAGGAAGAAATAGCACGTCTTCCTGCCTGCATGCCAGTGAGTGTTTCTCCTCTTCCAGGTCCCTCCAAAATGTTACCCTGCTTAGGAACCAGCTAACTATGGGCTAAAGCCTCCACAGAACGTAAACTAAAATAAACCTTTCCTCCTTTAACTTGTCAGTGTCAGTTATGTTGTGCCAAAGATGGCAAATTAACTAAGGCACATTCTAAGTAGCTCATTGCAACATTCTTTGGCATGGATTTCTTTACCCCTCTCCATACATATCATTACCTGAAATTGCCCACCATGCATTTATTTATGTGCATACATGTTTGGTTGTCTGTCTCTTCACTGGACTAGATAATAAATAATGGCAGGACTACATCATTGTTTTAAAATATTATATTTCTAGCACTTAGAATTATGCCTGGCATACATGATACTTTAAGTAAATGGTTTTGCTTAAAAAATCGAATCAGTGCTGACTTATTCTAGTAGTGTGAGAGTTAAGGCACTGAATTTGATATTGGGGTTGAGTCATAGGGCAGGTGTTACAGAATGAAAAGAGAATATATGAAGAACTGCAGGCCAAATTCTAAAAGGTCACTGTGTAGCCCTGTGTGTTGTTTCCTCACAGGTGACATCTGGAAGCACTATTTTAATCTCTAGTTCTATTTTCAACCAGCTGGTGCTACACCTATTGGAAGACAAGCATTTATAAACCAGGGCAAAATTTTAATTTTGAGATTTTTTTATTTCTCATGTGAAAACTCATAAATACAATTCTGAAAGACAAAAAAGGATAGGTGGGGGAATTAGATGGTTCAAGCCAGAAACTTACACAAGGACAGAGTGTGGCCCTGAACATAATAGTCATAGTTGAATTTTTTGAAAATTGAAGTGGCAATGCTGGGCTGAGCTGCAGGCACACTCTCAATGACATTATATGATTAGAAAATTCAGTTTAAATTCTTATTTTCTTTAACACTAGTCTAAAATATCATGTGCAGGTTATATGTTTAGAGATATATCAAAAGTACACTTTCTGACAAAACTGAAGTCTACTTCACTCAGTTATTTGGTAAATAGTTTTTAAGCATAACATGTGTGTCACATATTGTAATAGGTTTTGGGGAATCCACATAAATATAAATCAATCTCTACCACCAGATATTCAATACTCACTATATAAAAATTGCTCTGCTTAGTATTGAAAATTTGGAAAGTACTATCAAAGATTAGAGTGAAAATTTAAATAGGCATAAGCTACATGATTAAGTATATGACTGACACTCAGTAGGCATGTAAACAAAGATCATTACAAACTTCCAAATTGGGGGGTTATCGTGGGTTTGTAGATTAGAAGAACAATGAGGTAGAGATGAATACTAGAAAGGCTAGATGTGCGGTATGATCCAGGAATATGTAAGTGTTCCAGATATTCAAAGGAAAGATTGTCCCAACTTTCACTACTTGAGATAAATGTTCAGAGATTGGTAAGAATGAAATAAACAAGAAACATATGGGAGCGATATCATTATAGATAATGACCCAAACTTGGAAGAACTGGATTAAATAATTGTTAAGGTCTCTTGCAAACTGGAAATTCATGTATTTTCTTTTAGAGTAATAAAATAAGGAAATATCAGATGAAGTAACAAGGAAGCCCAATAATATGCCTCTAGATGTTAGCTCTCTGAATACGCTCTCCAGACCTGCAGCACTGGTATCACCTGAAATCTTGGGATGAACTTAAACTCCCAGACCCCAGTTTTTGTATGTAAGGCCCAGTGACTTACATGTTGCTGAGGCTTACATTTGCTGCTAGACATCCCCTTCCTGCCACAAAATGTATGTTAACATAACTGAGGATGTTAGAAGGAGGTAGGATCACAGAAGCGTGAGAGTTATCAGTGCATGGCCCACTGGTGAAACGCTGCCTAAATTGAATGTTGGAAGCTGAACCATTCCACATGCTAGTCTAAGTCGGTGGTTTGCTGGGGATGGTGCCTAAAAGTGTATCCCTCCCTCCCCGCTTCCTCCTCTCTCTCTGCCTCCTGCCTTCCATGCTGTGAGTAGCTTTCCCCGTGCCATGCCATCCTGCTGTGGAGCCAGCCAACTGTAGACTGAGGACTCCGCAAACTGTGACATAAACCTCTTCTCCTTTGAGTTGTACGTGTGGGGTATTATGTCTAAGAGCTAAGGAAAGTGATTGGGACATCAGCTAAATATGCCATGATCCGAAGGACAAATATTATCTGTTCTCCTTAATATGTAGGATCTAAGAAAGATGCCCTGAATGTAGATGAGAAACTGTTATTAGACCAGAGAAAGTCAATAAATGAGGATAGTAAAATGATGAATATCGGGGCTGGTGAGATAGTGCAGCGGTCTAAAGTGCCTGCGTAGGCAAGCTTAGGCAAAGCTTAAGGACCAAGTTTGGATCCCTGGCACCACATGCTGAGCCAGCCCCACTCCCAAGGTAGACTGAGTCATCCCTGCCTGCCCCCAAAAGATGAATATAACCAAACTATATTATATTCACTGAAAGCCAATACTTTGTGAAAATTTGTAGTTTCTAAAAAAACTATATGTAAAGAAATAAATCAAATAAGTCCTTCTGGTGATCATAAATCATGCTCAAGTTTGAGAACTGCTGTTCTAGGACATGGGTATAGAAGAGACTAAAAAACAACAAAAAGAAAATGAAAAACTAAAATTCAGTGATGATTAAGATTTGTGTCCTTAGGCATATAAATTCCAGGTGAGGATCTTACACACGCTGGACTGCCAGGTCCCCAAGACGATCAGGTCACTGAGGGGCTTAGCCTGGCTATGTTTGGATCCATGCATTTGTTTTGTGCTTTTCCTCTGTGGTGTATGCCACCCACTGGGTGCAGCTCTGTGTCTCCCTGTATGACAAGTCGATCTGTTGCTTTAGGTCATCCTTAAAATATGGGAAACCTCCTGTGCTTAGAGAAATATACTTTTTTAGTATCAGTAATGTGTGCATAGTTTATTTTCAGTTTTTATTTTATTTGTAGTTCAAGCTTAATTACTGAAACATAATATACACGTGAAACTGCACAAATATGTTACATTACAGGTACAGACTGAGTAATTTTCTGTAAACTAAATGCAACTGTGGAAATAGGACTCATACCAGGAAGAGCACCCTAGCAGCACCCAGAAGCACTCTCAGGCCCTGTCTCTGTTGCCACCTGTGCTTGAGAAAATGAGACAGGCATCTTTATTATCAGCACATATTAGCTTTGACAGCTTTTATCCATACTTGTGTGATTTGTTCTCATTTCATGCAATCACATTATTTGAGAGCAGAGTTTGTTTCCTTGGCCCTTTCATTAGGTTGCCAGGACATCATTAATAGCAAAACTGGTGTTGAAATAGCATTACTAATAACGCTGTGATTGGTGGACTTCAGAAAGTTTTATCTTGCAAGGTAGCAAATTGGAAAAGGAACGCACACTTTTATTAACAACTTCCAAACGGGACAACAAAAGATAAAATACAAAGGTGCTATGTAAAGTTAGAAGAAACAAGCCAACTAAGTTTCTTTCTTTTAAGCACTTTATTCTTGGACAGCTAGCTTATCCATGTTTTTCTCTGAAGCAACTGGCTCAAGAAAATCTTTCATCTCAAATCACCACTGTCTTGTATATTGTGGCCCAGAAAACAATACTCTAAAGTAAGCCTCTGAAATCCTGAGGACTTTGAACTAAAGTACATTAGAAAGGCCTCGAAAGTGAAGTCCGTTTCTAATCTGTCTTTCTCCTGTCTTCCAATTTTGCATGGAAACTAGAATTTCTTATACAGAATATGAATCACAGAGGTAGGCACAAAAATCTAGAAATAATACTACAACCTCTCGCGCTCCTCTGCTACAATATAGAAGTTCTATGACATATCTTGTCTGGCAGCAGGTCACAAGGCTCTCGTTTCAGGAGTCCACCTGTGCAGCTCAATGTGATGAAGGTGACACAGACAAGCCAAGCAGAATCCCAGCAGACAAGACTTGTTGTGTATCCTCTCTTAAGTTATTAACAATAATCTGAGTCTTTTCACCCAGTCACAGTTCTGTACGTCTGCACCTTACATCAAATGTAAGCATAAAAATAGCATGTTTTCTTTACCACTTTGAAACTTCATTTCTGAAGGTTCTTGCACCACATGAAACTTAATAAAGTTATGATGCTTTTTCCCCTATTAAAGAGGCTGTGGTTAAGAGTGCTTGTGGCACCTCATGAATAGTGAAGAAAGACATTGGACTTCTCTGCCCCTGCATGTCGCGATGCACATTTACTTTCTGAATCACTTCCTTGGCATGTTTTACCCTCTGCATCCACTGAACTCACCATTTTCTGGGTTGAAACAGGCATTGATTCCTTGCTAACCCAAAGCAGCGACATGTGCAGTATTTGACATTCATACAGTAAACAGTACAATATAAACAGAGGGAATGGGGATATAACTTAGTAGTCTAATGCCTGCTTGGCAAGCACAAAGTCCTGAATTTGATTCTGTCACACAACTCACACACACACACACACACACACACACACACACACACAAATATACTGCAAAACAGAAAGAATTATTGTCTGGATTACTGTTGCTCATCACACACCTATGCATATCTTGACACATAGCGCATACTTAGTATGCTCATTTAAAACATACTTAATGAATTTTATTCAGAAACAAAAAAATTTTAATTGTATAAATGCTTAAAACAGGAGTTTTTTAGTTCAAAGTTAATTTGGCCCTGCTAGGGGCTAACCTTTTCAGCAATCCAATTATTAATTCCTCCATGTTTCAATGTTCTACATTACAGAATATATGGAAATTATCAATTCTTGAACCCACAGACAAGCAGGCAGGCCCTCCGGACCCAGCCCAAACCTAGCATGTGAGTGAGACCTTCAGCCCTGCTCTTGGGACCCCTCTGAAGCCCTCTAGAACAAGCCCAGGCTTCATAGGTCTGCACCTAGTAAGCTGAGATACTTTGCTAGACCCAGATCTATAAAAGCATCCTCCCTCATTCTCTCTTGACTGAGAGAGGGGGCAAAGGGTGACCGGGGTGAACAAGTCTGCCTAGAAAACACCTGGTACATCAAGGGTAAGTGATCAGACAGAATTCAGCAGAACTAACTTAAATATAAGTTAGCAATTTAATATGTGCTTAACTATATAGACATAATGGTTGCTCTTACTGTCTAAAATACAAACCCACTAGTTACAAAAGTTTGTCAATTGCTAAATATCATTACCCATTATTAGTGTTCCTTATTGTATTTCTATAAATACAAAATTATAACTACCTTAATCATAATCTGTCTTGAGTAAGAATTTCAGTAGGTGCTAAAATTCTACACCAAAGGTCAGAGGACAGTGCTATACAAAATGACAAAGAGAAGGAGCAAAATGCAATCTCAGGCCCTGAGCCCACCCAGAACAAGTGCAGAGGACACTAGCACAGAAGAAATTGGGAATCACACAGCTGAAATGTCTGAATTAATAGCATTTAAAGTAAAGAAACAACTGCAGAAAGGTATAAAGGAACTCAGGTAAGAAATAACCTCTGAAATAAAAAACAAAATCTCTGAATTAATAGTACCTAAAGTAAAGAATCAAATGCAGAAACATATAGAGGAAATCATATGAGAAATAATCTCTGAAGTAAAAAAAGAAAGGATAACTATAATGAAATAATTCATAATTGCTTTTCAAGAAGACACTGATTAAAAAATAGAGATTAGAAAAATGATGGATTCCTTGAATGAGTAATATAGGCAAGAAATAGATCACATGAAGCAGAATCAAAGAGATATAGAGGAACCTAAAATCCCGATCACAAGCTTGCAAAAATGAGTGAAAGTGAAGATAGAGTTTCAGATCTTGAAGATGCTGTTGCAGCTAGTGAAAGAGTAAGAAAAACTCTCCCAAAGACAAGTCTGCAGGAAATCTGCAGAGGGTACAGACAAGTGGACTTCTGGGAGGCCCTCACTTAGCTGCATTCAGCACAAAGAAGGTGTTGTGAAGACTAAGACGCAGCCAGCACCATTCCAGAGGGCAGTGTTTCTAGGAAGCTGCAGCTGTAGATGCTTCTTTCTTAAAGCCCACAAGTAATGTTCATGGTGAGTTCAGTTAAGGAAATACAAGCATCATAAGAAGTTTCTGATGTTTATTCCTTAGGATAGGCAAGTCCTAGCTCTTCCAGTACTGAATCACAATGCTGATATCTGGCTGAAGGAGGACCACGGTTTAAGGCCATTCAGTCCACAGCTGGCTGGCTGCCAGGCACTGACATTACAGAAGGAGAAGAGAGAAATTGGTTTTGTAGGGCACATATGCTAGTTGGTGGTGGCCAGGAAGCAGAGTAGGAGAAGAAGGGGTGTGGAGCCAGACACACAGCTCAGGAGAACTTCTGTGGCCTACCTGATACTCTGACAAGTATGATTTCCTCATCACTGGGGTGGCACCCATGCCAATCAAATGAACAATTAACCTTAACCATCACATGTCATCCCTAAGCAACTTGATACCCAAACACATCTCTTTTTTTTTTCAGAACTAGGGTATGAACTCAGGCCCTTGCGCTTCCCAGAAAAGCACTTTTTCTACTGAGCCATCTCCAACCCCCTCCCAAACACACCTCTTTAGGCCATACTTAATCTAAAATAAAAGCCTGATAAAAAATAATTCTGCCAACTTAATATGACTATTTCACGAACAGCCAAAAAATAATCAACAGCTCTTTCCCAAGGTCTCTATAGTCCCAGCATTGCTGAAAAGTCCACATCAGTATGCTCTGAGATTTGTGGCCAACCCTTACCTGGGAATTCCTTTTTAGAAAAGTATTGCATAATTTCAACATACAGAGATATGATACAGGATTCAGAGATCCATTTGAAAGGGACTTGGCACTTGGTGGTGGGCTGTGAGTTCCAGAAGACTTGTCCTTTCAAGTTGACGGTTAAGCGTAATCATTTCACAACTGTTGATCATTTTATATTTCTTAACCAAAACTGTTTTTAACATTATGACTCTTGGGGCCGGGGAGATGGCTCAGTAGAATAAG
>NW_004524737.1:5549060-5550163 GCF_000260255.1 Octodon degus | reverse complement strand
AACATTAATAGAGGGGTGGTTAAGCAAATTGTAACTTACTCTTTTCATGAAATATTGAGGTCCTTGAAAATGACAGTAACTAAAACTCTTACAAAATTATAAGATAAAAATATCTGGTATTAAATAAAAATACAAAATGCTAAAATATTTTTGAAGTATGAAGCCAGTTATTTTCTTAAAGTTATTGAGCATACATACTTATGCACACAAACGCATGCAAAATTGATGAAATAAAAATACTGGTACCAGAGCTGGGGTGATACTCAGTGTTGACAAACATGCTAAGCTGGGCTGTGACTCTGGGTCTCAGTTCCCACACTAGCGAGATGCATTGGTTAATAAAACGCTAAGAATGAAACGATTCTTAAGGCAAATTAAAAAGTTTCTTTTACTCAACCTTCTAGATTGTAACTCTAACAATTAGAATGTGTCTCTGTGTGTGGCATCCTCTACTAAATTTATTAACATATACATATATTAATTAATGGAGCAAAATGAAGAGCAACAATGATATCACATTGACTCTTATTCTCATATATTCATGATTGTATTCTGTGCTTGATTCTCACAGAGATTTTAATTTCGCTCATAGACACGATTTCCCCACAAATTTAGATGAAGGAAGATTTAAAACGAGACTGACAATCATTTCCCGAGCATCCTGTCTTAGACAAATAGCCAGATGCTTCCTCAGTGGGGAAAACAAGCTGTTGTAGTCATCACAGAGATACAAAAAAAAAAAAAAAAAAACAAAAACAAAAACAAAAAACAAAAAAAACAATCCAGCGAAACATCTGCAGAGGCATGTAAGAATTAATGCCTTCCTAGACAGAGCTCCCAGGCAGGACCAAGCCCTTGCAGGGCTCTCCACGGCCAGGGCACCTGCGCAGTGTACTTCTGACACCCTGACAAGACAGAGGTTCAGAAAGAAATGTCAGGGTCAGACCAGGGAATTCAATTGTTGGCACAGCTGTGTTGTACCGCTCCAGGGAGAACAAGATGAAACTGTGTTTCTCCGAAGTCGTATCTAGAGTTTAGAGCATATTAAAAACATTAAAATGTCTTGTTTGATCAGTTTTTACACTCTCATGCTCATACAAAAA
>NW_004524737.1:5536465-5547840 GCF_000260255.1 Octodon degus | reverse complement strand
TAATTTTTCCGTATCTTGGCAAAAAGCAAATAGTTTTTTCCAGATGGATATTAGTTTAGACAGAAGAAATGAGCTATAAACATACAAATAAGTCTTGGGGGCAGTAAGACATTTATTTTTTAACTAAACTACAATGACCTCAAGTTTAATTTGTGTGTGACTATTCTCAGCTCTCCACTTCCAAAATCCACGCATTGAGAATGTTCTTGCTCCTCGCTCACTTTCCGCAGGCATCAAGCTTCCTCTGATCTTTGACGAGAAGTTCATGGACTTCCGTGATGTAGAAATAGAGATGGGCCTAAGGAGGAACAGACTCACTGTAGGAGCAGTCAAAGGACTTAGGAGGGTACGGTGCGTGCTGGCTTAGGTAGCAGAGTGCTGGAGGAGAGGTCGCAGACAGGCTTCAGCTAGTGCTGAGGGGTGTGAACTGGGAAGAATTCAAAGGTTGGTGGGGAACACAGTGAGCACTGGGAAACAGAAAGAGGCTGAATCGTAATGTGCTGGCAGGGAGGGATTTGTTCAGAATTCTCCGTCTCTTCCTTTCAGCTTTGTTTCGGCAGTATTTTATACAGAGATTCACCTACTTGGAACAGGGATTCCTGTCATCTTCTTTTTATTTATTTGGAAAGAAGCAAGGTAAAAAGGAGAAAAAAAGACCCCACAGAAGAACAAGAGAAGAAGACATGCAAGGAAATGAGTTTGAAATGAAGCAGGAAATAATAATCATGTGTACAGTTAAGAATTTCATTTCTGATTTTTTCCAACTTTGTTTTTTTTAATTTTCCTACAACTTGAAATGAGCCCTCTGCGTTTTTGGCCATACTGAGCAGCTGTAGGCTGGGAGCAGCTGCTAAGCCTGAAGATGGAGATGCCCAGTCTGGACTGCCCTCACTGCCGGAGCTGTGTGTCTCTCAGCACTGCTGTCCCTTTTTGCAGATGATGTAGGATTACTCACTTTTCCTTAGCTCTCAAGTGCCTTTCAATCTTCTTGTCTTCTCACCCATAAAATCTTTTCTCTCCCTTGCTCACCGAATACTTAAGCAGTCAGTTGTTCTGCACATTCAAGGTAGAAGTGGCTCCAGATAGGGTAATATTCATGTTCACTGAGAACAAATAGTCAATCTACCATTTCTCCAAATTTCTTTTTTGAAGTGAATGAAAATAATTTTAATTATATGCTACTTTCTAAAGGACATGTGTTCAAAGTTATAGTGGTTTTCTTGATCCTCTCCTCTTTCTCTACTTCACACAGACAGCAGAGATCCAAAAGTGAAGGACATGCAATTTCATATTCTTTCTCTTATCTTGCACTGAAATTATGATAACAAATTATTTTGGTTCAAAAATTATTGTCTATCATCACACTGAAAGGATTCTAGTCTTGTCCTGGAATTGAATACCTGACACCAGAAAATTAAAAATATTACAGTTTATCTCATCATTCAAAATAAATTCCTTTCTTTACCTATTCTTATTCTTTTTATTTCTCTCTCTTGACTGATGGCTCTAGCTAATAACTCCAGAACTATATTGAATAAGAGTGGTGATAGAGCACATCCTTGTCTTGTACCAGATCTGAAAGTAAAAGATTTCAATTTTTCCCCATTTACAATTATGTTAGCCATTGGGTTGTCATAGGTGGCTTTTAGCAGATTGAAGTAGAGGCTTTCTATTCCAATTTTCTGTAGGACTTCAAACATGAATAAGTGTTGGACTTTGTCAAAAGCCTTTTCTGCATCAATTGAGATGATCATGCGGTTTTTGGATTTGTCTCTGTTGATATAGTGTATTACATTTATAAATTTGCTTATATTGAACCATCCTTGCATCCCTGGGATGAATCCTACCTGGTCATGGTGTATAATCTTCTTGATGATTTGCTGTATTTTATTTGCTAGGATTTATTGAAGATTTTTGTATCTCTGTTCATGAGGGAGATTGGGCTATAGTTCTCTTTTTTAGTTGTGTCTTTCCCTGGTTTTGGTATCAGTATAATACTTGCCTACAGGAATGATTTTGGGAGGTTTACTTCCTTTTCAATTTTATTGAAGAGTTTGAGGAGCACAGGGATTATATCCTCTGTAAATTTTTTGTAGAATTCAGCTGTGAATCCATCAGGACCTGGACTTTTCCTTGTCAGTAGGGTTTTTTTTTATTATATTTTGTATTTCTTTAACTGTTACTGGGTTATTGAGAGTTGTTATATCTACTTGATTCAGTTTTGGTAATTTATACCTTTCTAGGAATTTGTCTATTTCTTCTGTGTCTTCTATTCTGTGAGCGTAAAAATTCTCAAAGTAGCTATTGATGATCTTCTGAATTTCAACTGGATCTGTGGTAATTCCACACTTTCCATTCTTTATTGTATGTATTTGAATTTTTTCTTTCCTCTTTTTGATGAGGTTAGCTATGGGCTTATCAATTTTAATCTTTCAAAGAAGCAGCTTTCGGATTCATTAATTTTTTGAATTGTACTGAAGCAGCTTTTGGATTCATTAATTTTTTGAATTGTACTGCTATACTGTCTCTCAAGTAAATGTTTGTTTTAAAAAAAGGGTGATAAATGAAAACAAGAGACAAGAAAAAACATGCTAGGACTGTGTTGCTACAATGTTGTATATGGTTACATTTCTAAATTTCTGTGTAAAAATATGTAATTATGTATGCCTATTTTTTAAATTTTTTAAAGTTTTATTTTTTTTTCTTCACATTCTGTAGGGATTTAAAGTTTAATATATCAATACTTGATTAAAAATACCTGTTTTATGTTATGTCTAAGATGTTTGATATTCAGACAGATAGTGAGGTTAAGCTCAACTGTCTATGTTATAGAGTAATAATAGCATTAAGCTTCTCTTCTGGAGGGTTAACAACTTAAGTTTGCAGACCGAAAATTAGTAAAAAGAAGGGCTGCAAGGACATCCAACATTTTGGCCCTAGCCATTCAAGATCAGTGAGGACTCAGGACATAAGCAAACCTGTACCGTAACATCCTGTAACTCAGTGGTGTCCCAAATTTTGTGATCAAGGAGATTATGAGACCACAGAAGAAAGTGATCGATGATGTAGAGTGTGCCTAAGGAGTCACATTGAGAGAAAACATTCTCTCAGGCTTTCACAGAGCAAGTTGGTAAAGCAGTGGCTGTGACTCATCCACATGGCTGACACTGACAAAGGATCTACAAACTACGATATAGGGTTTCAGGATAAATCCTGAGGGGATTTGACTGACTTTGTCAGATACAGAGGTTACATTTTTTTGTTATATGGGTCTTGCTTTATCTTGGTCTTAACCATCCAGCAGAAAATTATAAAAATAAGGTATAAAAAATAATGCCATATAATATGCTGAGCTGAAAAAAGGCTCAAGTCAATAACTTCTGACATTGCCAGTCCTATAGTTAACCCACTACTATTATGTACTAATGGACTATATTGGATTATTTTGCTGAATTCACATACCTACAATATTTAAATGGATACCCATCTTTAACAAAACTAAACAAGAGGGATATAAATGAAGGACCATTTTGTATCTGTATATACAAAAGAGTTAGGATAGATATACAGCTACTTTCTCTTAATTCAATGAGAAGAAAGATTTGTAATAATAGTATTTGGACAGGATACCATGTCTGCATCTTGTACTATGAATAACTACTACAAAGACAATATGCAATGTATTAATTATTGTAACTGACCTACTAACCTGTTTTAAAAGTGTCTCATTGCTATTTGTTTCTCAATAAAATTAATAAAAGAATCAAAAAACAAACAAGTAAATTCCCTTCAATTTTTATTCTTTTGAGTTCTTACCCTAGGGAGACAATACAATATTTACACATGCATGTCTGGTTTATTTCACTTATAAGTGTAGTTTCAAGTTGCATCCACTTACCCACAAAGGTTTTGAGTTTATTTTTCTTTATAGCTGAGTAATATTCCATTGAATAAAAACACCACATCTTATTCATCACTGACAAATCATCAACAAGTTGCTGTACATCATTCCAGGATAAATCCTGAACGGATTTGACTGGTCTTGTCATATACCAAAACTTACATTTTTAGTTATGTAGGTCTTGCTTTAACTTGGTCTTAACCATCCAGCAGAAAAGTATAACCATGAGGCAGAAAAAATAAAGCTATATTAATATACCTTTAATAAAAGACTCAGTTCAACAACTTCGAACAATTGCCAGTTGTGCTGATAAGTCACTACTATCATGGACTATTGGGCTGTATTGGGTTATTTTGCTAATTCCAAGTACCTACAATGTTTGTTCTGTCATCAAGTATGAAAAGGTTCTTTAAAGACTTCTCCAAATACCATGTCTCTAGATGTAATGGGACACCTATCTCTGGCAAAACAAAACAAAAAGAAAAGTAGGATATAAATAATGGACCATCTTGTTGTGAAAAAAATATATGTATATACAAGATAGTATAAATATACAGCTACTTTGTCTTAGCTCATTGAAAAGAAAGATTTGTACTAATATTGTTTAGACAAGATGTCATGTCTGCATCTTATCCTCTAAATAACTAATATTAAGACAACAATATGCAATGTATTGATTGTTGTACAGTTACAATTTTGAAATTGTTTCATTGCTATTTTACCTTTTTCTCAATAAAATGAATAAAAATGAATGAATGAATAAACAAATATATCAATTCCTTCCTTTCCAGTTTTACAATTCTATTAAATTGACAAGATAGCATCATTTTGTATGTATATACACACAATCATATCCAAGAATATTGTCATTAACATTCTTACTTATAAGTTGCTTAACTATTTGCCGAGTTTCAAATTTGTAACACAAGTATTAAAATTATTAAGAAAGAAGACAGGTTTTTTAAGACTTATGCCAGTCATCTAAGGAAGTTGTAAATAACCAAGAACATTGACTAACTTTAGTATAAACACATACGTAGTTCACTCATGTGGCAAATCAAACACATAAGCTCATAAGTTTAAGTATAAGGACTGGTCGACCTGGATTGAAATTTGCTCAAGCTCAGTGAGTGTTGCAGGGGAATGACTGCTACTTCTCAGGGAAAGGAAACCCACTGGCTATAAGAAATGAAAGTCTAAATCATTTCTTCAATTTGATGCTTGAAGGTAGTCAAAACATTAGTTGATTGAACAGTTAATTTTATAAAGCAGAATTCTTGAAGGGATGGACTTAATTATATCAGCATTACCAGACTAAAAATAGTTGTTACTTATAGGGTATGCTAATAAAAAAGTCAAAAGATGTTCAAAGAGCAAGCATGAACTGTTTCAAATTATAAAAATAATTCCAGAAAGTGTAGGAATTGTATTCTTAAACACAGTTAGGATCAATTACAATATTTTTGTGTCTTTAATAAAGGTGAAGGAGAGAGGCAAAAATATCAATAATACAAGTAATGTTGTTGGGGCCAGGGAGATAGCTCGACAGCACAAATACCTGCCTGGCAAGTGCAAGGTCCTGAATTCAATCCCTGGTTAAAAATAATAATAATAATAATAATAATAATAATAATAATAATAATAATTCACTGCTCATTTTCACAGCTATAATTTCCCAAGCACATATGAGTAATTACAAAATGTGAATAGGACCTTGACATACTTATGTAGGTGACTCGAATACAAAAACTGGCGATTTTTTTTTTTTTGTCAGTTGTGCTGATAAGTCACTACTATCATGGACTATTGGACTGTATTGGGTTATTTTGCTAATTCCAAGTACCTACAATCTTTGGTCTGGCATCAAGTATGAAAAGGTTCTTTAAAGACTTCTCCAAATACCATGTCTCTAGATGTAATGGAACACCTATCTCTGGCAAAGCAAAACAAAAAGAAAAGTAGGATATACTCAAAAAAAAAAAAAAAAAGTAGGATTGAACTCAGCCCCTTGTACTTGCCAGGGAAGTGCTTATTCTACTGAGCTGTCTCCCTGGGCCAAACCTGGTGATTCTGATGAAATGTATTTTTATAATTATTTGGATTCCTAAATGCAAATGACTGAGATGACTTAAAGTTATACACATCTCAGCACAACATCCAACATAATGCACTAGAATTATCATTTGAATGTCAGCTTATAAACCAGGTACTTATTTTACAAAGGAAACAACCAGAGATTAATGTGTCTTATTTTTGCCTCCTACAAATGTAGCAGATGTAATGTTTGAATGTTTTTCTGAAATTTCAGAAAGCTTTATAGACTTTTAATGGTTTCTGGAAAATTATATTGTTTAATGGGTAATTTTGCTTTGTTATGGTTTGATTTTAAAAAGAAGTAAGATTCTTATTATGCCTATATAGAGGCAGAAAACAAGAAGAAGGTTAATAGTGAACATCTTCAATAGGAATAGTAAATTGATGCTAAGAAACTTAAGTTCTTATTGTGTTATAGTTCATGCTTACATTATGTTCAGAAATTCATTACTCAACCGCATCTACTGCTAAGTAAGCATACATACCACAGTACAATGAATGCAAAGGTTGTGTAACTGCCTAAGTGAAGGCATATGCTTTAATGAGAAAGGAGAAATTTTTATCACTTTAAGTGTTGCTTAAAAGGCTATTAAAATTTAATTTTTACCCTAGTAAGAGAGAGTATCTGAGCAGTATCTACAGCTGGAACAGAAAATGAGTGATTACGCACCCAGCTTTTGGAAAGATACAAATCATAATTTAGAGTATAAAATTCTGAAAGATAGTGAAAGAAAGAAATGTAGTAAAAGCAGACGTGTCAACATCAATCTTCTTCTCTGCCCCAGAAACTTAACGATGAGCATCTATCCTAGGAGTCCTCTCGCCATGGATGATCTTCTTCCCAGAAGTGACACTCCCACTGGCGGACAGCAAGAAGGGGAGGACACGTAAGGCAGGCAGGGTTTGCTCTTCTTCCTGTGCAGAGCAGCCCCTGGAAAGCAGCCCTGGCCCCAGAATCCAGGCAAGGCTGCCTGCTACGAGGTACTGTGGCCAAGTGATTAGGATTTCACACAGGCACTCTGAAGCTTATCTTTATTAAAAAGTAAAACATTGGTTTAGTCTTTTTTCTTTCATCCAGAGTTCTCAATTCTGACAATTTTTAAAGTAAAAATTTACAGTAAATCCTCTGAAAGAAGCAAAATTTGTTTATAAAGTGACAGACTAGGGTCTGGGATATAGCTCAGGGGTACAGTGCTTGGCTGGCTAGGGCTAGATCCTGAGTTTGATTCCTGGTACAACCCAAAACTAGACCAAGTACTCTACCCTCTTCTTTCCCCTCCAACATCACTTTCATGTTTTTACTGTCTTTCCCAGCCCTTTCTGCAAAGGTCTGTTCATACTGCCATTTTTTCATTTGTTTGTTTGATACAAGGTCTCACCAAGAAGTTCAGACACCTAGTGATTCTCCTATTTCAGCCTCCCTAGTGCTGAGATTACAGCCTTGTGCCACCTCGCCCATTTCAGGGGCCAACACAGCATGCGGTGCTGGGTATCAACTTGGGACCTTGCACTTACTTGCCAGGCAGGTGCTTATGCTGCCGATCTATCTCCCCAGGCCCATACATCTGGTTTTACGCATTGGTGTTCACTTAAAGGAGCAGAGTAGAAAATAGTTGCTAAAATCATGTTATGACATTCTTGTGCAGAATTAAATAATTGACATAAAAAGATAGTTAATGCAAACCATAACATTCGCATACAAATTTCAGATGAATACATTAATAATGGCTAGTAAAGCTGAAATTAGTTTACAGGATTAATATTTTCTTTTGAAGTTTTAAGTAAACTGTTAAGTGTAGATTTTCAGACAGACACGTAAGCGTTTTACATAAGCCAAAGCATCTCTCATATAGAGGATGGAGTTCAATGTTTTAGATTGTGAAGTTCATGATTTTGAATTCAAGACTTTCATTGTTTATTCAAAACAATAAAAACATCATTCAATGATCCAAAATGTAGACAGTCAAAATATTTTCAAATAAAACAACACATACCCTCAAAGTCAAAATTAAATGGAAGGCTGAATAATTCTCTGGTGGCTTTATCCATCACAGGTCATTTATGAGATAATAATTCCCCTCAGTGCCTGAACAGTCCATTGTAGCTTTTGAAGGGCTGGGGTGTCAGATGTGGCACTTTGAGAGCCACATTGATTTTGGCCATAAATGCACTGCATGTAGAACAAGGGCTCTTTGCTGAAATTGCTGGAGGTCCCACGTTGGGATGTGACCCCAGTCTGTTTGTGCTGGCCAAGTCTGTGTGGCAAAGGGTCACGGTGGAATTATTACCAGCACTGTCACTATTTCAGTTAGCGTTTAGCCAGTCTAACCTTCCTATCACTCTTCAGCCTTGCAAGTGTTTCAGCATATCTGTCTTACCTCATAAAGGACTTTTCAATGCTCTTTCACCTATTACCTAGCTTCGCTTCTGCCTGTGTTTAATACAAATCTGTATAGTTAACCCTAACTTCAAACTTCTCAAACTTCTGATGCACCAAAAGGCACTAAAGTAATTTCAGTTTCCAGAAAGAGCAAGTCATCTTTCTGCCATCTTAAAGACTGGTTTAATATAGAAGGTGTTTATTTAAACCCAGTGCCAAGTAGCTCCTTGCTGGAAGTTTCTTTCTTGTAGAGAAGGGTTCAATAGATCATGGAGAATGTGCTAAAAGTGAAGGAGGCTGTTCTATGCCAAAGTCCTCCAGAGAAGAACATGCTAGCAAAGCATTCGCCATTGAGGAGAAAGGGTCCTGCCTGCATTGTCACTACTGTGCCATTAGGTTTGCCGTATTGCAGGACAGTGTTAAGTTTCCACAGGGGAGTAGACACTGCCATTACATTCCTCCTTGTTGGAATGGGAGAAATATGCATCTTCGTGTCATTAACTTCTTAGATGACAAGTGACGTGGTTAGTAAGAGGAGCACAATATTCAGAGGAAAGTAAATTTCTTTCCTTCATTGTATCACAGGCTAATAATTTCAAATTCATTTTTGAAGATGAGAAAAAATAACTCCTTTAACACTGTAGAAAGAGGTAAGACACAGGAGCACATTCCAATATTTTGAATGCACACAAAGGTCGCTTGAAAAAGCTATGAAGAAAAACAGTTACACACATTGACCATGGGGGACATGAGTCCCTTATGATTTAAAAATTAAAAGATTATTCCACAACGAATAAGTAAAATGTAGTAAAACATATATATCTTTTCTCTCATTTTTCTCCTTAACAGAACTAGCAAAGAGTTCGGGTGCTTTTATTTAGATGCCCTACCGGAGCTCAGGTCTCCTGACAGTTGTCTTGGCAAAGCCACCTGCCTTTACCAGCAGTGCGCGCTCCTCCCCTCCGTCCCCCGGCTGATTTGCATCCTCTCTGGTGTCCCCAGCAACAGGTGTCTCATTAGCACCTGAGCGGTGCCAGCTTCTGAGGACGGCTGGGAACTGATTAAACACATGCTCCATTTTTATCTCTTTATGAGTCATTACTTAAAGGTTTTATCACCAGATTGCCACGCTTAATTACGTGGAGCCATAATTAAATATGAACATTCTTAGGACTGCTTTTTAAAATTTTAGCTCCAACGTCAGTGACATGTTTTGCTGTTTGCTAAATTAAAGCTACATTTTAACAAGCTGTAGGAGGAGCTTTTTGAAGAAGGTAGAGTAGTAGATAGTCTTTATGTTTTTATTCTTTCTCACTGTAGTTGTTTTTCCTTCTGCCCTCTATCTCAAGAAAAGCCTACGTGGAAGGGCTTAGAGAGAATCACTAGAAATAGAAGCAATTAAATTAGAGTGTGCTAAATTTGTTTTTATAGGGTGCAAGAAAGTAGAGTATTGCTTGCCTTATAAATCACAGTTTAGCCAGGATGCTAGGAAATTTCACACAAAATTCTTCTACCAATTCTCTCTTTTGGCAGGCATGGTAATAGGTCACAAAATGTAAAGCAAAATTGTTCATACAATCCAGAAGATTATAAGGATACTGTATTTTTCCCTTGCTATAGTTGCAGTCTACATATGTATTACCTTAATATTACAGAGGTAAAATAATTTCACATTTTCTTTCCTTGTGATAATCTTTAAATTCTCCTACAAGTATAATCCAGGAGCTAGGTTGGGGCCTTCTCTAAAACTGTAATCTGTTAATTTGGGAGAAACAGAAGATTTGGTCCTGTTGCCCTGCTTATCTCTGACTTCTCCACTGCAGTATGTTCACAAATATTTTGGTATTTTCTGAATTCTCACGGGCTGTCCACCATAAAGCACTTTATAATGTTTTCAGTACCATGAGCTCAAAACTCCTACATTTTATCTCCTCCCTTCTTCATCTTAGGTCCATGAAAGCAGATGGACAGTCAACTCAATTCTCCCTGTTTTCTAGAAATCACCGTGATAATGTACAAGCCATAAAAGTTGTACACATTTTTTTGTGTGTGAGACTTAGGGCAATTGCATACGAAGATTATGAAGAAAGGAGAATGTGAGCTTTTTTTCAACTGTCACATGAGAAGATATCTAAAATATAAGGACACTCAAAGAAGGACATTTGGAAGGCCTTCCTTCTTTCTAGTCATCTCTATACCTCTTTTAAGCACCTTATTCTTGAAGGATCACCACACAAAGCTTAATCCTCTTCTGTATAAAATTCTGTAATTTACCTCAGGAGTTGTTTTCACTCTGAATTCCTCCAATCAAGAAATGTCTGAGCATCAGTGGGACAGAGTTAATGTTTGTTTTGGCTTCTTATAAACTGAAAAGAATTATGTAAAATAATGACAGAGAAGGGTTGTGGATGTATAAATGGGTCTTCTTGTGAGACAAACATCCTGTTTCTTTTACTGTTGACCACAGAGGGACTTGGCTGAATTGCCCCTGCTTTTTCTTTTCTTTTCTTTTTCTTTTTTATATTATATGATTTAATGCCATATGAAGCTTAGTATTTTTATATGAATATCAATCTGCCCACTTTGTAGTTTATATAGACTTGTGTTACTGAAGAGTAGAATTGCTGATTTATCTTTTTTTTCAACAAATAACACACTGCATATATTCTTCTTAGTGGTAAATTGCTGTACAAGATGCAGACTTGAGATCCTATTTACAAACACCATTAGAACAAATCATTCTATTCATTAAGAGAACGCAATTATATATCTATCCTAACCACTTTGAATACACAGATACAAAATGGACATTCATCTGTCTACCCTATTTTTTCTAAGTTCCGTTATTGAATATTATAGTGTAAACTCAGCAAAACATTCCAAAAGGGTCCAGCAGACCGTAATAGCATTGGGTCCTGTGTTTAACTGGCAATGTCAGAAATTATTGACCTGAGTCCCCCACAGCTCAACATAACAGCATGGCTTTACTTCCTATATTTC
>NW_004524737.1:5530642-5533389 GCF_000260255.1 Octodon degus | reverse complement strand
GGCGGGGTGGGGGAGGCACTGCGGAGTGGTGGGGGTCGGCCCAAGAGGCTGGGAGATGGTGCGGCCCACACTGCGTCTGGGCTGGGACTGGTCCCGCCGGCGCAGGGTAGCAGGAAGCTCTCCACACACTCACCGGACCTGGGCTAGGACTGGGTCTAGGGGATCCCAGAACTGGGCAGAAAATCCTACTCAGCGGGTGGGGTGGGGAAGGCACTTCTTTTCATTTCTTTTCTTTGTCTTTCTCTCCTCCCTGTGGAGAGGGCTCAGACAACTTCTTCAGTTTTCTAGGGCCCACTCCCCTGTACTCCTCTCTAACATGAGTGCAGTTGGACTCTCAGAACAGTACCTTTCCCCACTTAAGACTAGCTGCTGCCTCTTTGAAGAAGAGGGAAAAGATGAATTGATTTGGTTAATATCAGGGAGGGATCTAGGAGCCATTTTTAACATCTCCCACCCCCCACTACTAACCTTCCAGAAGATTCCCTGGTTTTAGCCCTTCCCCTCACTGAACTGTTGCCCCTAGAGCTGAGGCTGTTCTGGGGCCTTGAACACATTTGGACCAATCACAGGCCTGTATTTGCGTTGCTGGCCTGCAGCTGTAAAAGCACCACTTCCCACGTACTTCACTGGTTATTCTTGGACTGCTTCCTCTAGCATACTGATCCCTATGTTATAGCCCAGGTCCTTGTAAAATAAAGACTTGTTTTGGTGGTCCTGTAAATATGCTCATGATCTATCTCTTTGGTAGTGAGGGCTCCAAAAGTCCTATAAATCTATTCATAATCCCTGCACTGAGTAGTGTGTATACAGTAGTCTTCTCCATATAAAGAACATAAAACTCTAGGGGATGTCAGTGGAAGAGTTCCAGAGACAGACTGGTAGCCAATAATTATCATCAGCAGAGAGCAACACCCAACAGAATCGACATCTGTTATCTGACACAAGTCAACACTGAATGGTGTCAGCTGGTACCAACAATGGTCAGCAGCTGGCTATGTTGACTCCTGGCATCCCTTATTACCTAATGTAGCCTCACGCCACCAGGACTGTGGGCAGTGGTGCACTATGCCAGTTCTCATTTCTATCTGAACCAAGCGAAAGAACCCTGCCATGATAGGCAATGTGCGGACTCTCCTTGTGTATATTTTTATTTTTAATCTCTCTATGAGGGACAATTAGAATTTTCCTTAGTCATTGGCTGACTACAACAACTTGGATGCATGTTTCAGACGTGAAATAAAAAACAAAACAAGATGAAACAAAAGGCAAAACCCTTTAGCAATAAATGGGTTCAGCAAGAGACAAAATAGACTGCTTTACCCTGATGAGAAATCCAGGAGTGGCTCTTGCTTTGGCCATGGCTTGATGAAAAGGGTATCACACTATTACTAAGACCTGCAGTCTTAAATGCCATTTCTCATTGACTACTAAATTAGCTCAAGCCAATCTATGTGAACTAGAAGTAGAGAGCACTTTTCAAAGTAAAATGCTGTTTCCCCCCAAATAAGACTGAACCTGAGATCAAAATCCCACTACCAATTAGACCATCCTTGCCTGTTATGGTTTGTCTCTGGGTGTCCCCCCAAAGCCTCATGCATCCATGGGTTAGACTTCTATAGTTTGTGATGAACTCATGATCCCCTGGGATTATGGGTGATCCAAGGCTGAAATTATGGGTTTGAGTACTGCTGGGATTGTGAGTGTGAGTACTACACCAAGCTTGAGGCAGACAGCCTGCATATAACATAAGGGAGACAGAGAGACAGACTTCCTCTCTGTTACCATGGTTGCTGTTACTCCTCCATTTTGCTTTCTGCTCTTTGCCCCCACCATGAAAGGTTGCTTTCTGCCATGTGCCAGGCTGCCTCAGAGCCAGCTGAGTAGGGACTGAAACCTCCAATGATTGTGAGCTAAATAGACCTTTCCTTCCTTCATTTTGGGTGTTGAGTATTTATATTGAACTCATGATCCCCTGAGAAGAGTAACTGAGACATTGCCTTACCAGCCACTAGAGAGTAGGCTTTGACGAAGCGAATACTGAGGTATAATCATCTGATGTGCCATGGTTATTAATTATGGCTTAAGTTAGTTCTCATTTTCAGAGAAATAGAGTAGCAGTAGAGTTAAGCAGAAAAGAAAACTTCATGCAAGACTGCTGCAGTAGGGGAGAGAGTAGAAGTCAACTCCTGTGAAATAACAGGCATGTGAGGAGGTAACTGTTGAGGTGAGATAACAGAAAAAGGCTAGAGAGGGCTGGGGGTATAGCTTAGCAGTACAGTGCTTGCCTGGCAAACACAAGGTCCTGAGTTTGATTCCTGGTAGGGAAAAAAATATTAGTGAGGAGGTTTCTCAATGAGATGTGACTGTATGTATTTCTAACTGTCATTTATAGGTCCTTTATCTTTCATAATAATTGAAATGATTAGTTTTTAATGGATGCTTTTCAGTCCTTGGGATAAATATTATTTTTCCTTTTAATGTATTTGGTACAGGGTCTCACTACCAAGCTCTGACTCGTAGTGATCCTCCTGTTTTCAGCCTCCCCATTGCTGGGATTACAGGCGTGAGCCACCATGCCAGGACTCAGTGGCCAGCTCAGCACGCCTAGTGGAGGTGCATGTGCTGACCGTGGTGCTGTGGATTGAATCTTTGTACCTGCACTTGCCTAAGCAGGTGCTTAGTCTGCTGAGCTATCTCTCCAGCCCAAGATAGATATTCTTGTGTTATAAAATCAGCAAGTCTTTCTT
>NW_004524737.1:5529107-5529947 GCF_000260255.1 Octodon degus | reverse complement strand
TTGCTTTTCGGTGAATAGATAAAGGAAATATAATGCTAAGAAAAATCCAACAAAAACATTTCATTTGGATAAAATTTGGAAAAAGTATTAGCAAATATTTTGGAAAGAGTATTTGGTCTTTTATCCCTTGGATGATTTTCTTCATTGCTTGCAACTCAAAAGTCATTACTGTTCATTGAAATAATTTAGCTTAATTGTTCCTCTGCTAACTTTGGACTCAAAGGTTTTGATCAAGACCTGCAATTCACAGCAGTAAAACTCCAATGTCCTTTATTTTATTTCTCCGCATGAACATCTCCACTTCAGAGATCACCTGCTTTAAAGATGTTACATTTCCTGTCTGCAGAGAGTCATTTTCTCCGTATTGCATGCTGTTCCTTTCTAAAGGGAGCAGATGCCTTATTCATGATGCTGGGAGTATGGTGTAGCCCAATTCCTTCAAAAATACATTGATATAAAGACATTCAGTCTTCAAGCACCAACATTAAGCTATCCTTCTAGCTACAGAAGAGCTACACTTTCCCCCTCATTTCTTTAATGTCCCCACACAATGAGAATAGAAAATGAATGAATACTTCTATATAGTGTCCAGCTACATAATTTTTTAAGGCACGCTCACTCTGTTTTTACCCAGGCTCGGGCTTCAGTTAAATTATTGTGATTAATATTTTCTTTTGAAAGCAGTGGGTGAGATAGGATATGGCCAAGGAGAATTTCTCTTACCATTCATAAGAATAGGATCACAGTTTATTTTCCTTTAAAGTGGGAACATTTCTTACTGCTGGATTTATACTTTACAGCCCCTTTTATGAATTTAACTTTTGTCATTCAGATTAAGTG
>NW_004524737.1:5509887-5527512 GCF_000260255.1 Octodon degus | reverse complement strand
ACAACAAAAACTTTTTATAAAATTTATATAAAGATAATTGCTTCAAAATTAAAACAGAAATCTTGGAAATAAAGTTTCTGAAGTGCACTCTATTAGTCATGTGCAAAGCCAGCAGGTTTTAGAAGTCCCCATCATGTGCAGTGAAGGGTATGTAAGTGAAGAGAGAAGCCCTCAGCGAAATTCCCACCCAAAAGATTTTGACCTTGCTGATCTCCCAAAAGCCCTGAAGTCTCCAGATTTCCACAGATCACAATGAGGTATCCAATGTCCAAAAAGAAAGAAAGAAAAGAGAAAGAAAAAGAAAAAACACTTATGTGCATCAGGCTACATCTTCAGGGAAGTTATTAGAATATTATTTGAAGCTGGGGAGATAACTCTTTTATCTCTTGCCTGCCTGGCAAGCACAAGGACCGGAGTTTGATCCCCAGTAGGGCATGCTTTGCTGGCTCCAGAACCCTGGGTGAGCCATACTGTCCACTGAGTCTGGGTGTGGTGGCACATGCCTGTAATCCTAGTGCTGGGAGGCTGAGATAGGAAGATTTATCCTAGGAGGATCACTAGGAGTCTGAGCTGTGTAGAGAGACCCTGTACAAAAAGGAAAAAAAAAGAATGTTACTTGAAAAAGAAGAAAATTGAAGATATATATATCAATATAGGAATCAAAGTTTAAAATCAGAACAAGTAATATTCACATAATATTTGTACACCTCTCTCTCTCTCTCTTTCTCTCTCCTTCCCTCCCTCTGTAGGGGTACTAATTTCTTTTCTCCAAGATTCAGAATGTATAGAAATAGAAATATAGAAGCAATTGGAAAGCCAAAAGTAATTTAAATTTTGTGGAAACACACAATTTTAACTTAAATGCTTCAGAAAAGAAAAATCTGTGAATTTGCCTATTGGCCCTGTGTGCTTATTTCTAGTAAAAGTTTTGAAACATTGCTCCATGATTTTACAGAATTTTTCCCCTAGTCAAATAAATAAAATACTTTCTGTATTTATCTATAATGTTGCAGCACTAGTTTTCAATAGGTACATCATTATAGTAAACATTAATCTGATGTCCTTTCCAAAACATTTAAAATGAAAATTTAGATGTACTAAACTTGTAAGCACCTCATTTTTCTTGAAAAAAAAAATCCATAGATAATTTGTGATGCATTGGTAAGGTGGGGTAGGAGGAGATGGTGAATAGAGCAGATCATGTTTACTGTGTTACAGAGTTGATATTTAGAATATTTATCTTAATACTTACCTTTGTCTGTTTATCCAGTGACCTGTTAATCTGAGAAAAATCTGATTAGTTTAACCCAGAGCTCAACTCAATTCTAATGGAGACAACCTTTACTTCTAAATGAGTGGGGTGAATTGTACCTTTCTTTTTCACATTTATCTTCCTTCAATCATTCTTTGCAAGTTCAGAGGTCAGTGTAGTCAATTTAAGGCAGCTGATCTTAAAATTAATTACAAAATGTCCATTGTAGGGTAGGGCATGTCTCCTTATATATCTATTTGGCACGCATCTGTTTGAACAGTGATGGGTATTGCTATATCTATTGCAATTCTGCCTCAAAGTCTCAGTTACTGAGGAAAACTATGTATAGAATTGGCCTAAAATGTGAAAAAATATACCAAAGATAAGTCAAATAAATACCGAAGATTTTCTAAAGAAGACCAGTTTTTTTTTTCTTTTCATAGAAACAGCCAAAGATTTATTATTACATAAAAACCAATCTTTCTGTCTGTTTGCTGGAAACAACAAGAGAAATTGTAAGCATCTTTCAGAAATTCATTTTAATAACAGTCCAATTTCAACAGACTAATTGCTTGTCCTGTGATGAACAGAAATCGCGAAGACACATACTGACCCCCTTGGTGGAGCAGTCCTGATTCTGGTGATATCGTCTGTCCAGGTGTTGGAAAGAGTTTCTGGACAATGTCTTCCACTGAAAAGGCATTTTATAGCCATTGGAACCGTCTATTTGTCCCCCAGTTCCTATTAAAAATAGTAAAATAAATGCACATTGAAAGACCTTCATGAGGGGCCACATTTTTTCCATATATTCAGTTAGTCAGTTTAAAAACATACATTACTCTTTTTTTATTCCCAGCTTAAATTATTCATTTTTAGACAGAGGAACATCAGTGGCTGTCACTGCAACAGGCAGGTCAAGAGTTGTTTCTCCCAATTTAGTGCCGTTTGCTTTCTATCCCTCTATAGAATGAAGATCAAATTCCCCTGCAAGGTACAGGCATAATGAGTTAGATGATAAAATTATGTGCTTATTGATACTTTCCTGCACTGAATGTAAAGGAAACTCACCTTTCTTTACAATGAGGGTGGCTTTGGCTTCAACGATCAGTTGGGATACACATTGGGATCTGAGGGTGGATCTCAAGGGGACTTTATGGGGCAACCATGCCAAGTGGTGGACGTCACATTAAAAGCAGAAAGAGCAATCATGGAGGTCAAGAATCCAGAACCTGTCTATCATCCATATCTCTTGAAGAATGTTTACAAGAGTACTATAAAATAACTTGGGAAACAAAACATATACTATACAGGTTTGTGGTCTTCATATAACTAAAAAATAACTATGTGTCTGAAGATTTTCCTTCTCTGCTGCCTACATCAAAACTATGAAGAAAGAATTTTTACATCAACATGTGAAATAGCTTCCTTGAAGCCTGAGGCTATAACTGTTGATGAGAGTATGAATTTACGGAGCCTCCTTATATACAAAGCTAGAGAAAGATTTTTCAGAGATATCTCTGGTACTTTCAAGCATTGGAAAACAATATTTTATATGCACGTCTGATTTTAGACACCTAATTTGTTACAATTATACTGGAGCCAGAATCAGGTATGATGAGGTATTGTTGAATATGATCACCACAACCATTTTCTTCAAGGAAAGGTTTTAAAGAACTTGATGAATACAGAGAAACAAACAAACAAAAAACACCCTGCATTCTTCTCAGAGTCCCAGTGGAGCCATTGACACCAGGATGTTTCAACAGAACATTTAACCCAAATATAATATAGTAACTATTAAATAAGAAATATGTGATACCCTTATATCAACTTTATTCAGTTTCAGGATTTGAACTTCTTTCTTTCTTTCTTTCTTTTTTTTTTTTTTTTGTATTTTAGGGAAGGGTCTACAGGGTGTTCAGAGTCTCACTACTAGATCAGACTCATAGTGGTCCACCTATTTACAGCCTCCCAAGAGCTGGGATTACAGGCACACACCATCACACCCAGTCTCAGGGCCCCTGGCCCCTGTGTTTGACTTTCTTTATACATACAAATAAAAATAAAACTAGGGCGAAGAAATCCATTGAAAAAAGATGCTATAATATGGTCTGGGTGGTTGGATTAGGGATAGGATCCTCCACTGTAATTTTCTGATCTTCTTTCCTAGTACATATTTTCAGCCAGTTTTTATTTAATTAGATTTTACATTTTATATTTTACTTAACAATTACTCTCATGCAAAAAAATAGGGGTTGCCAAATGCAGAATCTACAGCATATGCCAACAGGCTGGGGACTCAGGGAAGAGACAGCTGTAGTTCAAGTCCAAAGGCCAAGCAATACATGATGTTGAGGCTGCAGTGTGAGTGCTGGCAAGCATGAGACCGGAGACTGTCTGACTCAGCTCCAGGGCTGTCTGGGGTAGAACTTCTTCTTTGTCAGTGTAGTCAGCCTTTTGTTGGACTCAGACCTCCAAATGAGCAGATGAGACCTACTCTATTAATAGAAGACACTGTTCTTTATTCGATGTTCAGCATTGGAAATGGCATACACATCACCAAACACCTTTATGGAACTATCCAGAAAAATGTTTGCTCAAAGAAATACCGGGGCACAGAAACACATAGAATTATCACATGTTGACTCATAAAATTAACTCTTCCAGAAGGTATCAATTAAATGAACATTCTAAGAAAAGCAATAAAAAGGCAGAGAGCTTTAGTAAGTGCAAAGAATGCGTACACACAAATTGTGTTGTGAGAAACAGAAAGGTCAGCATATTGATGGAGGGAGTAAAGAAGTGTAGGAGAATTCTGCAGTGGTAAATTATGTAAGATACTTTTTAAACTTTGGTTCCCAGAGTTACCAGGAATGTTTAAAAATAACCATCTCTGGTGTGCATGTAAGGAGGGAATAGGTTGGTTCTTGGTGCAATCCAATGTATTCTCAAGGTTAAGGAGCCCTAATGTAAACCATGTGCTAAGGTTTTATTCCAAATAAAAGATGTTAGCAGTAAGGTTTAAGAAGTGAAGGTGCAGGATACTTGCTGTACTTTACCCAATCATTACAGAAGAACACTAGTTCAAGTAACGGCAAGGCATCCTCTCTGATGGCAGTCATAAATCTGGATAAGATGCTGAAAAACAAGTAAAACAAAAGTACAAAAAGGCAAATAAAAGCACTCAGGAAATGGAATCTGACTATGACAAAAAGAAAGTGCAGATACATAGATTCTCCCTTGAGAGTATTTGTTCATGTGTATAGTGTAGCTTGGCCGGAAATCAAGCAGAGCTACAGTTTTATTCTTTGGAGGTAGGAGAGAGTGGACTTCTAGGCTCCTGGGTAGCTGGGAATTAGAGTATTCCCATATGAAAGCCACAGAAAAGGAGCTAACTTTCTATTCACCAGTCAGATCTGACTATGCTTTAAACTGTGTGCAGATGGAGAGAAACCAAGAAGTAGGAATTGAGGATGAAGAGATGAACAGAGGTTTCAACTGCTCCCCCAAAGCACTTGATGCATAGCTCAAAGCTGAGGTGTACTCCAAGGGGAGGACCTGGGTAAACTTCCGGATTTCCTCTGAAATTCTCTAAGCATCTCAATTAAAAGCTGAAATGAAGTCTCAAAACTGAAGCTTACAACTGTGGATCAAACTATTACCATAACAAAGCACGGAATAAAATCACAGTAAATTAATTCAAGAAAGCCAGTAGCTAGAATAAAAATAGGTTTACTTTAAAGGACAATAAAATCAAAAGATCCTATAAATATGTTATCCTTTGTGTTCTATTCAAAATAAAATTACTAGACCAGTAAAGAAATAGACAATCTCTGCTCACAGTGTTAGAGAAACAGCAATCAATGAAACGAGGCCAAGATGGCCAGGAATTAGCAGAAGATATTTTTAAAGCAGCTTATGTAAATATGATTAAAATAGAAATGAAAAGTAGATCATAATGAGTGTATTAACAGAGAATGTCAGGAAAATGAAAATCATAAAATATAAACAAATTTTAGAACTGAAAACTTCAGTATCTACCTTGAAAACTTCACCTTACAAATTTCACAGAAAATGATCTTGAAGCCAAGTCAATAAAAAGTTTCTGATCTAAGAATAGAGAAATTAGGCACAGCCTAAATGCCTTTTAGGAAGACAGAAAGCAAACTAAATTATATCAAGTTGGAATTCTTGGAACAAAGGCAAAAATGAGGCAGGAAAACATTTTATATGATAAAACACAATAGTTTCCAACTTTGATAAAAGTTGTCAACCATCAGAACCAAAAAGAGTAGTGCAAAACTGGGTGTGGTAGCACATGCCTGTAATCCCAGCACTTGGGAATAAAACATTGCAAATCTTATGCGACTCTCTTCAGAATATAGAGGCATTATATTTTTCAATGTTTTATGAAGGTAGCATAAAATTAAAACATCTATAAGTACATTTTTGAAAAAGAAGTTATACATCAACATCTTTGAGCATACACTGATATAATCATCTAAAATTATTAACAAGCAGAATTGGGAAATAATAATGAAAGAGTTAGGATTATCAAGTGGGTTAATTCAAAAATATAAGTAAATCAACATTAGCTTAACATTTTACTTATTATAAAAATAGTAACACTTCACAGACTCCATTTAGGAATGCACTTGACAAAAATTAATGCATTTTATGGCTGAAAGACATGAAGACAAGCAGGACAACATGGTTTGTCTTTAATCTGCCGAAGTTTATCATTGAAATTCAAAGTAAATATCTCTAATAAGATATTTTCTATGTAGAAATCATGGAAGCCGAAAATAAAGCAAAGATATTTGCTCTTAGCACATAACACTGTGTTTGGTATTTTACCCAGTGAAATAATGTGAGAAAAATAAGTATAGACAGAGATAATGGAAAAAAGTAATAACATGTCTCAAGTGAACGAAAATTTATGCAGAAAATACTAAGCATGTGTCAAGTAGTTGGTAAAGAATGTCTGGGTTCATCAAAGGTTTATTATGTTTATAGTACATAAGGTCAATATAAGACAGACAAAAGGTGCTTGTCTCTCTTATTTATTTATTTATTTATTTTTATTTTTTAGGGAAGGGTCTACAGGGTGTTCAGGGTCTCATTACTAGATGAGACTCGCAGTGATCTGCCTGTTTACAGCCTCCCAAGAGGTGGGATTGCAGGCGTGCGCCATCATGCCCAGTCTCAATTGCCATCTCAGCGCGCCCCTGGGGGCAGGACCTGCATGACAGGCCTGGGGATTGAACCTCTCTCCCCACGCTTCCACCTGCTTGCAGGTGCTTTAATTTGCTGAGCTATTTGACTGGCCCCGTCTCTCTTATTCATGCCTGTGCTGGTTATGGAGGATGTGATTTTGCTGGTGGCCAGCATGACCCTCCTTGTAGTTTCTGTTTATTCACCTTAAGCCATAGTGGGCTGGGACAATTTGCTTCCATGTTCTCCCTAGCTATCAAATCTCCTTTTTCTACTGTAACATCAATGCAGCTAGACAGACATTGTGGGACCCCTCCCCAGGTCCAGCCATGTCAGAGGACAGTGTTAGATTTTATTGAGAATAAGGAAGGGTATCCAAATAGCTATGATTAGGGAGGAAGAGATTTGGGGCCCTTATTTGCATACCCAGCATTCACAGCAAGCCTTTGAAAAGATTCTCTGATTTCAGTCCTTACTCTTACTGAAACCAGCCTGCAAGGTGCTACACAGCAGCAATTAGTAGGCATTCCTTGGGTTCTGGGTTGTGTGGGCTCCTTCCTGCTCGCTATCCATGCTGTGTGACAACGCAGGTCTTGTCACAATAAGGACTCACGTTGATGTTCCTACAACTCTGCTTGTGATTTATTTCTTAGACAGTGTGAGCTCCAAAAATCCTGTAATTCTACTCGGGATTTTTATCCTGAGGATTGTGGACAGAGTGGATAAACAGAGCTGTCAGCACTGAAGCGCTGCAGACCAGCAGCCAATGAAGACTAGCCGCTAGTAAGACCCAGAGGCAGTAATGTGGCGCCAGGCAGACTCACCTCCAGGGTCTATCATAGGCTGGGATCAGAGAGCACCGGCCAGCGGAGTCCCTGCCTAGCAGCTGCCTGTGCCGTCCTCAGCATCCTGCATGGCCTGAGCTCACATCAGGGCTGCCAAAGGAGCTGTACCTGAGCAGCTCATAATTTCATCTCAATGAGCAGAGAACCCCTAAGCTGATAGGCAACAAATATACAAAAACCATATCATTTATACAGTAGAAAAATAAAATAAAGTTTTTCAATTACATTTTTAAAAATCTCTAGAAATAATACAAATTTCAAAAACGACTGCAAAGGAAAGAACAAGACTCACTGAAAGAAACAAAACTCATAAAGAATTGAGACATAAGTAACGCTCCTGAGACTGACGTTGCGCCCGTGCAGCGTGGTCTACCCGCTCTCCAAGGCAGCAGGGCACGGGAATCCCAGAACCAAGCTCGAGGAGCCGCTTCCTCGGTGGTGTTCCTGCTTCCTTTGCCAGCTCCCTTAACCAGGAACTTCCCTTTATGATGTTCCCACTCACCAACCCTCCCCGAGTCAGCGCTTGTTGCCTCACTGTAAATTCTGCCCCAGCCCAGCCTCATAAAAGCTCCAACCTCTGTCTCCACTTCCAAGGGCTTCTCTTTTGGTCAGCCTCCCGCCCTTGCCTGATGGTAAAGGATTTCTTTGCTTTCATCCAGGTTCTTTCTGGCCAGAAGAAAAAACACCTGACATCTGAATTAAAATAGATCCGTTCTCCACCAAATCAAAGTGTGAGTTCACAAAATCTTTTCTTTTTTTTGGTGGAACCTGGGATTGAATTCAGGCCCTTGCGCTTGCCAGAGAAGGGCTTATTCCACTGAGCCATCTCCCAGCCCCTCACAAAATCTTAATCAAAATGAAAGCATATTTTCTTAGTAGATGTTCAAAAGTTAATTTTATTTTAATTTTTTAGAGTACAAATTAGTTTTAAAACAGAAAAAAATGACAAGTGATACAGTATTTCATTTAACAAAGTAATATGAATTTTCACAGTATTTGCTATAATATATACCATTGTTGTCTTCCAACCAGTTACTAATATTACCAGATATATTCATGTAAAATTGTAGAAAAGAGAGCAAAAGAAAGAAATCTATAAGAAATTAAGAAGAGAAAAAGTACAAGCAATTGAAAAAGGAGATGAAACAAATTAAAGCATTAACTGCTTATTTCCTTAGATCAGCAGAAATGCACAGTAGAGTTGTCCAAACCATCCTGCTTACATACATAGATAAATCTCTTTCCCCCACTCCTTCTCCTGTCCTTCTCTTCACCTAAGTAACTTTTCCCTTTTGAATAACTTCGGTCCCTTTTCCCAGTGTCTATTTTTCCCTTCAGATTCCAGTTTTCTCTTTCAGGATCTCACACTAAGGAGATAATACAAAGTTTGTCCATGCAGGTCTGATCCATTTCACTTAGGAGTATGTTCTCTAGTTCCACCCATTTACTGACAAAGGACTCAAATTTATCCTGTTTTATGGCTGTATAATACTTCACTGTATAAAAATACCACATCTTCTTTATCCATTCTTCAATTGATGAGCATCTGGGTTGTTTCCAGGATTTAACTATGGCAAATTGCACTGCTATTTAAATTTTGCATAAAAGTGCAAAAATAATAAAATAGTGAAGTAATCTCAGAGAACAATGTCAGTTGGCGCACTATGAATTTTAGGGCTTATCATATTGCCATCACTGTCAAACAGTGTTGTCATGGAACAAAATCAAAGAGGCAAAATTGACAAAGTAAGAATATCCATTTATACTTCAGTCAATTGATTGACAATGAAAATTTCAAGTTAATTTAATGCTGAAGGAAAACTCCTTTGTGAAACTGGTGTGTATGTGTGCACTCGTGTGTGTGTGTGTGTGTGTGTGTGTGTGTATAGGAAGGGTAAAAGCGTAAGGAAATTACTTGGGTAAGGAGATAATTTTCAACCTTTGTTTCACCTCATACACATAAAAGTAATATAGTGCAGGCTTTAGACCGAAATTTAAAAATCATTACTATAGGGGTGGGAAGATGGCTTGGTAGAATAAGTGCTTGCCTGAAAAGTGCAAGGCCCTGAGTTTGATCTCTGGTACCACAGTACATAAATAAATAAATAAAATAAAAGTTTAGACTGGGCCTGGTGACACATGCCTATAATCCCAGTGTTTGGGAGGCTGAAAACAGAAGGATCAGTACAAGTCTGATCTGTGTAGTGAGATCCTGTAGCCCCTCTATTAAATGTATTAAAATTGGTATTATAAACTTTTAAAAAGAAATGTATAGATGACTTTCAGAGCCTTGACTTAGGTGACAACATTTTGAACACTGCATGAGAAACTGCTAACAGTGAAATGAGATCCAAAAAGCCAATTAGATTTCATCTAAATTAAAAGAATTTACTCACCAGAAGACATTAAGAAAATGAAAAGATATGTACACAACGAGATAAGACATGCAATATATACCTGAAGGAGGGCAGGCCATATAGCTCAGTGGACTAAAGCACCTGCTTAGGCGGAATGCAGCGGCCGGGGTTCAATCCCCATGTCTGCCGTGCCGGCCCAGCTGCCAGGACATGCTGGGCATGTGATTGAGACTGGGTGTAGTGGAATGTACCTGTAATCTCAGTGCTTAGGAGGCTGAAAATAGGAGGCTATGAGTCTGATCTATGTACACCCTGTACCAAATATGTTTATAAAATACATAAAATAAAACATACAATATCTGAAGGACTAGAAAACAAAATGTTGAATGGCCTCCCATAGATTGATAATAAAAAGGTAAGCAAATAATTGAAAAGATGCAAAAACATTGAATGGACACTTCCACAAAGAACACATACAGTTGTCCAGTCAGCCCGTGAAAAGATGTCCCATGGAGTTTCCTCGTCATAGAATTGCAATGAAAACCTACAAAAAACTACCATTCTTTTTTACCACTTGATTAGCCATTAGCATGGCTGAAATTAAACACTAACAACAGCAAATTTTGGAGAAAATGTATAAGAACCAGAATTAAGACATTATTTGTGATGCACAATCATTTTAGAAAATACTGACCAATTTCTTATAACAATCAGTACACAGTTACCATATGACCCAACATTTACAATCCAGTACTTTCCCAAGAGAAATAGTCACAGAAATAAAACAATTTAAGTGCCTACACTTAGATTGTACTCATTTTCACTTTCACTTAAAATACTTTTACATAAAATAGCACAAATTTGGGGAAATTTAATGATTTTGAGAAAGTAAATATAAAATTTGCTATTTATTTATAGGGTGGAATTTTATTCCACATTAAAAAGAATCAATTACCAATATCTATTAAAATATGAATTTTTCAAACTTTAAATGGAGCTGAAGTCCGTACATCTCTTTTGTTTCATTCCCTTCTGCCTTCTTCCCTCCCTTCTTCCCTTCCTCCCTCCCTTCCTTCTTCCTTTCCTTCCTTCCTGCTTTTTTCCTTGCTTTTTCCTATGACCAAGAAGCAGTGGGCTGGGGAGAAAGCTCAGCAGCATAAGTGCCTGCCTTGTGTATGCAAGGTCCTGAGTTTGATCCCCAGTACTGGAAAAAAAAAAAAAAAAAGCAGTAAACAAATCATAGAGAACCAGTAAAATAGCTCAGTGGACAAAACACCTGTTTAGGCAAACACAGGGACTGGGGCTAGATCCCCAGTACCACACGTTGCACCCCTCCCCTCCCCCTTCCCCCCACAGCACACTGAACCAACCACCAAATCAGGGGGTGGTGGCGCATTCCTGTAATTTGAGTCCTAGGGGAGGCTGAAAATAGCAGGATCACTACTAGTCCCAGCTGCATAGTGAGACCCTGTATCAAATACACAAAGGAAAACAAAAAATAAGAAACATGGAGAAATTATAAAAATATTAAAATTACTCCTCTTTGGTTGCTTCAGGCTAGGAATTGCCTAGAAATAATTATAAAAGATATAGTTTAACAATACTTTTTATAGTAATTGAAACACTGTTATAACCTTCCCCCAAACACTCTTACTCTTTATTTCATTGTTCTTGCCACTTTTTAAATTCTTTTTCATTTTATAGAGCCAGGCAAACAGCTCAGCTGACTAAAGCACCTGCAAGCAGGCTCAGGGGCCAGAGGTTCAATCCCCCGGGCCTGCCATGCCGGCCCTGCCCCCAGGGCATGCTGAGACTGCAATTGAGACTGGGCTTGGTGGTGAGCCTGTAATCCCAGCTCTTGGGAGGCTGTAAATAGGTGGATCACTATGAGTTCGATCTAGTAGTGAGACCCTGAGCACCCTATAGATCCTTCTCTAACAAAAAAAAAAAAAAAAAAAAAAAAATCATTTTATTTATTTATTTATTTATTTATTTATTTATTTATTGGATATAGGGTCTCACTCCAAGGTTCAGACTCATAATGATCCTCCTGTCTCAGCCTCCTTAGCACTGGGGTTACAGGCATGAGCCACCATGCCCAGATTCAATGCCTTGTTTAGCTTCCTGGGGGTGGGGTTGGCGTGGCATGTGTTGCAGGGAATTGAACCCAGGTCCTTGTGCTTTCCAAGCAGGTGCTTAGATCCCTGTACTATCTCCCCTGCCTCTTTCCACTTTTTGAAGGAGTTCTGAACATCCTGTCTCAGGAACATCTTCAGTTGCCCTGTCTTGGTTGCATGGATGATGTGGATCAATTTAAAAGCTTTAGCTTGCATGGATATTTTGAATTTGGGGAAGAGCCTTAAGTCTTCAGTGCCAGATTCAGGGAATAAAATGAATGAGCACATTACAGTGATTTTATTTATTTATTTATTTATTTATTTATTTATTGGATAGAAATCATAAATGTTTAATCAGGGAGAGGTGTTCACAAAAAGTGAATATTTAAATTAAAAATTTAATTATAATAAAAGACATATCCATTGATATCCCTCAGAAACTCGAAATATTACCATTTATTTCAGATATACTTATCTTGTTATTCTGGACAATCACCTCTCATTGTAGTATTGTTTTAAAATTTTTAGTTGTACATGTCTGCAATAAATAACAATTACATTGGTCATGTACATGTAACATATCTGAATTCTTTTCACATCCTGTTCTCCACCTTTTTTCCTCAGTCTGTCTCTTGTACCTTTTCCCATTTGCAAAACCAATCTTATTCTTTAAAGCTCAGGACTTTGCAGTTGTCAGGCAGGTACTTATGCTGCTAAGCTATATCCCTGACTGAATCTTATACTTACAAAGGAAATGGTTTACAATAAAATTTTGCAAAAATACTGCATTAGGATGATAGTGTATAGTGTATAATCCATTAATTTTTTATTCAGAATCCTAAATTTTCTTATTTCTCTGGTTTCCTTTTTTTTTCTATTTTGTATGTATCACATTATGCTTTGATCATTCAAATTTTACTGATGGTCTCCTTGTACAATTTTCTTCATTTTCTGTTAATAGTACAGAACATACAGATAAAAGGGTGTTATTTTTATTTAAAAAGTCACTGTACCAAAAAATTCCTTTTATGATTTGCACTTTTTAGTTAACAATATTTTAGATGTGCTTTCAACTCAACTTACATGTCTCTAATGCTTTTACTTTAAGGTAGCACAAAATGTAGATTGATGTGCTATAAAGTGATGGTCTATTTTTTCCAGTAGTGGCTTGTATTATCTTCCCAGATATTTTGGCACTATCAACAATGCTATGATAAACTGCATTGTGCATATATGCTTACATACCAATGCTTTTATTTTTATTAATAGATTTCCAGATGTTAGTTCTTTTTAGGAAAAAGTTACCTATTTTAAAATTTAAAATAAATTTTGCAAACTGAATTTTCAAAAGAGGTGACAAATTCACATTTCATATTCCGGTTATGGAATTAACCGGAATTTCAAAATTCTTTGTAAGGCTGAATAGTATAGCAAGGGAAACCTAAAATCTAAAAAAGAATTCATCTTACCATTACAAAGAGAAGTTCTACCTCTACAGTTACATCACCATCAGCCCAAATAGCATTAGGTATATTAATAAACTACATGCTAATTACCAAAATGAATAGTAAATTGAACCACACTGAATAGATTATATGCACTAAGTTTTCATATAGAATATTATAATGTTTGAGTCATTCAACCTAAAATTTCTATGATATTTAATAGATTTCCACTGTGACTACAGAATGTTTATAGTGATAGTACATTGGTTAGGCATATTCTTTTTTTTTGTGTGTGTGTGGAACCGGGGATTGAACTCAGGCCCTTGCGCTTGCCAGGGAAGTGCTTATTCCACTAAGCCATCTCCCTGGCCCCTATTAGGCATATTCTTATGAAACATGTACTATGCAATAAATTTTCCCATGTGCTCCTTGCAATTATTTACTGAACCTATATAGGAGAAGTACCTAGTACATGCTTCAGTCTTGAGTCAGTTTCTGTCCAGGGTCCCAGCCTGCTGTCCTTTCTGCCCTGTCATTTTCAGGTTCAGTCTGCTGTCACTTTCCTGTCCCTGTAACTTCTCTCAAGCTGGATATAGCATGCCCTTTCGTGAATGATCATCTTGCTTGTGATTTTTGTGGTTGAACGCCAATCCAAAATCATACTGTGTTATGATTCTCCAGAGAGACAATAGAATGTGAATCACACTTCACTATATACCTAAGCAAATTTACTTCATGCTATTGGAGAAGTCTCATGATCTTCCATCTGCAAACTTGAGAGCCAGGAAAGCCAGAGATGTAGTTTACAGGCCTGAGAGCCAGAGGACCACTGGTAACCATTCCTGTCTGAAAACAAGGAAGGCGGAAGGTGTCTCAGTTCAACAGTCATGCAGAATGAATGCAGGATTCCACCATTTCTGCTGTTGAAGCACTCAGTCCATAGGCAGTGCCCACACTATGAAATACCATTTGCTTCACACAGCATACTGATCCAAACACATTAATCTTATCCAGAAACGCCCTTACAAACATGTCTAGCACTAACACTTAACTAGGTATCCAGTACTCAGTAGCCAGCGAGCTGGCATGTACAGCTAACCATCACATACACAGGGACACAAGGCTGTTGTGAAAAGGTAATCTAAACATTTCATTTCTTTTTTCATGTTACAATTCCAAAAGTCACAATATGATGATCATCCACTCATGTGAAGTGGGAGGTATTGCTAACCCCCAGTTCTGATAATCATCGGATTTAAAGCTTGAAAACTCTGCCGATGATGGTACCTTTTGTTCATACACCCTTGAACCTACTTAAAAGGTGAATGACTGTCATCAGCCATTTTCACTGAGAATAATCTCAGAAGAAATGAGTGATATCAGCGAATTGCAACATATAATCAAAGCAGATTTGAGGAATTCATATTTAAACACAAATTAAGGAAAGCAAATAAATGCCAAATGAATGGCATGTGAATAAAGCAACTTGTCATAGGGTAGTAGAAATAACTGAGAAGCGGTGATAACATTATAATCAGGATGTCAACAGAGATAAATGCCATTATACGGGTGAGAAGAAGAAGGTGACAGGTAGCAAAAATATGCCAGTGACTAAATGCCACTTGACAATGATCCTTTTGACATCTATACCCAGGATCATGGAAAAAAATACTATTTGCTGCATACCATTAAATTTTTGAATAAGCGACATCTACTTTCTCTTATGTTCTAACTTTTCCTGTGTATCTATTTTTCTCAATTTGCTTTCACTTTCTAATAGATGTGGAAAATTGCACAGGCTGTTATGTACATGTGACTCATACTGAAAGATGCTTGGGACATTGACATAGTGGGCTGGAAGTGGAGACATAAGGGTGTTACAGTAACGGCATCCCTACTGAGTACCTGCCACTGGTATGGAGTGTCCCAGTGCTACAAGCAGTGTGTAGTAGTGACTAGAAATCCATTCCTTTGATTCAGGCTTTCTTAGTTGATATTTCCTTTGCTAGCTCGCTGATAAGAAATAACTCAGTGTAACCCAATCTCATCTCCTTCTTCTGAAAATAGAAGTCCTTAATACTATCTACTTCATAGACCTAAGGTGAGATTTAAAGGATTTCATGTTTATTAAAAGTACACAAAACTTAAATAATGTGTGACATATAATAATCAAATCCCAATTGATATTAATTGTACTCCTTTAGGGGGTGTAGATGTATAATTGCTCAGGTAAGAAATAGAAACTCAGATTGATCAATATACCAGTATCTTCAGCTTGGGTAAAATTTAGAGTAATAATAAAGGTAGCACATCTTGGAGGAAACAAACTTGATCTCTGAATTTGACTGCCTTCCTCTTAGCCGTGGAAATTTAGGCAAATCATTTGTTTTAATCATGATTTCAGAAGAAAAAAAAAGGTCCACACATGCTCTAAGGATTGAGGTGGGCTTGGTAAAGGGATTTTTTTTTTTCAAAAGTAGAGACAAGTTTGGATTAGAACATACTAAGGAGTGATAGTAAAACAGCAGAATTAGAAAACTTGAGATTTCAGATATTAGCTGAGGGGACAAATTAAGAAATAGTCATTGAAAATTTGGATATGAAGGGGGAAAGAAAGAGAGAGAGAGAGAGAGACAGAGAGAGAGACAGAGACAGAGATAGACAGAGAGAGAGAGAGAGAGAGACAGAGACAGAGACAGAGACAGAGACAGAGATTCTGGTTCTTTATTCTCTGATGCTTCAAATGGCTGTGTCTTGTCAGTGTCACCCCTTTGTGACCACAGGCAGAAGCCAGAAGATGGAACAGTTCTGTGCTGAACTCCATCCTGATCTTCTTTCCAGAATGGACAACAGAATAAAAGAATGTAGAGCTGACTGACAAGAACACAGCGAGCTTCCAGCCCAATTGTGTCTCTGAACCTCACTTTACTCAATATCTGACCTCCATCCCCTACATCAGCTTTGAATATTTTCTCTAAGAATGACTACAAGAGGGGGCAGGAGATAGCTCAGTAGAATAAGCATTTGCCTGGCAAGCTCAAGGGCCTGAGTTCAATCCCTGGATCCACAAAAAAAAAAAAAAAAAAAAGAAAGAAAGAAAAAGAAAAATAGCACTAAACTGGTGGCATGTATGCTGGCCTCTTGAATGACTAATATTCTAAGGCTCTTGAAGAGGAGTGAAGGATGAAGGCTTGAACTCATTTTAGAAAAATCGTTCTATTTTTAAGCAAAGCATTAGAGTTTTAAAAGCAAGCAAATGGTATATGCTATTAGAAAAATCTCTCCACGAACATATTCCAGTGAATATGGAAATTACTATATAAATGCAAACAAGTAAGAAAGCAACTAACAAAGAAGCAAGCAAATGAATCACTCTGGAGATGTGTGGTCAAATTAGTATGGAAACTTCTGATTTCAAGAAAGCATTTCCTATGCTGAGGAACTTCTCAGAACCTTTAATATGCTGATATGCAGCAGGTTAAGTAGGCTGAGCTCTCCAAGTATAATTCCCCTTGAAAGTTCAAAAGATATTTTCCACAAAAAAAATATAAAAATACACTTTATACACTTAGTACTACAGAACATAACCTTGCATTTTGTAGTTTTGAATGTATTTAATAGAAAGCATGTTATATAAAACACAGCCACTATTACTATCGTAGGTCACTGTAACAACTTAGGCAGAAAACAATTATTTTTACTATATGTTCATTATTTAAACTTAATTCAATCCAGCCACATTTTGATATGGTTGCCCTCCTGACTCAACTATATGCTAAGTAACCATATAGATTAATTGCAATTTTTAAAAAATGTATTTAGTACAGGGTCTACAGGGTCTCACTACACAGATCAGACTCACGGTGGTCCTTCTATTTTCAGCCTCCCAAGCACTGGGATTATAGGTGTACACTACTACACCCATATCAATAGCTTTCTCAGGGTGCCTGGGGGGCAGGGCTGGCATGGCAGGCCAGGATCCAACCCTGATCCCTGTATCTGCCTAGGCAGGCACTTTTAATCTGCTTAGCTATCTAGCCAGCCCAATTGTAATTTCTTTTCCTTTCTTTCTTTTCTTTTTCTTACTTTCTTTTTTTAATTTTTATTTTAGGGAAGGGTCTACAGGGTGTTCAAGGCCTCACTACTAGATCTGACTCTCAGTGATCCTCCTGTTTACCACCTCCTCCACGCCCAGTCTCAAGTCTCAATTGTCCTCTCAGTGTGCCTCAGGGGTGGGGCCAGCATGGTAAACCTGGAGATTGAATCCCTGGGCCCTGAGCCTGTTTACAGGAGCTTCAATCCACTGAGCCATTTGACCAGCCCCTAATTGTAATTTCTTTCTTTCTTTCTTTCTTTCTTTCTTTCTTTCTTTCTTTCTTTCTTTCTTTCTTTCTT